>NC_041384.1:418396386-418651143 GCF_002162155.2 Triticum dicoccoides
CCCCCATCTAGATGAATCTAGGGGGCTGGCCCCCTCTCCCCTTCCCCTATATATAGTGAGGGGTTGAGAGGGCAGCCGCACCCTTCCCTTGGCGCAGCCCTCCCCCCTCCAACTCCTCCTCCTTCGTAGTGCTTAGTGAAGCTCTGCCGGAGAACCACGAGGTCCACCACCACACCGTCGTGCTGCCGGAGTTCTCCCTCAACTTCTACTCTCCCCTTGCTGGATCAAGAAGGAGGAGACATCCCCGAGCTGTACGTGTATTGAACATGGAGGCGTTGTCCGTTCGGTGCTTGGATCGGATCTTCCGCGATTTGAATCGCCGTGAGTACGACTCCATCAAATGCATTCTTGTAATGCTTTCGCTTAGCGATCTTCAAGGGTATGAATATGCACTCCCTCTCTCTCGTTGCTAGCATCTCCTAGATTGATCTTGGTGACACGTAGGAATTTCTTTGAATTATTACTATGTTCCCCAATAGTGGCATCATGAGCTACGTCTATGCATAGATTCTATGCACGAGTAGAACACAAGTAGTTGTGGGCCATGATTTGGTCAATTTGCTTGCCGTTACTAGTCCTATCTTGATTCAGCGGCATTGTGGGATGAAGCGGGCCCGGACCGACCTTGCACGTACACTTACGTGAGATAGGTTCCACCGACTGACATGCACTTGTTGCATAAGGTGGCTAGCGGGTGTCTGTCCCTCCCACTTTAGTCGGATCGGACTCGATGAAGAGGGTCCTTATGAAGGTTAAATAGCAATTGGCATATCACCGGTGTGCCTTTTGCGTAGGTAAGAAGCGTTCTTGCTAGAAACCCATACCAGCCACGTAAAACATGCAACAACAATTAGAGGACATCTAACTTGTTTTTGCAGGGTATGCTATGTGATGTGATATGGCCAAAAGGATGTGATGAATTATATATGTGATGTATGAGATTAATCATGTACTTGTAATAGGAATCACGACTTGCATGTTGATGAGTATGACAACCGGCAGGAGCCATAGGAGTTGTCTTAATTTATTGTATGACATGCGAGTCAATATAAACGCCATGTAATTACTTTACTTTATTTCTAACTGTTAGCCATAGTAGTAGAAGTAATAGTTGGCGAGACAACTTCATGAAGACACGATGATGGAGATCATGGTGTCATGTCGGTGACGATGGTGATCATGCCGCGCCTCGAAGATGGAGATCAAAGGCGCAAGATGATATTGGCTATATCATGTCACTTTATGATTTGCATGTCATGTTTATCATGTTTATATTTTATTTTCTTAGAACGGCGGTAGCATAAATAAAATGATCCCTCACTAAATTTCAAGAAATGTGTTCCCCCTAAGTGTGCACCATTGCGAAGGTTCCTTGTTTCGAAGCACCACATAATGATCGGGTGTGATAGATTCTAACGTTCGCATACAATAGGCGTAAGTCAAAGTTACACATGTGAAACACTTAGGTCGACTTGACGAGCCTAGCATGTACAGACATGGCCTCGGAACATGAGAGACCAAAATGTCGAACATGAGTCGTATAGTAGATGCGATTGTAACACCCCGGATGTAACTTTCCCAATTTGTACTCCAACTCTTGCCATTTCCGGCGTTAAGTTATTTATTTTCTCGGGTTCGGGTCTTTGTCTCAGTGTGTTGTTGTCGTTGTCATGCATCTCATATCATGTCATCATGTGCATTGCATTTGCATACGTGTTCGTCTCATGCATTCGAGCATTTTCCCCGTTGTCCGTTTTGCATTCCGGCGCTTCGTTATCCTCCGGGGGTCATTTCTAGCTTTCTTTCGTGTGTGGGGACTAAACATTTCCGGATTGGATTGAGACTTGCCAAGCGGCCTTGGTTTACTACCGGTAGACCGCCTGTCGAGTTTCGTATCATTTGGACTTCGTTTGATACTCCAACGGTTAACCGAGGGACCGAAAAGGCCTCATGTGTGTTGCAGCTCAACACCCCTCCAATTTGGCACAAAACCCACCTAAGCCTTCTCCATCATCTAGATCGTTTGATCACGATCGCGTGGCCGAAAACCGCACCTTATTTGGACTCTCCTAGCTCCTCCTATGTCTATTTATAGTCCACCCTCTAAAAATTCGCGGTACCACTCTTTCCCTAACCCAAGATCCGTCTTCTGTCGCGCCGGACACGTCCGACCCCCCCGGAAAAATCGCCGCCGCCAACCGGGGCGCGCCACGTGGCGCGGGCGCCCCACATCGCCGCCGAACTCCGCGCGGGCCCGCTCGGCCCGTGGCCGGCCCCCGCGGCCCGGGATCCCCGCCGCCGCCCGGGGCTTCATCTCCTTCGCCCGCGCCTCTTCCTCCTCGCGGACCGCGCCGCCGCCCGCGCCGGCCGGACCGCGCCGCCGCCTCCGCTGCTCTGCCTCGACGCTGCCGCTCCGCCGCTCCGCCGCCACATCGACCCGGCTTCCCCTCGCCTCGGCCTCGCCTCCTCTCCGGCGATCCCGCCGTCCTCCTCGTCGCCGGAGCGAGCCGCCTCGCCGGAGTCCTTGCCGGCCGGATCTGGTGAGGTTGGACCCGATCCACCGGTCCCCGATCCAAATGACCGTGCCGTTTACCGGATCTCGTCGTCCCGGGTCCTCCTCGTCCCGTTTCCCGCGAGGTCTAATTTTTCTTCTAAGTCCACGAAATCCCAGATCCAGGTGCCCATGTTCATAGCATCGTATCTTTGCATCCGTAACTCCGATTTGGGCATATAGCATATCAAAATGTTCATCTCAGAGAGTACATCATTTCATTACATTGCATCATTTTCATTTGAGTTCATGTTGATGCCCGAAATGCTGTTAGAAGAGGGCTATTTGAGATAATTGTCAGATCTGCTACTCCATTTAGGTTTTTGTCATTTTCCCCATGATTAATGTGTGTATGATATGCCCTGATGTTCTATATATGTTTTGTTAAGGGTTTTGTAATCTTTCCAGAGGTGCAACCCATGTATTTTTGTGATGTGTGTGGTGACTAGCACAAGCTTGCAAAGTGGTGCACTTGGTAATTCTGATTTCAGGGACTTAGCATTTCCACCAAGTCCTTGATCTGTTATCTCATATTGCCATATGTTCATGTTGTTTCCTAGTGATCCGTGCCTCTTTTTAGGATGACCAGTAAGGATGTTTTGTTAATCTTGTAGTGCTCTATACATCCATGTCTTTGTTTGCAATTATGGAGCAACCTAGCTTGAGTCAATCGAGCTCTACTTTTGCTACTTTGTGAATCTGGGCAGATTGTCAACTTGTTTGCAATTTTGCCGATGATGTTGTAGTTGATCCGTGCATGCTATGCTATTGTTCTTGCCATGTCTAACTTGCATTTTGTGTGTTCTTGATGGGTGTATGCTTAGCTTATCATTAATTTCTCCGTAGTGAGTGCATCGAGCTCGTAAACATGCCTACTTGAGTTATGTTTCAGCATGTGCCAGTTTTCACCAAGTCCATGATCTGATTATGTTTTTGCCATGTTCACATGCTTGCAATTGTATTTTCTGATCCCTTTTGGCTCAAGGTCACTAAGGGAATTTTGTTAAGCTCTTTGATTCGCTCCATGCCATGCTTTTACTTTGCCATGTTCAGGTCCTGTAGCATGTAGTTTTGTTGCTCCGAAGAGGCTACCTGATCTGAAATTCCAGACAAGTGTTAATTTCACTAAGTCTGAAATCTGTTTGCCATATGCATTTTTGCCATGCTTGTTTGAACCTGTTAATGGATGAATTGGCCGTAGCTCAGTGCTAGACTTTTGTTAAGCATCTTGAATGCATCCCTGCCATATATTTTGTTGTCATGTTTGGGTGCTGTAGCATGCTCATCTCAATGCACTTAGATGGCTACTTGCTGTAAATCGCAGACCGGTGTCATATTTGAATCGCTTGCCATTTCCAAACGTAACTCCGATTCCGGCGTTATTTATATCATTTTCAAGCGATTTCATATCATCTTTCCAGTGGCACACTTGGATTTCCATGTTGAGGCCAGGATCTTGCATTTCCTGTCATATCTTGCATATGCATCCCGCATCGCATCCCGCATAGCATATCATCATTGCATCATATTGTTTGATCCTTGCACGTGGTTGATTGTGTCCTTGTTGCTTGTTTGTCTTGTTTGGGTAGAGCTGGGAGACGAGTTTGCTAACGAGGAGCCCGTTGAGTTTGCTTTCGAGGATCCAGTCAACTCTGACAACTGTGCAGGCAAGATGATCATACCCTCGAAATCACTACTATCTTTGCTATGCTAGTTTGCTCGCTCTTTTGCTATGCCAATGCTATGATGCTTACCACTTGCTTTCAAGCCTCCCAAATTGCCATGTCAAACCTCTAACCCACCATGTCCTAGCAAACTGTTGATTGGCTATGTTACCGCTTTGCTCAGCCCCTCTTATAGCGTTGCTAGTTGCAGGTGAAGATTGGAGGCCGTTCATTGTTGGAACATTTATTTACTTGTTGGGATATCATTATATTGCCATGTTATCTTAATGCATCTATATACTTGGTAAAGGGTGGAAGGCTCGGCCTCTCGCCTAGTGTTTTGTTCCACTCTTGCCGCCCTAGTTTCCGTCATATCGGTGTTATGTTCCTGGATTTTGCGTTCCTCACGCGGTTGGGTTATAATGGGAACCCCTTGATAGTTTGCCTTGATTAAAGCTTTTCCAGCAATGCCCAACCTTGGTTTTACCATTTGCCACCTAGCCTCTTTTTCCCTTGGGTTTCCGGAGCCCGAGGGTCATCTTATTTAAACCCCCGCCCCCCGGGGCCAGTGCTCCTCTGAGTGTTGGTCCAACTCGTCAGCCGCCAGTGGCCACCAGGGGCAACTCTGGGCTGCCCTACCGGAAGTTTGGACAATCTGAGTGTGCCCTGAGAAAGAGATATGTGCAGCTCCTATCGGGATTTGTCGGCACATTCGGGCGGTGTTACTGGTCTTGTTTTAACCTGTCGAAATGTCTTGAAGAACCGAGATACCGAGTCTGATAGGAACGTCTTGGGAGGAGGTCTATTCCTTCGTTGATCGTGAGAGCCTGTCATGGGCTAAGTTGGGACTCCCCTGCAGGGATTTGAACTTTCGAAAGCCGTGCCTGCAGTTATGGGCAGATGGGAATTTGTTAATGACCGGGTGTAGATAACTTGAACCTTAACTTAATTAAAATGAATCAACTGAGTGTGTTACCGTGATGGCCTCTTCTCGGTGGAGTCCGGGAAGTGGACACGGTGTTGGAGTTATGTTTGCGCATGTTGCTCTCTAGTTTCTCGCTCGCGCTTTGCCTCCTCTTCTCGCTCTCTTTTGCGAATAAGTTAGCCACCATATTTTGCTAGTCGCTTGCTGCAGCTCCACTTATATTTACCCTGCCTTACCTATAAGCTTAATAGTCTTGATCGCGAGGGTGCGAGATTGTTGAGTCCCTGTGGCTCACAGATTACTATTACACCAGATGCAGGGCCTGATGATTCCGCTCCAGGAGATGCGCTTGAGCTCAAGTGGGAGTTCGACGAAGACTCTCAACGTTACTATGTTTCCTTTCCTGATGATCAGTAGTGGTGCCCAGTTGGGGGTGATCGGGACAGTCTCTCATGTTGGGTTATCTTTTATTTTGGCGCCGTAGTCGGGCCATGAGTGTTTGGATGATGTAATGTTATTTATGTACTTGATTGATGTGGCGAGTGTAAGCCAACTATGTTATCTCCCCTTTTATTATCATATTACATGGGATGTTGTGAAGATTGCCTAACTTGCGACATATGCCTTCAATGCGATTATGCCTCTAAGTCGTGCCTCGACACGTGGGAGATATAGTCGCATCGAGGGTGTTACAGTTGGTAATCAGAGCCTTCCCCGACCTTAGGAGCCCCATTGCTTGATCATTTTTAGCGGCCGAGTTGTGTCTAGAAAAATGTTTTGAGTCATTTAGGAATTATATATTGGAGAGTTAGGAATTCTTTTTACTTCCCAGTCTCCTCATCGCTCTGGTAAGGCATCCTGACGTAGAGTTTTGACTCTTCTCTTCTCAAATTTCACTAAAAAAATTTCTAGGATCACGCGGGTATCTTGGAATCGTTCTGATGGTTTTATGATGAGAACATTGTCTTGGTGCCTCCTGTCAGGAGTTGAGCTCTGAGGTGTTGTCGTCATAATTTTATCGTTGCAGTTTTGGAATACCTGAGTTTAGTACTCCGACATCGAAAATCTCTTTTATGCAGTTCATTGGTGAGATAACCTCGATGCCACCCAGTACTGGGGCGGGAGTTCGGGAGTATCGCCATAACTTGTATAACGGATGCTTTTTGAAGGTTGAGGTAGATGGTTTCCGAAGTTTTTCTTGGTTATGTGTTGAAGGATGGATACAGCTGGATGTAGGATTTGCTAGATTTGGGTGAGATATTATGCTTCCCCTGTATCCCCAACACCTGATTGCATAACCGGAAAGGTTCGGGAGTTTCATAGGTGGGAATTCTTGTAGCTCTAGTTCTTCTTCCACGGATATTGGTTTGAGATTGGGATTTCTTACCGATTATTCCTTCTTGATCCATACCTTGTTGATTTATTTCTCTACCTTAATTCTAAGTGGCTTCTCAATTTATGGATATGTGACCATTTCAAGAGGAATGCATTCGTTCATTGAGTTCGGATGTGAAGACTATATGTTGCAATTTTCATTCCGTTGGATTCAGCTTCAATATTTGTCTATCAATGTGCTAATGGATGTCAACCTCTTCAGGATGGCTCCTCCAACGCGCACGACTCCGAATCCTGATCCGCCACCACCTCCCCCTCCTCTGGAGGCATGGCAAGCTGTGATGGCCGCAACCAATGCAAACACACAGTTGATCATGCAAATTCTCCAAGAGCGCAATCAAGGCAACCAAGGGAACCAAGGCAACAATCAGAATCACTTTGCTTCACTCGTGAATGAATGTGATGTCTGCAGAAGAGTGAAGGCAGAACACCAAAGGCCAGCGGGTCTCCTCCAACCTCTTGCCATTCCAGAATGGAAGTTTGACCACATTGAAATGGACTTCGTGACTGGGTTTCCAAAGTCCAAGCGTGGCAATGATGCTATATTCGTTGTCATCGACAAACTCACCAAAGTGGCTCATTTTCTGCCTATCAAGGAGTCGATCACTTCAGCTCAATTGGCGGAACTCTATACCTCTCGTATTGTCTCTCTGCACGGTATTGCACAAGTGATCTCTTCAGACCGTGGCAGCATCTTTACCTCAAAGTTTTGGGATTCTTTCCAGAAGGCCATGGGCACCAACATCCGCTTCAGTACAGCTTTCCATCCTCAAACTAGCGGTCAAGTCAAGCGTGTCAACCAGATTCTTGAAGATATGCTCACAGCTTGTGTGATCTCCTTCGGCATGAAGTGGGAGGATTGTCTTCCATATGCTGAATTCTCCTACAACAACAGTTTTCAAGCAAGTTCGGGCAAGGCCCCATTCGAAATTCTGTATGGCAGGAAGTGCCGTACCCCTCTCAACTGGTCTGAAACTGGCGAACATCAGCTTTTGGGTAATGACTTAATCACAGAGGCAGAGGAAATGTGCAAAGTCATTCGCGATAACCTCAAAGCAGCCCAATCCCGTCAGAAGAGCTACTATGACAGTAAGCACCGTGATTTGGCTTTCGAGATCGGAGATCATGTTTACCTCCGCATCTCTCCTATGAAAGGTACTCGTCGTTTCGGTATCAAAGGGAAGCTTGCCCCTAGATACGTGGGACCTTTCAAGATTGTCAGCAAGAGAGGCGACCTCGCCTATCAACTCGAGCTTCCTTCAAACTTTGCAAATGTTCATGACGTGATCCATGTCTCTCAGCTCCGAAAGTGCTTCAAGACTCCTGACCGCACCGTCAACTTCGAGGACATTGAGCTCCAAGAAGATCTCTCTTATCGTGAGCACCCAGTTGCTATTCTTGAAGAGACTGAATGCAAGACTCGCAACAAGTCAATCAAATTTCTCAAAGTCAAGTGGTCACACCATTCCGACCGTGAAGCTACCTGGGAACGCGAGGATCACCTCCGTTCTGAGTACCCGGCGTTCTTTCAGTCCTAGATCTCGGGACGAGATCCTTTCGTAGTGGTGGAGTGTTGTAACACCCCGGATGTAACTTTCCCAATTTGTACTCCAACTCTTGCCGTTTCCGGCGTTAAGTTATTTATTTTCTCGGGTTCGGGTCTTTGTCTCCATGTGTTGTTGTCGTTGTCATGCATCTCATATCATGTCATCATGTGCATTGCATTTGCATATGTGTTTGTCTCATGCATTCGAGCATTTTCCCCGTTGTCCGCTTTGCATTCCGGCGCTTCGTTATCCTCTGGGGGTCATTTATAGCTTTCTTTTGTGTGTGGGGATTAAACATTTCCGGATTGGACCAAGACTTGCCAAGCGGCCTTGGTTTACTACTGGTAGACCGCCTGTCAAGTTTCGTATCATTTGGACTTCGTTTGATACTCCAACGGTTAACCGAGGGACCAAAAAGGCCTCGTGTGTGTTGCAGCCCAACACCCCTCCAATTTGGCCCAAAACCCACCTAAGCCTTCTCCATCATCTAGATCGTTCGATCACGATCGCGTGGCCGAAAACCGCACCTCATTTGGACTCTCCTAGCTCCTCCTATGTCTATTTATAGTCCACGCTCTAAAAATTCGCGGTACCACTCTTTCCCTAACCCAAGATCCGTCTTCTGTCACGTCGGACACGTCCGACCCCCCGGACAAATCGCCGCCGCCAAACGGGGCGTGCCACGTGGCGCGGGCGCCCCACATCGGCGCCGAACTCTGCACGGGCCCGCTCGGCGTGTGGCCGGCCCCCGCGGCCCGGGATCCCCGCCGCCGCCCGGGGCTTCGTCTCCTTCGCCCGCGCCTCTTCCTCCTTGAGGACCGCGCCGCCGCCCGCCACGGCCGGACCGCGCCGCCGCCTCCGCTTCTCCGCCTCGACGCTGCCGCTCCGCCGCTCCGCCGCCACATCGACCCGGCCGCCCCTCGCCTCGGCCTCGCCTCCTCTCCGGCGACCCCGCCGTCCTCCTCGTCGCCGGAGCGAGCCGCCTCACCGGAGTCCTCCTCCCTTGCCGGCCGGATCTAGTGAGGTTGGACCCGATCCACCGGTCCCCGATCCAAACGCCCGCGCTGTTTCCCGGATCTCCTCGTCCCGGGTCCTCCTCGTCCCATTTCCTGCGAGGTCTAATTTTTCTTCTAAGTCCTCGAAATCCCAGATCCAAGTGCCCATGTTCATAGCATCGTATCTTTGCATCCGTAACTCCGATTTGGGCATATAGCATATCAAAATGTTCATCTCAGAGAGTACATCATTTCATTCCATTGCATCATTTTCATTTGAGTTCATGTTGATGCCCGAAATGCTGTTAGAAGAGGGCTACTTGAGATAATTGTCAGATCTGCTACTCCATTTAGGTTTTTGTCATTTTTACCATGATTAATGTGTGTATGATATGCCCTGATGTTCTACATATGTTTTGTTAAGGGTTTTGTAATCTTTCCAGAGGTGCAACCCACGTATTTTTGTGATGTTTGTGGTGACTAGCACAAGCTTGCAAAGTGGTGCACTTGGTAATTCTATTTTCAGGGACTTAGCATTTCCACTAAGTCCTTGATCTGTTATCTCATATTGCCATATGTTCATGTTGTTTCCTAGTGATCCATGCCTCTTTTGAGGATGATCAGTAAGGATGTTTTGTTAATATTGTAGTGCTCTATCCATACATGTCTTTGTTTGCAATTATGGATCAACCTAACTTGAGTCAATCGAGCTCTACTTTTGCTACTTTGTGAATCTAGGCAGATTGTCAACTTGTTTGCAATTTTGCCGATGATGTTGTAGTTAATCCGTGCATGCTATGCTATTGTTCTTGCCATGTCTAGCTTGCATTTTGTGTGTTCGTTATGGCTGTATGCTTAGATTATCATTACTTGCTCCGTAGTGAGTGCATCGAGCTCGTAAACATGCCTACTTGAGTTATGTTTCAGCATGTGCCAGTTTTCACTAAGTCTGTGATCTGATTATGTTTTTGCCATGTTCACATGCTTGCAATTGTATTTTCTGCTCCCTTTTGGCTCAAGGTCACTAAGGGACTTTTTTTAAGCTCTTTGAGTAGCTCCATGCCATGCTTTACTTTGCCATGTTCAGGTCCTGTAGCATGTAGTTTTGTTTCTCCGAAGAGGCTACCTGATCTGAAATTCCAGACAAGTGTTAATTTCACTAAGTGTGAAATCTATTTGCCATATGCATTTTTGCCATGCTTGTTTGAACCTGTTAATGGATGAATTGGCCGTAGCTCAGTGCCAGACTTTTGTTAAGCATCTTGAATGCATCCCTGCCATATATTTTGTTGTCATGTTTGGGTGTTGTAGCATGTTCATCTCATTGCATTTAGATGGTACTTGCTGTAAATCGCAGACCGGTGTCATATTTGAATCGCTTGCCATTTCCAAAACGTAACTCCGATTCCGGCGTTCTTTATATCGTTTTCAAGCAATTTCATCTCATCTTTCCAGTGGCACACTTGGATTTCCAAGTTGAGGCCAGGATCTTGCATTTCCTGTCATATCTTGCATATGCATCCCGCATCGCATCCCGCATAGCATATCATCATTGCATCATATTGTTTGATCCTTGCACATGGTTGATTGTGTCCTTGTTGCTTGTTTGTCTTGTTTGGGTAGAGCCGGGAGACGAGTTTGCTAACGAGGAGCCCGTTGAGTTTACTTTCGAGGATCCAGTCAACTCTGGCAACTGTGTAGGCAAGATGATCATACCCTCGAAATCACTACTATCTTTGCTATGCTAGTTTGCTCGCTCTTTTCCTATGCCAATGCTAAGATGCCTACCACTTGCTTTCAAGCCTCCCAAATTGCCATGTCAAACCTCTAACCCACCATGTCCTAGCAAACCGTTGATTGGCTATGTTACCGCTTTGCTCAGCCCCTCTTATAGCGTTGCTAGTTATAGGTGAAGATTGGAGGCCGTTCCTTGTTGGAACATTTATTTACTTGTTGGGATATCATTATATTGCCATGTTATCTTAATGCATCTATATACTTGGTAAAGGGTGGAAGGCTCGGCCTCTCGCCTAGTGTTTTGTTCCACTCTTGCCGCCCTAGTTTCCGTCATATCGGTGTTATGTTCCCGGATTTTGCGTTCCTTACGCGGTTGGGTTATAATGGGAACCCCTTGATAGTCCGCCTTGATTAAAGCTTTTCCAGCAATGCCCAACCTTGGTTTTACCATTTGCCACTTCGCCTCTTTTTCCCTTGGGTTTCCGGAGCCCGAGGGTCATCTTATTTAAACCCCCCTGGGCCAGTGCTCCTCTGAGTGTTGGTCCAACTCGTCAGCCGCCAGTGGCCACCAGGGGCAACTCTGGGCTGGCCTACCGGAAGTTTGGACAATCTGAGTGTGCCCTGAGAAAGAGATATGTGCAGCTCCTATCGGGATTTGTCGGCACATTCGGGCGGTGTTGCTGGTCTTGTTTTAACCTTTCGAAATGTCTTGAAGAACCGAGATACCGAGTCTGATCGGAACATCTTGGGAGGAGGTCTATTCCTTCGTTGACCGTGAGAGCTTGTCATGGGCTAAGTTGGGACTCCCCTGCAAGGATTTGAACTTTCGAAAGCCGTGCCCGCGGTTATGGGCAGATGGGAATTTGTTAATGTCCGGCTATAGATAATTTGAACCTTAACTTAATTAAAATGAATCAACTGAGTGTGTTACCGTGATGGCCACTTCTCGGCGGAGTCCGGGAAGTGGACACGGTGTTGGAGTTATGTTTGCACAGGTTGCTCTCTAGTTTCTCGCTCGCGCTTTGCCTCCTCTTCTCGCTCTCTTTTGCGAATAAGTTAGCCACCATATTTTTCTAGTCGCTTGCTGCAGCTCCACTTATATTTACCCTACCTTACCTATAAGCTTAAATAGTCTTGATCGCGAGGGTGCGAGATTGCTGAGTCCTTGTGGCTCACATATTACTATTACACCAGATGCATGGCCTGATGATTCCGCTCCAGGAGACGCGCTTGAGCTCAAGTGGGAGTTCGACGAAGACTCTCAACGTTACTATGTTTCCTTTCCTGATGATCAGTAGTGGTGCCCAGTTGGGGGTGATCGGGACCGTGTCGCATGTTGGGTTATCTTTTATTTTGGTGCCTTAGTCGGGCCATGAGTGTTTGGATGATGTAATGTTATTTATGTACTTGATTGACGTGGCGAGTGTAAGCCAACTATGTTATCTCCCCTTTTATTATCATATTACATGGGATGTTGTGAAGATTGCCTAACTTGCGACATATGCCTTCAATGCGATTATGCCTCTAAGTCGTGCCTCGACACGTGGGAGATATAGTCGCATCGAGGGTGTTACAGCGATCAACATGGAGATGTTTACCATTGATGACTAGTGCGTCTCACGTGATGATTGGACACGACCTAGTCGATTTGGATCATGTATCACTTAGATGACCAGAGGGATGTCTATCTGAGTGGGAGTTCATTAAATAATTTGATTAGATGAACTTAATTATTGTGATTTAGTCCAAAATTGTCTTTATAATCTATCCTATAGATCCAATGGCCCATGGTAATGTTGCCCTCAACTTCAATGTGTTCCTAGATAAAATCAAGTTGAAAGACGATGGAAGCAACTCATAGCTTCCAAGAAAGCATATGTCCTTGAAGCACCACTAGGTGACACACCCATTTTCCTAGCAACTCAAGATGTTATGAACACCTAGCAGTCGTGTAGTGATGATTACTCCCTGGTTCAATGCGGCATGCTTTACATGTTAGAATCGGGGCTCCAAAAGCGTTTTGAGAAACACAGAGCATATGAGATGTTCCAAGAGCTGAAAATGGTTTTCCAAGCTCATGCCCGGGTCGAGAGATATGAAGTCTCTGACAAGTTGTACAGTTGTAAGATGGAGGAAAACAGTTCTGTCAGCAAGCATATACTCAAAATGTCTGGGTTGCACAACTACTTGTCTCAGCCTGGAGTTAATCTTCCAGATGACTCGGTCATTGACAGAATCTTCCAGTCGCTTCCACCTAGATACAAGAGCTTTGTGATGAACTACAATGTGCAAGGGATGGAGAAGTCCATTCCTGAGTTGTATTCAATGCTGAAATCAGCGGAGGTGGAGATCAAAAAGGAACATCAAGTGTTGATGGTGAATATTACCACTAGTTTCAAGAGAGGCAAGGTAAGAAGAACTTCAAGAAGGACGGAAAGGGAGTTGCCGCGCCCAGTAAGTCAGTTGCCGGGAAGAAGCCAAAGAATGGACCCAAGCCTGAGACGGAGTGCTTTTATTGCAAGGGAAATGGTCACTGGAAGCGGAACTGCCCCAAGTACTGAGCGGATAAGAAGGCCGGCAACATCAAAGGTATATATGATATACATGTTATTCCTGTGTACCCTACAAGTGCTCATAGTAGCTCCTGGGTATTTGATACCGGTGTGGTTGCTCACATTTGTAACTCAAAATAGGAGCTGCGGAATAAGCGGAGACTGGCGAAGGACGAGGTGATGATGCGCGTCGGGAATGGTTCCAAGGTCGATGTGACCGCCGTCGGCACGCTACCTCTACATCTACCTTCGGGATTAGTTTTAAACCTCAATAATTGTTATTTAGTGTCATCTTTGAGCATGAACATTGTATCTGGATCTCGTTTGATGCGAGATGGCTACTCATTTAAATCCGAGAATAATGGTTGCTCTATTTATACGAGAGATATGTTATATGGTCATGCCCCACTGTTCAATGGTTTATTTTTATTGAATCTCGAACGTGATGTTACACATATTCATAGTTTGAATGCCAAAAGATGTAAGGTTGATAATGATAGTCCCACATACTTATGGCACTGCCGCCTTGGTCATATTGGTGTCAAACGCATGAAGAAACTCCACGCAGATGGACTTTTGGAGTCTCTTCATTATGAATCATTTGACACGTGCGAACCATGCCTCCTGGGAAAGATGACCAAGACTCCGTTCTCCGGAACAATGGAGCGAGCAACCAACTTGTTGGAAATAATACATACTGATGTATGCGGTCCAATGAGCGTTGAGGCTCGCGGTGGCTATCGTTATGTTCTCACCCTCACTGTTGACTTAAGTAGATATGGGTATGTCTACTTAATGAAACACAAGTCTGAGACCTTTAAAAAGTTCAGGGAATTCTAGAGCGAGGTAGAGAATCAATGTGACAGGAAAATAAAGTTCTTACGATTGGATCATGGAGGAGAATATTTGAGTCACGAGTTTGGCACGCACTTAAGGAAATGTGGAATTGTTTCATAACTCACGCCACCTAGAACACCTCAGTGTAATGGTGTGTACGAACGTCATAATTGCACTCTATTGGATATGGTGCAATCTATGATGTCTCTTACCGATCTACCACTATCATTTTGGGGTTATTCTTTAGAGACTGTCGTATTCACTTTAAATAGGGAACCGTCTAAATCTGTTGAGACGATACCGTATGAATTATGGTTTGGGAACAAACCTAAGCTGTCGTTTCTGAAAGTTTGGGGATGCGATGCTTATGTCAAGAAACTTCAACCTGAAAAGCTGTGGCACCACGGCTCAGAGCAACCGGTTTACCCTGCATTGCCAGCCCAGAGATTGAGTGTTCTGGCAATACACAACAACATGGTACAGAAACAACCACTTTATTGATGCTAGAGGACTACATAGGTCTGATATTACATCGAGATACGAGGCCAAGCGGCACACACGGTGCTGCTGGACAGTATGTACATTATTTAATGAACATGACGGGGCCTCGATCACACAAACTACGCGGCAGCGGAAGAACGACGAGAAGGCACTCCATAGCACAGGGACATTGATGTGGACATGGCCTAGACGCGAGATGCGCTCCGAAGCGAACCGACTTGCCTGAAAGCTGGCATAACACGCCAGGTCAGTACATTGAATGTACTTGCAATCTCACAACAAATATCATCACGATGACATACAATATCATGATAATTAATCCAGTTAAGTCAATGCAAGAAAAACTACAAATGCAATGCAAACCATATGTGCCCCGAGTCTCACGGACTCGCTTACCAGACGGTTAACTCGTAACCAAACGGTGACCATACCGGGGTCACACCTGAAAACAATCACTCATGAACACCTCAAGAGTTCATGATCCACCACAAACCAATGCATCACAACAATCAATTAGTTTGCAAGATTTGTTAGAAAAGTTGATCCATGGTGTGACTTACTCACGAGTTATGCCCGTAACCGAGGACACGGCTATCGATAGATTAAATACACTCTACAGAGGTAGCGCACTTTACCCACACTACGGAACACCTAGCCTCGCATTCCCATTCGGGTGGACCAAAGTATTCCGACGAAACCCTCGCTTTGTCATGCACTATCCCCAGCCACTCTGACCAACTCCCTCTTAGGACTAGGTCTTGGGTGGCCCCGTGTCTACCAAAGACACCAACGGCCATCGTCGTGGCAAAACGGTCCCAGACGGGGACAAGGTACCATAAAAACAGAAACGAGCACACAAGGTTATGTCTGCCTACCGGGCCAGGGTATGCAAGCCCATAACCTTCCCTCGCGGGAGGCACCGATGAGAGCCACAACAAAGGACCGAATCAAGACCTTCCCACAAGGTAAATGTGGCCGCACTTAATTAAAAACCCGATTTAGTGGCACCATGATGTGATCAACATCATGTTCAAGTTGAACTTAATCAAGTTTAGCTTTGATAAAAACTTTTTATGATCAACATGATATAATGCCACAATCATGCACTATTCGCCATGCAATGCAAACCTCTAAAGTCATGGATCCAACTTAACAACATAAACATCTTGCAATGCTTAGAACCAAAACTTCTCTTGTTATAACTCATTTTATTTACCAAGCAATATTTTTATTAGTTCCTTATTTAAATGAGAATATCATTTAGTAAATTATCTACCATTAATTTCCATAGCAATATACATAGTGCAAAATCTTACTCTACTTAGCCAAACAAGTTCATGAATTCAACCAGTAACTAAAACAAGCATATCAAGCATGGTAAAGTAACTAGAAATTAACTACATTTATTTATCAAATTTTTAAATGCAAATAAACACTCATATTCAAGTAGAAAATCATAGATATTGAAATAACACCATCCAAATGCTGGTGTGGCTTGCCTTAGTGTAGAGGAGGATCACACCCCTCTTGGTTTGCTTCAAGACAAGCTTCTCCTTCTGAAAAAGAATTTAAAGCCACAAACATATTTGTCAAAACACATTCTGAAAATCACCAGAAATTCTAGACAACATGGAACAATCCACCCTTTGGTGTGCTGCTAGAGCTTTCTGAGAAAAAGACAATGCAAAAAGAATCAAATCATTTGGACTTACGGTTTAGAAATGGTGGCTGGTCAAAGTTTGTTCAAATTTCTGAATAATATTTTAATTAAAAAGAAATCCTGGGGGTGACGTCGAAGGCGTAAAATAGAAATACGCCTCCACTCGTACCGCTTCGGGCGCGAATGGTGAGACCGACAGGAGGGTCCCGCGCGTCAGGAGAGAGAGGGGGCGAGCGAGATCAGAGAGAGGCGGAGCTTCGCCGGAGCTTACGCCGGCGACGAGGGGGTTTGAGGCTAGGCTAGAGGGATAGGATTGCAGTGGGGCTCGAGGCGCACCTGCCTGTACCTGTGGCTTGGCGAGAGGTGGACGGAGCTGCTCGTGGTTGAGCTCGCAAGCTACGGTGGCGGGCGGGTTTCGCTGGAGAGGTTGAAGGCGACGGCTAGGGGCGGCTCTGAGGGCTTGGCGGCGTCCAGGCAGTACCAACGGACCTCCAAGGCCCCGCCCAAGCAGCTGCTTGAGCTCGAGAGGCCCTGGAGAGAGGCGGCTGGCCTGCGGGGATCGCCGGAGTCCTCTGGTCGGGGCGACGGCCAGAGGCCTGCCCGACCGAGCTGCGGTCGTTCTATGTGTTTGTAGGGGTGGTGTGGAGTGGTGCTTGGCCAGGATTCGAGGCGGGGTCGCTTTATATAGCCGGAGCAAGGGGGAACATGTCACCACTGGAGCTCTCTGGACACGCGGCGAACGGCCACGAGAAGCTCCAAGATGAGGGGGCAAAGGCTCAGCATCAACGCAGGAGCTTGCCCACGCTCACGGACGAGCACAGGAGACGGTTAGGGAACTGGACAAGTGCACGTGCGCACTGTGGTGTTTTGGCCGCGACGTGCCCGTGCTTGCTGCGGCGGCTCCAGCGCCGGGGAGCGGTCAAGGGTGATGGGTCGGGGCTTGTGGCATGGTGCGGCAGTCGGCGGCGAGTGCTGGAATGAGCACGTGCGAAACAGAGGGGAAAGCGCCAACCAGAGTGCATCGAGACGATGCCAGGCGCCGTGTCCTCGCGCGGTCACCAAGCTGGCATGGTCAAAACGATGCCCAGGAGAGGTCAAACTTTGTCTACGCGCTCGACCATGAAGTGTTTATTCTAGGAGAGGTGATGGTTCATGCCTAGGCCTACCAAACTTGACTCTACTAAGCTGACAAGTTTCTGTCCAGAAACTTGGTCGCCAAGTTTGGCCACCTTCTAGAAGGCCATTAGGGCTAATCTCCTGGGGTTTAGGGTTTCTTAGGAGGGTGTTTTAGCTTAAGAAAGATCAAGGCTAAAAGCTCAAGGAAAAATGTACTTGCTATACAAACTAGAAGTTTGGGCCAGAATAGAAATGATTTTCTACAGCAAAAATATTCCAAAAAGTAGGGCAATATTTTTGCATGGGAAGGTGAGCCAAGGTTCAAAGAATATTTAGGAATTATCGCAGATTTTTCTGAGCAAGAAAAATTGGGGTTGCTTTGGAGCACAAGTTGCTGAAGTGAGTTTCAGAGAGAAAAATGAGTATTTTTCTTTTATGAAAAATATTCATTTTATTATTTTGAGTATTTATCAGAGGCAGAAAGTAGATAAGTCATTTGGGTGAAAGCCAAGGATATGCCCAAGTGACAAGTCCATTTGAAATGATTCCAAAATCCAAATCAAATCAGGGCAAAAACTACGATAAAAACCAAGTCCGGAAAAGAGAGAGAAGGCAAGTCTGGAAAAAGAGAGAAGGCAAACTCCAGGCTGTCACAAACCTCTACCACTTAAGATGAATCTTGTCCTTGACATTCGGTTGCTTGGGAAAACCATTCTGGGTACACAATCCTTAAAAATTCCTCTCTTTCCGAGGTCGCTTCCTCTTCGGTGTGGTGCTCCCACTGAACCTTGTAAAACCTTCTTTCTTTGCTGCGGGTGACCCTTTCTGTCTGATCCAATATTCTGATTGGCTTTTCCTCATAAGTCAAATCCTTAGCCAATTCTATCTCTGCCATATCAGTCCTTTTCTCCGGTGGCGAGATACATCTTCGTAGCTGTGATATGTGAAACACGTTGTGTACTTCTGTCAGTTTTGGTGGCAATTCCAATTGATATGCAACCGTACCGACTCTGGACATGACGGAGAACGAACCGATATATCTGGGTGCCAATTTTCCGCGGGTCTGGAACCTCTTGACTCCTTTCATAGGGGTGACTCAGAGATATACGTGTTCTCCGGGTTCGAAGCTGATCTGACGATGTTTGGCATCATAGTAGCTCTTCTCTCGAGATTTGGCCAATTGCAGTCTATCGCGGATTTCCTTGACTTGGTTCTCCTCTTCGAGCATTAAGTCGGTCCCAAAAATGCGGCTATCTCCGATTTGAGACCAGTTCAATGGAGTGCGGCATTTCCGGCCATATAGGGCTTCATAGGGTGACATCTTTAAGCTGGCCTGGAAACTGTTGTTGTAGGAAAACTCGGCGTAGGGCAGACAGTGTTCCCACTTGGTTCCTTGGGCCAATGTACATGCCCTGAGCATATCTTTGAGTATTTTATTTACTCACATAGTCTGTCCATCTGTCTGAGGATGATAGGCCGTGCTGTATTTCAAAGCAGTCCCCAAGGCTTGATGTAGTAGGTGTTGGCGTTCTGGGAACCGGGGGTCCCCAGACTTGCCTGCCTGCGGCCTGCAGCGTGGCTCAAAGGGGGGCCCAGCACGGCCCATCTTCACCAACACAGACCCAAGACCCTCGCGAGGGGCCAGGCCTCGCGGGGCGGACGACGCGGAGCTTCCTTAGGCACGGCCTCATCAGGCTGGCTCGCGAGGAGGCGGAGAGATCAAGGTGGGGTACCTCACGAGGTGCCCGTGACGCAAGCCATGACGACCCAGGGCGCCAGGCGGGTGCCAGCCCGCGTAGTGTCCTACTTTCCTCTTTGGTGCAAAGGGGGCAAGCGCAGCCGCGGAGTACCGAGGCATCAGGCAATGGTTGCCATTTCGGTGCAACAAGACCAAGAACAGGAGGACTACAAGACGGAGGTCATCGTGGAGCCCAAGACGGCGTCACCACCAGAGCTTTGCGCAGGCGAAGACTACTTTTGTGAGGATAGCTGGTACTAGCTGCCACCCTTCAAATTAGCCCGCCATTGTTGGCTCCCTTCCCGCTCGATATTTGGGAAGAGGACCAGGGCCTCTATAAATAGGACCAGCCACCCACAGGATAGAGGGGCAGAGCCAGAGAGGTTTAGAGAGCCATAGAGGTTTAGAGAGCCAGAGAGGTTTGAAGAAACAAAGAGGCATCAACAATCGAAAAGACAGAGAGAGAGAGAAGGGTGACTGAACTCCTCCCAGCAGTTCATCGCCCCAGCCAAGAACAGACCCTCGCGAGGTTGTTCTTCCTTGTATTGTTCATCATCATCAGCCCAAGAGGCAATCCACCACACCACACACTGGAGTAGGGTATTACACCACAACGGTGGCCCAAACCAGTAAAAACCCTGTGTGTCTTGTGTTGTTCTTTCCATAGCTTAGATCTCAGCGAGGCGGAGGGGTGCAGGTAGGTAGGATTTCCCAACAGCACCAATAAAAAGTAAAATACAAATCAGAGTTATGGCATTCAATCTCATATTGCAAAAAATCCATTCATTTCTGGGAGCACTAGCACAAGCAAAAATGGTTGAAAAGTCTACTGTTTGAAAGAGAGTAAAACAACCAAAAATCCCAAGAGCTAATCCAAAATCACCTACTCGATTGACAAGCATAGCTTTTATAGCAGCTTTATCCGCCTGAAGTCGTGTAAACCAGAAATGAATTAACAAATATGAAGCAAGACCTACTCCCTCCCATCCCAGGAATAATTGAAGAAAGTTATCTCCAGTCACCAACATTAGCATAAAAAAAGTAAAAATGGATAAATAACACATAAATCGAGGGCTATGCGGATCCTCAGACATATATGAAATGGAATAAAGATGGACCAAGCTACTTATGAATGTAACCACAATTAACATCACTACGGTCAGGCTATCGAACACAGAGTCAAAAGTGAATTACGAGTCAGGCCAATCTGCGAATCGAGCGAGCTCCCCTTGCAATGACGTGGTGGTGAACCTCTCATTCGTCTTCAGTGCTCTCCGAACCGTGCGGGAAGGTTTCCCATCACACGGCTCACCAACTTGATCTTCTGCGGGAACCTTATGTAAGAACAGGCCTGGCAAAAAAATCAGACAATGTTCAAGCGGCCTGTCATTGAGACAAAAACGTGTTAAGCATATAAGCACTTTCGACTTGATTTGCAGTGGTCAGTTACGCAAGACGGGAAGAGAGTTTCCTTCTTCAGAGTCCTTTTATCCCAATATTAAGGATAATGTGTGGGCCTTTACTGAAAGAAGATGGTTGATCCCCTTGCCGACTCATTCCATCCTCCCCCCGGTGGGTCGTCCTCTTATTCACTCTCGCGAGCAAAGAAGAAGAGAGACAGCATTCAAGCCAGCAATGGACTGAGGTATGAGACGATAAAGGTAAAGAGAAGGGGCCGTCGTTGGTGCATAACAGATCTTTCCTATCTACGATCTTTCTCGGTGCATAAGCGAGGCTTCGCGGTCGAAGTACCACATAAGCAATAAAGCCAATAGACCTTGAATAGCCTGTACGAAATAACTTGTGAAGAGGATTTACTAGAGTCTAAAAATCTTGTACGCAAGTTGGCACAGCGCTTTCAATCAATCTCGCTCATCTGGTCTGCCCGGTCTGCCGGAACCCGAAATACGACATTTGGCACGCCAGGCAGGGGTGCGCCGGAATTCGTCTTCCACCACCACGTTCTCCTTCGACCATCGCGCCCATGTCTCACGCTTGCCGGGCCCGCGCCAAGCGCCGGGCCGCCCTCGCTTCCCGTGTCGCCCAGACGGCTCCTGTCGGCGGGCGTCCTCGCCGTTCCCCGTCACCTGCCGTCAACGCTGCCACCGGCCCGGCGGGGGACGAGCAGCAAGCATCGTCTCAGCATCCGTCCGTGCGGCAAGACGGCCGCACCGCTACTCCCTCGCTCACCCCAGCTGGTTCTTCGTCCTGCACGCTCCGCGCACCCATGGAGGCTCGAGCTGCACTCATCGCGGCAAACGAGCTCCTGCGCTACCATACCGTCGATGACGTCTACGTAGAATGGCTCGACCGAGTCGCCGAGCTCGTCCGCGCCGCAGGGGGCTCTCCTGCGCCGTCCGTTCCGCTGCACCGCACCCCGCCTCGCGCGGGCGACGAGGCTCCAGCGGCGCCCCGGCCGCCTCCTCCTCAAGAAGGTGCCATGACTCCAAGGCGCTTGGTCCATTGGCGGAACCTGCTCCGTCAGGTTCCAGCGCGGCAGGAGCAGAGCTGCCAAGAAGTCCCTCGCCCGCAAGAAGCTGCCCGGGCGCTCCCTGCTCTAGCACGTCGCGACCATGCTCCTGCTCCCGTACATCAAGACCCCACGCTGCTTCCCGCTGCAGCGCGTGGGGACATGCAAGGCCAAGCTCTCCGTCACCCAAGGCCTCCCGTGGCCACAGCAGGCTGCCGTGCCTTCACCACCGAGCTACGCAGCGTCGCGTGGCCCGGCAAGTTCAAGCCGGACCTGCCTCCTCGTTACGACGGCACGGCTGACCCTGCAGAGTTCCTCCAGCTCTACGAGCTGGGCATCGTAGCTTGCCAACAGAGATGAGAAGGTCATGGCAAACTGGTTTCCCATGGCGCTCAAGGACGGGGCCCGCACCTGGCTCTTAAACCTGGCTCCAGGCCCGATCTCCTTCTGGGACGAGATGCGCACCCGCTTCATCGCCAACTTCCAAGGTACTCGCGACCGGCCACCCGTCGTGAGCGACATGCGCCGCGTCAAGCAACAACCCGGAGAGACCCTGCAGAAGTACATCCAGCTCTTCAACAACGCACGCCTCAAGATTCCCAAGGTGACTGAGGAGGCCATCATCTCAGCCTTCTCTGACGGCGTGCGCGATGTCAAGATGAAGGAGGAGCTGGCGATGCATGAAGACATGTGCACTTCCTTGGAGCTATTCAACTTGGCAACCAAGTGCGCCAGGGCTGAGGAAGGGCGTCTCTACCTCCTCGAGCTGCCTGCCGGAGACCCAGAAGAGAAGAAGCCCAAGGACAAGGATGTGAAGCGCAAGGGGGCTGTCGTGCTCGCGGCAGAACCAGACACCAAGCGGGGCAGAGATCAGCCCGAACCTTCCAAGGGCAGTCGGTACTGTGTGTACCACGACCTCCACACCCACAACACCAATGAATGTCAAGAGCTCCAAGTCGTGCGAGAAGGAAGGATCGGCCGTCGCCCTGAACGCGGTGACCGGGGCTACGGTCGAGGAGGAGGAAGGAACACAGGACGATGGGAAGACCGTGGCCCGCGCCAAGGGTGGCGCGATCAACCTCGCGAGGATCGCTGGCAAGACCCGCCTCGTGAGGGAGACTGGAGGGATCAGCCTCGTGAGGATCGCCCGCAAGGCAATGCAGGCCTCCCTCCGCTGCCGCCGCAGCCAAGGAGAAACGAGGACCGCCACCAAGACGAGGGGGCTGGGGGCTTTCAGGAGCCGCGCATGATCGCCTGCATCTTGGGCAGGGCTCAAGCCCCAGCCTCTCAACGCATCTTTAAGCAGTTCCCCCGCGAAGTGAATGCAGTCCTCCCCAAGCTCGAAGCCACGCGCCCTCTCGGGTGGACGGCGTGCGCCATCACGTTCAGCTCAGCAGATCAGCTCAAGTGTGCGGCTATAGCCGGAGTCCTCCCGATGCTTTGTTCCCCAATCATCAGCAACGTGGTGGTCACCAGGACCCTCATCGATGGCGGGGCAGGGCTCAACGTCCTGTCCGTGGAAACATTCAACAATCTCCAAGTGCCCTACAGCCAGCTTCAGCCAACCAAGCCTTTCTTTGGAATCACCGACGGCTCCATAGTCCCGATTGGGCAGGTCTGCCTCCCTGTCACCTTCGGGGCACGCGACAACTACCGCATTGAGCGCATCGACTTCGAGTCGCTCACATTCGCCTGCCGTACAATGCCATCCTTGGGTACCCAGCGCTGGCCAAGTTCATGGCCGTAACTCACCACGGCTACAACATCCTCAAGATGACAGGAAGTGGCGGAGTCATCACGGTGCCCTGTGAAGAGAAGGACGCGGTGTGTTCCCTGGAACGTGCCTTTCAGGCCGCGTCACTGGAAGACCCGGATCGCGGAAGCAGGAGGCTTCCCGAGACCGCCCCCAAGAAGAAGAAGACATCGTCCGGCCCGGCCCCTCAGGAGGCAGGCCCCTCTGGGCCCGTGCCTGCCCAGGGGGAACCTCCTTCCATCGCATAGGAAAGCGCGCCCAGCGCCCTCCTCAGGCAGGGCTCGGGGGCTCTCCCCTGGAGGGCCACCGACCTGGCTAGGGTCACGAGGGAGGCGCTTGGGCCCCACATGGAGGCATGTTTCGAAGCACGTTTCCCTCAAGAAGGAGTAAGGCAAGGAGAGCCAGACCCTCAGGAGTTTGTAAGCAAGGCCATTCAGGAACTACAGGAGTCAAGAGTCATGAAAGGCGGCCGCCGCCTACCAGCAGTGGCTCCCCATTCGGGCGAGGATGGTGGGCTGCGCGTCTGCATCGACATACCAGGGCTCAATCGAGTCGCCTCTTTGGAGCGCCTCTGGCCCTCGCGAGTGGGGCGCTGCGGAGGTCCACCCCACAGCTACGTTCGCATGCCTTACGGCTTGCCGAACGCTGCTGTCACGTACCAGCGCCTCATGAGGGGCATCATGGAGGCATAAGAGGCCAGGCGTTCCGCGGCCCTGGCGGAGATGGAGATGCTCCGCGAGGAGCCACCAGTGCCTCCGGAGCCTCCCGAGGCCCCTGGGCCTGGGGGCTCGTGAGGATCGGCTTCCGCAGCCCACCGAGCCTGCTACACCAACACCCCTTCGTCCTCAACGTCATCAGGTGACATCTTTCAAGTTTGACTTCCAGCTGGGAGCGCCCCCCAGGGCTGCATTATTCCCAGGCCGCGTGGGTCCGTCCCTGCGACATGTATCCCTTTTATTTCATGTTGTTAGCTTACCTTGTTGGGGCGCCCCTCGGGCTGCATGATCCCCAAGTCGCTTGGGCCAGACCCAGCGGCATGTATCCCATTTGCATTTATTTCTGGTTATGCGTTATACCCACCATGCTTGATTATTTGATGCCGGTCCACGGCACCTCTTCTTCTCCATGCCGACCACTTGCACGTTAAAGGGGGGTACCTGAGCATCGTGACTCAGGGCTCTTACTGGCTCTCCAGCCCTCACCCTCTGGCCTTGTCCACGGCATCGCGACCTGGCATACCAGTGACGGCTGAGACCAGCTCGAGGGCCGGGACCCGAGGACGTAGAGTGCCGGCATCTAACCGAATTTGCAGGGACACATCACAAGATAAGGCCCAGTGCCAGGTGCAACCCGCCTAGAGGTAGGGCCCCGTGAGTCCCGCGCTGGCTCACGGGTGCCCAGATACACCTCGTCAGGCCCTACCGTGCCAGCCACGTGTCAGGGCGGGGCTGTACATGCCCCGGGGGCTCCTCCCGGAGGGGGGCCCCCTCCCACGTACCAGTGGAAGCACCATGCTCCGTGCTGGCTGACGACACTGCCGAGGAGCGGCTATGCCCGTACATATACGGAAGCGCTATGCTCCGCGCTGGTGATAAACAACTAAGGGTGGCCCCCGGGCCGCATCAACCTCAAGGAGCCCAGAGCTCAGTGTCTAGCCTCATCGTAACGCCTCCCATCAGGAGTGCCGCGTGAGGGGGCTGGGCACGGGGGCTGCGCCTGGGTCACGCCCAGACGCACGCCGCCCAGCCAGCCCCCCCCCCCCCGGGCCTGGTTCGTCGCGCGTCTCTCCCCGAGCGGAGCCAAGGTACGAAGGCCGTTTGAGCGTCAAGGGGGACTCCTGAGCATCACGACTCAGGAGCCTAACTGGTCTCGTAGCCCCTCACTCCTTAGTTCCGAAAGGCTAACGGCGGTTGAGGTATGCACGCGGCCGGGCTCTACAAACGTAGAACGGTAGATCCACCCACATCACACCTCCCTACTTGTTGTTCATGCGCCAAGGGGGACTCCTGAGCATCGCGACTCAGGAGCCTAACTTGTCACGTAGCCCGTCACTCCTTGGCCCCGTCCTGGTTTCAGGTATGCGCGGGGCCGGGCTATGCCGGCGTAGAACATAAGCAAGTAGGAAGGAAAAGCGCAAATTTCAAGGAATTCAAAAGCAAATATTACAGTCCACACTGTTATCTCAATGCCAAACACAAGTTTAAACGCCTCCCCGAGGCATGATACATGTGCAGGAATTAAAGGCAGGACAGGAGCCACAACGGAGTCACTTGTCGGTGGTGGAGCAGCGCGGAGTGGGTTCGCCTCATGGAGCAGTGGGGTCGGCAGCGCCTTGCTTCGGCTTGGTGCTGAAGGCCCGGAACTTCCCCAGCAGAGCCTCCGCGCGACCCTTCATGGCCTCGGCAGCGGCAGTGGCACGCTCGCCGCTTACTGGCTCCAGCAGGCTGTCGAGGTCGACGCTGGGATCGCGAAGGTAGATGTGGGTGAGGACCCACGTCAGTGCTGCAGAAGACAGGACACGCTCCTTGGCCTCGGCCGTGGGGCCAAGACCAAGGGAGACATCTTCAAGAGCACGAACCAGGATGAGAAGCAGCTTGGCGGGGCCGTCCTCGGCGCCAGCCAGCGGGCTCTCCAGGCCGCTGTCGTAAAGCCTCCTCAGCGAGGAGCGAGCCTTCGCCTCCATCTCCATGAAGGCCAAGCGGTCCTCGGCAAGAACCAGGGCCTTGTCGTCCAGATCGGCCTTCCTCGCCCCCAACTCCTACTCCAGCGTGCCTAGGCCGTCGCGGCGCTTCCTGAGCATGACCTCCCTCTCCTTGACGGCTGCCTCGTGAGCCTTCACGCCTTCTTCCTGCTCTTGGCGAAGGCGGACCTCTTTCGCGAGCTAGTCCCGCAGGCCTTGCAGCTCGTCCTCCAGCGCCTTGCAGCGACCACGGACATCGACCACCTCCCCCAGGGCTACGTCACAAGCAGCCTTTGCCTCAAGGACGGCCTATTTCTCCTCGTCGCAAGCCGTCGAGGCCTGGACCAGCGCCGCCCGAATCAAAGCGTCGGAGCGAACCCATCCTAAAGCCACCTCCAAGCGCCCGGCCACCAAGCGAGGGTTGGCGCCAAGAAGATCCTGCCGCAGTCGGTCCAGCTCAGCAGCAGCATGATCCAGAACGGCAGAAGGAGTCGGAGAGACAGCAGCTGATGGAGTAGGAGGAGAAGGCGGCAGCGCGGCCACAACATCCTGAGGCGGAGTCTGCTACGCCCCAACGGCTATAGTGGCGGCGGCAGGCAAGGACACCTCGGGAGTCACTTGGGCCATGGGGGCTGAGCTCGCCCCAGCCGGCTCAGCCAGGCCTCGCGAAGACGACCGGGCAGGAGAAGCCTGCGCATCGCGGTCACCCTCCTTCGCGGGCAGAGGTGCTGCCACGGATGGAACCTCAGGAGCTCCCTTCGGCTTCTTTGCTGCGGGCGCCAGCCTATCCAAAAGATGTGTATGTCAAGCCTCAGAAGCAGAGCAAGAAATAAAGACAAGAATCAAATGCTTACGGGACGTCGCCAGTGAGCTCGAGCGGCCTCCGGCCAAATTTGAAGCCTGAAAGTCGGCTGGAAGGGTCAACCTCGGGGAGCTTGGAAGCAGAAGGTGCGTCTGCGGTCCGCCTCGGGGCCGGGGCAGACCCGCGGGAGATCAGCCCGGCCCTGTCCTTCTTCGGGATTGGGGGCAAGCTCCCGCCATCCTCCTCGTCGTCATCCTCGTCGTCATCGCTCGGAGAGAGGCGGAGAACGTGGGACCTGCGCCAGGGGAGGGGAGCCCTCGACTTCCCGTCAATCGCCTCGGAGTCAGGCCCTTTTTCCCGCTCCCCTCCTTCCTCCTCTTCACTGGAGTCGTCGGAGGGCACGTCCACCGGTTCCTCGGGAGCTTCCATGGGCACGGGCCCATCCCCGTTGAAGACAGGCATGGACTCCACTACCTGCTCCCAGTCATCGCGGAGGAACAAGGGCGTAGGAGCGCCCTCGAACCTCGCCACATCACCCCCGACCAGAGATTGGAGGACCGCAGCCAGATCTCCGTCGGCCAAGGCCGCGGGGCTCGGATGGGGCCTCCACATTGGAAGTGAGTACTGCCGAAGCGGAGCCAGCTGGTGCTCCAGGAATTCTCTCAGCAGCGACGCGCCGGTCAGCTTCGCCGCTGCCATGTTGGCCGGCCTCAGATCCGCGTCCATCTTCTCCAACACCAGCTTCGCGCGGGGGTCCGCGAGCTCCGCTCGACCCCAATCGCTGGAGCTCGTGGGCTGCTCCGTGGGCAAGATCAGCCGAGGGTGGATGCGCCCAGCATCCGCAAAGACCCACTTGCTCCTGAATCCCTCAATCCTTTTCCCGGGGTTCGAGATGGCAATGGCGCCACCATACGCGATGAAGCTCACGCACGCGGAAGCAGGACCGAGAGAGGTCCGGAGGTAGAAGTAGTGACGCAGCAAGGCCACTGAGGGCTGCACCCCTACGTGAGCCTCGCAATAATAGGCGAAGATTGCCAGGAGAAGGACGGAGTTGGGGTGGAGATGCAGAGCCTGTAGCTTATAATGGCGGAGGACAGAGAATAAGAACTCGGAGAAGGGAGGCACCAGGCCAGCAGCAATGGCACTCACGAAGAGTGGATAGAAGGTGCTCCCTTGACCCTCAGGGGTGGCGGAGCCAGCCTTGAACACCTTCGCCCCGTCAATGCCCCGCGCCGCCGCCATCCGGCGCAACTCGGCGAGGCTCGCCTCCGACACGTTCGGCGGGTCTAGGGAAGACGAGTACCAAGCTACGGTCGGGGGCTGACGAGGCGCCATGGCTTCCTAGGCCACATAGTCGGAGTAGATCTGGAAATTTTGGAGGAAGGAAGGAGAGGCGCAAGAAAGGGGATCTGAGCAGCAACCGGAGAAAGCAAAAGCAAAGCCTAGGCGGATGCCACTCCTTTATCAACTCGCGCGGTTGCTAAGGCGCTCACGTCCAATCAACCGCCACGCGGTGCCCAAGGCCGCAGGCTTTTAGGACCCGCGGCACTTCGCTCTTGCCCTTCCGCCTCCCTGCACGGCCAAGTCTGGGCGCGCCTTGGGCCCGGGGGCTACTGTCGGCGTTCTGGGAATGGGGGTCCCCAGACTTGCCTGCCTGCGGCCTGCGGCGTGGCTCAAAGGGGGGCCCAGCACGGCCCATCTTCACCAACACAGACCCAAGACCCTCGTGAGGGGCCAAGCCTCGCGGGGCGGACGCCGCGGAGCTTCCTTAGGCACGGCCTCATCAGGCTGGCTCATGAGGAGGCGTAGAGATCAAGGCGGGGTACCTCACGAGGTGCCCGTGACGCAAGCCATGACGACCCAGGGCGCCAGGCGGGTGCCAGCCCGCGCAGTGTCCTCCTTTCCTCTTTGGTGCAAAGGGGTCAAGCACAGCCGCGGAGTACCGAGGCATCAGGCAAAGGTTGCCATTTCAGTGCAACAAGACCAAGACCAGGAGGACTGCAAGACGGAGGTCATCGTGGAGCCCAAGACGGCGTCACCACCAGAGCTTTGCGCAGGCGAAGACTACTTTTGTCAGGATAGCTGGTACTAGCTGTCCCCCTTCAAATTAGCTCCCTTCCCGCTCGATATTTGGGAAGAGGACCAGGGCCTCTATAAATAGGACCAGCCACCCACAGGGTAGAGGGGCAGAGCCAGAGAGGTTTAGAGAGCCAGAGAGGTTTAGAGAGCCAGAGAGGTTTAGAGAAACAAAGAGGCATAAACAATCGAGAAGAGAGAGAGAGAGAAGGGTGACTGAACTCCTCCCAGCAGTTCATCGCCCCAGCTAAGAATAGACCCTCGCGAGGCTGTTCTTCCTTGTATTGTTCATCATCATCAGCCCAAGAGGCAACCCACCACACCACACACTGTAGTAGGGTATTACACCACAACGGTGGCCCGAACCAGTATAAACCCTGTGTCTCTTGTGTTGTTCTTTCCATAGCTTAGATCTCAGCGAGGCTGAGGGGTGCAGGTAGGTAGGAGGCGAAATCTCCGCATGCACCCCATTGTTCGAACCTCAAGGGTCTGCCGGAACCCGAAATCCGACAATAGGGACCAAAATGCGGAGGTGAAGAGAGATCCCCGGTCGGAGGTGATAGTCTTGGGTACTCCATGCAGACTAACGATTCTTGACACATACAGCTATGTGAGTTGATTTTTACAGTATGTGGTCCAGATAAGAAGGAAGTGTGCCACCTTCGTTAAGGTGTCCACTATGACCCATATTGCGTCGTTTCCTCGATGAGACCTTGGTAGTTGGTGATGAAGTCCAAGCAAACATCATCCCATTTCCATTGGGATACCGACAGAGGTTGGAGGAGTCCGGTGGGTTTTTGGTGCTCCACCTTTACCTTATTGCATACGTCACAACAAGCCACAAAGTATGCAATGTCTTGCTTCATTCCATCCCACCAAAATACTTAACAAAGGTCCTCATACATTTTGGTACCACCGGGATGAATTGAGTATGGTGCTTCATGCGCTTCGGCCAATATTTTCTTCTTCAGACTTCCTTGGTTGGGTACGCAGAGTCTTCCTCGGAATCTTAGCAAGTTTTGCTGATCCATAGAGAAGTCCGGTGCACGCCCTTGCATCTTCTAAACATATATTTTTAACCTTTCATAATTTTCTTGTGCACTGCGGATTTCTTCTTTGAGAGTAGGGGCAACTTCCAATATATTGGCAAGATGGGCGTCGGTGATTACCAAGTTGAGCTGCATGATTTCTTTATAAAGCTCGGGAGGCAATGAATCCATTAGCGCATTAAGGTTGGTTGGTTTGCGCCTGAGGGCGTCAGCCACCACATTAGCTTTGCCCGGGTGATAATTTATCCCGAGGTCGTAGTCCTTAACCAATTCGAGCCATCTTCGTTGGCGAAGGTTCAAATCAGGCTGAGTGAATATATACTTGAGACTCTTATGGTCGGTGAATATCTGGCACTTCTTTCCAATCAGATAGTGTCGCCAGATCTTCAAAGCGTGCACCACCGCGGCCAATTCCAAATCATGAGTAGGGTAGTTTCCTTCATGTTGCCACAACTGTCGAGATGCATAAGCCACCACCTTGCCATCTTGCATGAGTATGCACCCCAATCCTCTTCTGGATGCGTCGCAGTAGACATCAAAACTACGGTAGATGTCTGGAAGAGTTAATACTGGTGCCGAGGTCAGACTGATTTTAACTCATTGAAACTCCGTTCGTAGTCCTCAGTCCATACGAACTTCTTATCCTTCTTCAGAAGCTCAGTCATTGGCTTGGCAATCTTCGAGAAGCCTTCGATAAAACGGATAGTATCCGGCTAGGCCAAGGAAACTCCGGATTTCTGAGACTGTTGTGGGTGCGGACCAATCAAGTACATCCTTCACCTTTCTTGGGTCCACTGAGATTCACTCTACCGAGAGGACATGCCTGAGGAATCCCACTTGTTGGAGCTAGAACTCACATTTGTTGAATTTGGCATAAAGCTGATGGTCGTGAAGCCTTTGCAGAACTGCTCGAAGATGCTCCTTGTGTTCGTCCTTGCTCTTGGAGTAAATGAGGATGTCATCAATAAACACCACCACAAATTTATCCAAGAAGTCCATAAACACCTTGTTCATCATATGCATAAAGAAGGCAGGGGCGTTGGTGAGGCCGAAGGACATAACGGTGTATTCATAAAGGACGTACCGAGTGGTGAACGTTGTCTTAGGAATATCTTCCTTCTTCATCTTGAGTTGATGATATCCAGTCCTCAAATCAATTTTTGAGAATACTTTGGCCCCACTGAGTTGATCAAATAGATCGTCAATCCTTGGCAGGGTATACTTGTCGGATCATGGGTTCCAGCAAAACCCTTAAGGTTTGGACACTGGGGTGCGCGCGAAGATCTCCCCACTATCGATCCGTGTCCTAACTTAGCCTAGATCCCACGAACTAACTCGACAAACTTGCAACACAAAGGACACAAGATTTATACTAGTCCGGGACACCGTTTTGGTGTAATACCGTACTCCAGTGTGGTGGTGGTGGATTGCCTCTTAGGCTGAAGACGAACAGTACAAGGGGAAGAACAGCCTCCTGAGGTTGAGGTGTTCTTGTGCTTGGTGGGTGTGCCGCCAAGGATGTGGTGGCTCCAATCTTAGATCTCCCTCCCCTAGCTACGGTGGTGGCTAGTCCTATTTATAGAGGCCCTGGTCCTCTCCCAAAATATTGAGCGAGATGGGTGCCAACAACGGCCAGTTTGAAAGGGGACAGCTAGTACAAGCTATCCTGACAAAAGCAGTCTTCGCCTACCAAAGGCTCTGGTGGTGACGTCGTCTTGGGCTCCACGGTGACCTCTGTCTTGCTGTCCTTCTGGTCTTAGTCTCGTTGCACCAATATGGAAACCTTTGCTGGATGCCTCGATACTCCGCGCCTGCGCTTGCCCCCTTAGCACCAAAGAGGAAACAAGGACGCTGTGCGCGCTGGCGCCCTCCTGGTCTCGATCGTCATGGCTTACATCATGAGAACCTCGCGAGGTTTGCCTGGCCTTGAACTCTCCGCCCCCCACGAGCCAGCCTGGTGAGGCCACTCCTGAGGAGGTCTTGCATCGTCCGCCTCATGAGGCTTGGCCCCTCGCGAGGGTCTTGATTCCTTGTTGATGAAGATGGGCCGTACGGGCCTGCTAGCAAAGCCACGCCATGGACCGCAGGCAGGCAATTCCCAAAATGCTGACAGTAGCCCCCGGGCCCAAGGCACGCTCGGGCTTGGCTTCGAGGCAAAGCCAAGGGTCAAGTGCGGAGCGCCGTGGGACCCAATAGACTACGACCTCGGTTGACGCGTGGCGGTTGATTGGTCGTGGGCGTCTCCGCTTCCCCATGCTGCCTCGGCAACTGCCCGACGTGACAAGTCCCTGTGACATGCAAGGAAAACCATCATTACCTATGATCATGGGGGTGCTGGTTGGCCTTCTCCTGGTCTAAATGGGAGGGGGCGGAGCCCCCGTTGCCCATCCTTCCTCTTCCTCTTCCGCTTCTTCTCCTTCCTTGCTCCACTCCTTGCTTGTGTAGACATGGCGCCGATCCGAAGGTTCTCGGCCGCAGAGAAGGGCAAGGCTCCCCTCAATGTGTCCGAGCTGCTCCCGCCGAAGAAAAGGAGGTCTCATCGCCGCGAGGTGGTCGTGAGGCCGGTGGTGTCGCGGCCTTGGTATGAGAGGCCGCCTCCTGGGTACCCGCTGCACTTGTACGCTCACGCTGACGATTTCGGAGGGAGGACCAGTGAGCGGCGCTGCCCGCGCCAGGACCGTGATCGCTGTGCCGTGGAGGCGCGCACCGTCGCTCCAGGGGTCCATGTTGCGGACTCTTCGCGCGAGTTCATGTTGTGGGCGGCGATGCCCCCGAGCTCCCACCGAGCCCAGAGCAGGGCCGCAACATCCAGCCGCCGTCGCCGCTGATCTGGATGGGGTTGGCGCCGGCCTCACGTGGCCCATTGTTGATGATGGCGTTGGCGACACCTGGTGCGCCTAGATAGAACCCCTAGGAATTCCTTCCCTTCTGTTCCCTGCGAAGAATCAAGAAACGGACCCCGTGGGTGTGTGTAAAGCATCTGTAATGCCTTTTGTCAATATAGCCCTCATTATGAAGATCTGTGTGCGCATATCCTGTCGAGGCTTGGCCTCCCGTTTCCAATCCTGCGGCAGCTTGGTGCTCTACGCTAACAGGTCCCGGTCCCCAAGCGGGCTGCAGTCGTCGCTGGTATGCCAGGTCGCGTGCCTTAGTCAAGGCCAGGAGGTGAGCGGCCCAAGGTCCAGTAAGAGCTCCTGAGGCACGATGCTCAAGAGGTCCCCTTAGCGCTCAAGCAGCTGTCTTAGGATTGGAAAGAAAGAAAACATTGCCGCAGCAGGGCAGCGAAGGGAGTGAGCGAGGGTCTCGTGCCGCAAGCGACAGGTGGATCCAGAGCAAGAACTTATCTTTGGTTGTCTGGGTTCTGCTCCTCGAGTCATGCCAGACTCGCACGCCGGTTGCTGTAGTGTGGCTAGGTCTAGCCCGTGCGGGCCTCCCCCTCCCCTCCATGTCATTCCTGGCGCTCTATGTCCTCAGGTTCCAGCCCTCGAGCGAGCTCAGCCGCCGCTGGTATGCCAAGTCACGTGACGTGGTCATGGCCAGGGGTGAGGGCTGGAGAGCCAGTAAGAGCTCCTGAGGCGCGATGCTTAGGAGGCCCCCTTTTAACGTGCAAGCGAATCGCATGAGAGAAGAGAGAGAGTCCGCGGTACCGCCTGCTGTGGCCCTCATGAAGTTCCTGCAAGTTAGCGCAAGGAAGGGAACCAGATGCCGTAGTGATTGCTGGTTTGCTTCTGGCGCGTGAGAGGGGACTCCCTACTGCGGAGAGCCCCCGGGTCGCGTACATCCCCGCCCTGACACATGGCTTGCACGGCAGGGCTAGACGAGGTGTGTCTGGACACTCGTGAGCCGGGGCGGGACTCACGAGGCCCTACCTCAAGGCGGGTTGCGCCTGGTCTTGGTTCTTGTTTGCTGTCTTGGTCCTGCGAGATGGTTAGACAACGCGAAGGGTCCTGAAGAAAGACGGCCGGCGCGCGGCTCCCATGGTGGGTGACAATCAAGCAGGCGATAGTCATAGATAGATTAAGCATGGAAAGCAACCTAGCTCAGGTAAATGCAAGGAAGAGGCATGCCACTGGGTCCGGCCCGAGCGGCTTAGGGATGATGCAGCCCGAGGGGCGCCCCCAACAGGGTAAGCTAAAGATATAAAAGGAAAGATACATGCCATAGGGACGGATCCACGTGGCCTGGGAATGATGCAGCCCTGGGGGCGCTCCCAGCTGAAGAACTTTGGAAAACGTCACCTGGTCCTGTCGATGGAGAGTTGGGGTAGCTGAAGGTGTGCAGCGAAGGGGCTGCCCCTCATGAGCCACCGGGGCCCTGAGCCTCGGGAGGCTCTGGGGGTCCAGGGAGTTCCTTGAGGACCGTCCTCATCTCCGTCAGCACAGCGTGGTGCCTAGCCTCCTGAGCCGCCAGGATGCTCCGCAGGTTGCGTTGATAGGCGGCCGCCACGCTCGGCAGGCCAAAGGGCATGCGAACGTAGCTCTGAGGTGGGCCCTCGCAGCGTCCCACGCGCGAAGGCCAGAGAAGCTCCTACGAGGCGACACGATTGAGCCATGGGACGTCGATGCAGACGTGCAGCCTAGCATCCTCGCCTGGATGGGGAGCGGCGCCTGGTGAGCGGCGGCCGCCGCGCATGGCCCTCGCGCCTTGCAGTTCCTGAGTGGTCTTGGTGATGAACTCCTGAGCGGTGGGCACTCCTTTCCTTGTGTTCTCCTGAGGGAAACATGCCGTGAAGCACGCCTCCAAGTAGTGCCCAAGCGCCTCCCTCGTGATGTTGGCAAAGTCCGAGGCCCTCCAGAAGAGAGCCCCTGAGCCCTGCCCGAGAGGGGCGTTGGGCGCGCTTTCCTATGCGATGGAGGGAGGCGCCCCAGGCGCGGGCGCCGATCCTGACGAGGCGCCGCCCACCTGAGGCCCTGCATGGCGCAACTGCTTCTTCTTCTTGGGGGTGGCCTCCGGAGGGTGCTCGCCCTGACTGTCGGGGTCATCGATTGCTGCATCTTGGAAGGCACGCTCGAGGGAGCACACCACATCTCTTTCTTCGCACGGGACTGTGATGATTCCGCCGCTTCCCGTCATCTTGAGGACATTGTAGCCGTAATGGGTCACCTCCATGAACTTGGCCAGGGCTGGATACCCGAGGATGGCGTTGTATGGCAGGTGGATGTAGGCGACGTCGAAGTCGGTGAGTTCGGTGCGGTAGTTGTTGTGTTCTCTGAAGGTAACAGGGAGGCGGACCTGCCCGGTCGGGGTAGTAGAGCCGTCGGTCACTCCTGAGAAAGGCTTGGTAGGTTGAAGCTGGTCATTTGGCACTTGGAGGTTGTCGAACATGTCGACGGACAGGACATTGAGCCCTGCGCTGCCGTTGATGAGGGTCTTGGTAACTTGCATGTTGCTGATGACCGGTGAATAGAGCATTGGGAGGACGCCTGCAGTAGCCGCGCACTTGAGTTGATCTATCGAACTGAACGTGATGGGGCACCTGGACCATCTGAGCGGGCGTGTGGCCTCGAGCTTGGGGAGAACTGCATTCACTTCATGGGCAAATTGTTGATACGCTGCGAGGCTGGGGCTTGAGCTCTGCCCAAGATGCAGGCGATAGTGCGTGGCTCCTGGAAGCCCCCAGCCCCCTCGTCTTGATGGTGGTCATCATTCCTTCTGGGTGGTGGCGGTAATGGAGGAAGGCCAGCGTTGCCTTGAGGACGAGCCTCATGAGGCTGGTCCCTCCAGGCGCCCTCGCGAGGCTGATCCTGCCAACCGTCCTGACGAGGCCGGTCATGCCACTCCTGGCGCAGGCCACGGTCGTCCCAGCGTCCACCACCACGTCCTCCTCCTCGGCCGTAGCCCTGGTAGTTGCGCTCGGGGCGTCGACCGAAGCGTCCTTCTCGAATGGCTCTGAGCTCTTGACAGTCGCTGGTGTTGTGGGTATGCAGGTTGTGGAAGGCGCTGAACGGTCGGCTTCCCTTGGATGACTCAGGCTGGTCTCTACCGCGCTTGGTGTCTGGCTCCGCCACGAGCACGGCTGCTCCCTTGTGCTTCACGTCCTTGGCCTTGGTCTTCTTCTCCTCTGGGTCCACAGCAGGGAGGGAGAGGCGCCCCTCTTCAGCTCTTGCACACTTGGTTGTGATGTTGAATAGCTCCAAGGTCATGCACAGCTCCTCGTGGATGGCGATCTCCTCCTTTATCTTGGCGTTGCAGACGCCATCGGAGAACGCTGAGATGATGGCCTCGTCGGTCACCTTGGGGATCTTGATTCGCGCGCTGTTGAAGCACTGAATGTACTTCTGCAGGGTCTCTCCTGGTTGTTGCTTGATGCAGCACAGGTCACCCGCGACCGGGGGGCAGTCGCGAGTGCCCTGGAAGTTGTCGATGAAGCGGTTGCGCTTCTTGTCCTACGAGGAAATTGAGCCTGGAGGCAGGTTTAGGAGCCAGGAGCGGGGGCCATCCTTGAGAGCCATGGGAAACCAGTTCGCCATGACTTTCTCGTCGCTGTTGGCCGCCTCGATGCTCAGCTCGTAGAGCTGCAGGAACTCCGTGGGGTCGGGGGTGCCATCATAGCGAGGAGGCAGATCTGGCTTGAACTTGCCCGGCCAGGCGACGCTGCGCAGCTCGGGGGTGAAGGCGCGGCAGCCGGCCGTGGTCACCGGGGCCCGCCTTGGAGGTGGAGCTTTGTCTTGGCACCTGCACGCTGCTACGGCCAGCGGCGCAGGGCCTTGCCACATCAAACGATCCTAGCGCGGCGGAGCGAGGAGTGGCAGAGCGTTCGCTTGCGGTCGAGGGACTTCTTGACAGCTTCTTTCTTCACGCGCGGGCGCCGGACGCGGTGGGTCGCACCATGGACCCGCGTGCCTTGGCGCTAGGGCACCTTCTTGGGGCAGAGGTGGTGGAGGTGCTTCATGAGCCGCGTCACCCGTGGCTGGTGGAGGGCGAGGTAGAGAGTGGGGTGGCACAGGGGAGCCCCCTGCGGCACGGACAAGCTCGGCGATGCGGTCAAGACAGTCCTCGTAGAGGTCGTCGACTGGGCTGTAGCGTAGGAGCTCGTGCGCCATGAGGAGCGTGGCCTGTGCGTCCAGGGGAACGCGACAAGTGTGAGACGACGAACCAGCGGGAGTCGGCGATGGAGTGGCGGTGTCGCCATCCTGTCGCACCAAGGGGTGCAGCGAGGATGCTTGCTGCTCGTTCCCTGCCGGGCCAGTGGCAGCGTTGGCGGCAGGCGACGGAGAGCAACGGGGTGGCCCACCAATAGGGGACGTTTGAGCAATGCGGGTGGTGAGGGCAGCCCGGCCCTTGGTGCGGGCGCGACGTGCATCCGCCATGGAGACGATGAAGTGACGTGATGCGGAGCCACGGGAAGGTAGCTTCGGCGCACCCCTACCTGGCGCGCCAAATGTTGGATCACGGGTTCCAGCAAAACCCTTAAGGTTCGAAAACTAGGGTGCACGTGAAGATCTCTCCCCTATCGATCCGCGTCCTAACTTAGCCTAGATCTCACGAACTAACTCGACGAACTCGCAACACAAAGGACACAAGATTTATACTGGTTCGGGCCACCATTGTGGTGTAATACCCTACTCTAGTGTGGTGGTGGTGGATTCCCTCTTGGGCTGAAGACGAACAGTACAAGGGGAAGAACAGCCTCCTGAGGTTGAGGTGTTCTTGTGCTTGGTGGGTGTGCCGCCAAGGATGTGGTGGCTCCAATCTCAGATTTCCCTCCCCTAGCTATGGTGGTGGCTAGTCCTATTTATAGAGGCCCTGGTCCTGTCCCCAAATATTGAGAGGGAAGGGAGCCAACAACGGCCAATTTGAAAGGGGACAACTAGTACAAGCTATCCTAACAAAAGCAGTCTTCGCCTGCCAAAGGCTCTGGTGGTGATGTCGTCTTGGGCTCCACGGTGACCTTCGTCTTGCCGTCCTTCTAGTCTTGGTCTCGTTGCACCAATATGGAAACCTTTGCTGGATGCCTCGGTACTCCGTGCCTGCGCTTGCCCCCTTAGCACCAAAGAGGAAACAAGGACGCTGCACGCGCTAGCGCCCGCCTGGCGCCTTCCTGGTCTCGATCGTCATGGCTTACGTCACGAGAACCTCGCTATGTTTGCTTGGCCTTGAACTCTCCACCCCTCACGAGCCAGACTGGTGAGGCCGCTCCTGAGGAGGTCTTGCGTCGTCCGCCTCGTGAGGCTTGGCCCCTCGCGAGGGTCTTGATTCCTTATTGATGAAGATGGGCCGTACGGGCCTGCTAGCAAAGCCACGCCATTGGCCGCAGGCAGGCTAGTCTGGGGACCCCTGTTCCTAGAACACCGATAATACTTGTTTTTAATGGTGACGTCATTCAGCTGTCGGTAGTCTACACACTTTCGTAGACTGCCATCCTTTTTGTCCATGAAGATCGCTGGTGATCCCCATGGTGAAGAGCTTTGACGGATGTATCCTTTCTGCAGCATCTCATCTAGTTGTTTCTTCAACTCCACCAATTCTGAGGAAGGCATCCGATAATATTTCTTATGTATCAGAGTGGTTCCAGGCACCAAATCAATTGTGAACTCCAATTCTCGGTCTGGTGGTATGCCTAGTAATTCTTCAGGAAAGACGTTTGGATACTCACTGACCACAGGAATTAATTCCACTTCTTCTGCCACTGCTGCGAAAACCGTATCTTTTGTGGGTATGCGCTTGAGGGCATAAAAACTTGTGGTGCGGCCTTCCATATTTTTTAGGGTAACTTCTCTGGTCGCACAGCTGATGCAGACTTGGTATTGAGTTAACCAATTCATGCCCAGAATGACATCCAATTTGTTAGAGTCGATGATTATCAGCGATGTTGGAAACTTGACGCCCTTGATGTCAATCTCCAAATTTCGGCAGACGAGATTGCTTCTGAGTAGGGATCCCGGGGATTGTACCAGCATGTCATTTCCCAAAATCGAGCAAGGAAAATTGTTTTGGGAAGCAAAACCCCGCAAAATAAAAGAGTGGGAAGCCCCAGAGTCAAATAAAATTACGGCGGGTATGTCATTGACAAGAAACATACCAATGACAACTTCTGGGTCCCCTTGGGCTTCGTCATGGAGATGTGATTAATTTTCCCTTGGATCATATCTGGGGCGGAATACGGCTCCATGTAGTTGACTTGTGGCTGAAATGGAGCTACGTGCTTGTTGTTCTTGGGACACTGTCTGGCGTAGTGTCCGGTTTGACCACAGCTGAAACATGAATTGTTGCGCTGATAGTCTTCACGCACCGGGCTGGTCACAACATTCTTGACTTGAGTGGTAGTCTTGTTGACATTCTGCTGCTAGTTGGGTTTGTACTCCACCTGAGTCCGTTGCCATGTACGAGCCTTTTGCATGGGTTGCATATCCTTCTTCATCTCGAATTTGCGCTTGTGGTCATTAACAGCTAGCTTGTTGTCGTGCCGGAGCTTGTGTTCCCTTTCTGCGATGAGGGCCTTGTTCACCAGAGTCAGGAAGTCTGGGAAATCAGACATGTTGAGAGTGCACCTAAGATGCTGATTCAGGCCTCCAAGAAATTGGTCGATCTTCCGCTCTTCTGTGGCAACATCGTGGAGAGAATAGCGGGCCAAATGGTTGAATTTGTTCAGATACTCATTGACGGTCGCGCTGCCTTGAGTGAGAGCGATAAATTCACGCTGCTTGATCTTCATGATCCCGGTGGAAATATGATACTTGTGGAAATGATCCTTGAATTTTGTCCAAGTAATTTCCATGTCTGCAGGCCATATTTCCTTGGCATTATCCCACCATACAGCGGTAGCTCCTTCGAGATAATGCATTGCGAAGGGAACCTTGTGTAACACCCACGATGCGGCTATATGTCCCACGTGTCGGAGCATGACTTAGAGGCATAACCGCATTGTAGGCAATGTCGCAAGAGGGGTAATCTTTACACATCCCATGTGTTGAATAAGAAAGAGGTACATAGTTGGCTTACAATCGCCACTTCACACAATACATAAATATAGCATTACAACATCCAAAATACAATCATGGTCCGACTATGGAACCAAAATTAAAGAAGACTACCCCTAATGCTAGATCCCCGATCGCCCCAACTGGGCTCCACTACTGATCAACTAGAAGCGAAACAACACAATGAACACAATCTTTGTCAAGCTCCTCCTTGAGCTCGGTTGTGTCACCTGCACGGTATCATCGGCACCTGCAACTAGTTTTGGAAGTAATCTGTGAGTCACGGGGACTCAGCAATCTCACACCCTCGCGATCAAGACTATTTAAGCTTATGGGTAGGAAAAGGTATGTGAGGTGGAGCTACAGCAAGCACTAGCATACATATGGTGGCTAACATACGCAAATGAGAGCGAGAAGAGAAGGCAAAGCACGTTCGAGAATCTGTGATCAAGAAGTGATCCTAGACTACTTACGTTCTAGCATAACTCCTACACCGTGTTCACTTCCCGGACTCCGCCGGAAAGAGACCATCATGGCTACACCCGTGGTTGATGCATTTTAATTAAGTTAAGTGTCAAGTTCTCTACAACCGTACATTAACAAATTCCCATCTTCCCATAACCGCGGGCATGGCTTTCGAAAGTTCAAAACCCTGCAGGGGTGTCCCAACTTAGCCCATCACAAGCTCTCGCGGTCAACGAAGGATATTCCTTCTCCCAGGAAGACCCGATCAGACTCGGAATCCCGGTTACAAGACATTTCGACAATGGTAAAACAAGACCAGCAAAGCCGCCCGAATGTGCCAACAAATCCCGATAGGAGCTGCACATATCTCGTTCTCAGGGCACACCGGATTGTCCAAGGTTCCGGTAGGCCAACCCAGAGTTGCCCCTGGTGGCCACCGGCAGCTGACAGGTTGGACCAACACTCAGAGGAGCACTGGCCCGGGGGTTTAAAATAAAGATGACCCTTGGGTTGGCCAAACCAAGGGAAAAAAGGCTAGGTGGCAAATGGTAAAACCAAGGTTGGGCCTTGCTGGAGGAGTTTTATTCAAGGCGAACTGTCAAGGGGTTCCCATTATAACCCTACCGCGTAAGGAACGCAAAAACAAGGAACATAACACCGGTATGACGGAAACTAGGGCGGCAAGAGTGGAACAAAACACCAGGCATAAGGCCAAGCCTTCCACCCTTTACCAAGTATATAGATGCATTAGTTAAAATAAGAGATATTGTGATATCCCAACATATCCATGTTCCAACAAGGAACAAACTCCAATCTTCACCTGCAACTAGCAATGCTATAAGAGGGGCTGAGCAAAGCGGTAACATAGCCAAACAACGGTTTGCTAGGACAAGGGGGGTTAGAGGTTTGACATGGCAATATGGGAGGCATGATAAAGCATGTGGTAGGTATCGAGGCATAGGCATAGCAATAGAGCGAGCAACTAGCAAGCAAGGATAGAAGTGATTTCGAGGGTATAGTCATCTTGCCTAAGATCCCGCAAGGAAGAAGAACGAGTCCATGAAGAAGACAAACAGATGTAGTCGAACGGATCCTCACAACTCCTGAACGAAACCGAAGCTAACGCGAGAAGCAACCCGGAAAGAAGCAAACAACATAGTAAACAACCATCACATAAACATGGCATGATGCGCAAACAAGTATGATGCATGTCCGGTTTAAATATGCATGGCATGGCAAAGTGCACAAACAATACTACAAATTAAGTGGAGCTCAATATGCAACGAGTTGCATATTGACGGAATGCCACATGACTTATTTAGTTCACTCTCATTTATGTACCCAACAATATTAAATGTTGTTAAGCGTGGCAAGAGGTGAAGCATAAGTAAAATACACAGTTAGGCATTTTAAATGAGGCCAGAAAACATCAAACAACAACTCCGGTAAATCCTCATGTGCTATAGCAATTTAATGTAACAACAATGTTAACCATTTTAAATGTTATTATCATGATGCGGATGACATGTTTAAGTTTTATGCAAGTTTTAAGAAAATGTTGACATCAGCATATTATGAAGCATTTGTTATCGTGGCGGAAATGAAAGGGTTGCCACGGCAACGACAACAGAAATGGTGCCACGACAACATTCCGATTCCGACAACTCATTGAGACGTCGGTGCAAAAGAAAGTGTGACAGGAGCGAGCAAAAGAAAAGGTGGGACGCTCCCGGATACCGGGTGTCCCATGTGTCGGTGGCATGGCAACCGAGGGTCGTGCACGGAACAAACGGGCACGATGCAAACACGGGGTTCATCTCGTATCACACTACATTCGTCCACGGTGGTCGTCTCGATGTTATACCTTCGAAGTGTGTCTCTTCGGGGTGGATCGAGTTCAAAGCGATGAAGATGGAAGTAGACGTTCTCGCGACGGTTGTGGAATTAGTTGTACACGTTCATTTTTCGGAGAGGTACTTGACCAATCCAAGGTTTCCGGGGGCAACGGTAGATGAACTTGGCGAATCCAAGTTCTTCGGAGGTTGTCATCGAAGTTGGCCAAATACACGATGTGGGTAGACATTCACACGACGGCCTTCGGCAACGGTAGTAGTTGTACAACGTTTTTGTAGATGTTCGGGGTCATCGTGGAGGTGCTTGGCGCAACATAGGTCTCCGGGGTCATTGGGTACACGCTCACGAAATAGTCGTACATGTCGACAGTAGTTGTACACACGACGTTGGGGTACTTGTCGGTCCGGTCTTGACGGAGTAGATGTACACGTTGTCGGGGTACTTGTCGCATCACCGGGCATATACGTACATGTTCGGAGGGGAACTTGGCATATCCATGTAGTTGGCATTTTGCAATCCCATGTCCAGGGTCGTCATGTAGTCGTTCGGGCGTCGCGGAGGAACTTGACGTTCACGGGGTCCCAGTCTTGACCATGAAGAGGGGAGGCTGTTGTGGGTGCACTGGGCCTGCGTGTGCAAAGGTCAACGGAGCTGGGCCTTGCTGGCGGAACGCTGCGAGGGGCACGCCTCATGGACCACCAAAAGAAGCAGGGGAGGTCACTGCTGTCAACGGGTACGGCGACCCCTCACTGGACTTGGCGCAGACACGGATGAGGGCTTGAGGTGGCTGGCTCCGGGATGCAAGGCATGGAGGGAGGTGTTGATCCGGCCACTGGACGGTGTCTCCGGTGAGAACCGAGTCGAGGCAGGGGTTCGGCGGCCATGAGTTGGTCTCCTATTACGGAGAACAAGAGAGATGAGAGGTGGAGGCGGGAAAGAGAAGGAGAAAGAGGCGCGAGGGAAGAGGCCTTGGAGGTCGAGTTCGGCGGGAACAGCGCGCGGGCTGATCCGAGCGGAGGCACGTGGGATCCCGCCGACGGCATGGCCTGAGACAACGGCGCCATGGGGATTGGTCCCCTGGACGCATCCTGCGACGCTGGAAGAAGCAACAGTGGGGTTTGCGGAGAGGCGAGGTGGAGGAGGAGCTGGCGGCGCTTGGCGGCGGTGAAGCTCTAGGCGGTGGCGCGCGATGGAAGGTTGACGGGAGGAGGAAAGACATCGGGCGCAGGCGCTGCAAGGATCGAGAGGAGGCGGGGTCGAGCGCGAAGCGACCCTCTCCTGGCGGCGCTGGAGGAAGGACGAGGGAAGGGAGTGGGGATCGGGCTAGGTTAGACTTATAGGTTAGGTGGGCCGGGGGAGTGGGCCTTGGAGCCGGCCTAGTGGGAAGGGTGCTAGTTGGGCCTTGGCCAACTGGTGCGGCTGCTGGTCGTTGGGAGGCCCAGGTGGGCAGTGATGCAGGCCTGGCCAGGGGTGCAGGCCGCCTCTCTCCCTAAATATCTCTCTTTTCCCATTTTAAAACAAAACAGAAAAGAGAAGGAAAAGAAAGAGAAGGTAGGGGGTGGAAACTGGGCATGGGGATAATTTTACTGGACTCGCAATAATGATCTTGATCCAAGAAAGGTATAAATGGGCATGTGTACAAAGTTTGGATTGGAACTCATTTGAATTAAATTCAAATGAGTTTGAATAAGAAGTGGGTGTTAGAAAGGTCCCAAAATGTTGAGATTTTTGGTAGACCTCCGGAAAAAGATAAAAGAATTTATGGGCGAAGTTTGAGGAGCAAACTCGAAGCAGAAAAGACATGTGATTATTTGCAAGTGTGTTCATCGATGATTCCGAAAATGGAATATTTAATATAGCTCCCTAATATCGGGAGGATATGTTATAAAGAGAATCATCATGTGAATTCCCTCGATTTAAATGGATCAAAGATCCATGCCATTATTTAGTGAGCTGGAAAAATTGAAGACATGATGGCATGATGCAATGCACATGATGCAATGATGAATGCAACAAGCAAAACAAATCACACAACGAATCTCGAAAACCCTGGAGGGCATCTGAAGCTCCGGTCTTGGGGCGTCACAACACTCCACCACTACGAGAGGATCTCGTCCCGAGATCTAGGATGGCACCGGAGGGAAAAGGAAGAGGAATAGAAGAGGTAAGACTAAGTTGCTTCTTCGACAAACGAGTGAAACCAAATAACCTTAGAGGTTGAGCAACTTGAAAGGAAGAATAAAACGGAGATGAACAAAGTTGATAACTCTTCGTTAGAAAAGAGGAACAAGGAAGAACCAATTCGGGCAGCACTCCGGTTGAAAAGAGATGCAAGACTTGATAGGTGGAAAGAACCTGAGCAGAGGTCACAACACTCAGGATAAAAGAATAAGCACGAAAAGAACATGATCCTGACAAAACAAGAAGATGGGTTGAAGAGAGCAACATCACAATGCCTCCGGAACAAATAAAAGAATGGAAGGGATTGAACGGAGGAAAACAAGATCTTGAGAGAGCACGCTTACAACAAATGCTAGACAGAGTTGTTGGAAAAAAACCAACAACGAAAAGAGTAAGCTTGATGTGGGCTTATGGAAAACATCCCAAAATTATGAGGTGAAATTCTTCCACTAACTAAACAATAGATTGGATTGATATGAACAAGGCGACGAGAAGCTTATTTCACCGGGAGGATAGATGAAGAACTTGGCTCATTTATAAGCACCATAATTGGCAACAATCCTTAGGGAAGGCTTTAGGTGAAATATAACCCAAGATAATTTCAATGAAGAGATTGGTGGATTTAAAATACCTCATTCTTAACAATCATGTGAATTATGAAACATGAACTCAGATTATCAAGAATGACATAATACCACCTCCAATGATACAGTAGAAAGAATTGCACTTTGGAATGCGTGATGAAGAATGCTTGAGCTCCTCTGAAAAGAATCTCAATGAACACTTCGAGAATGAATTAAATCCTTGATGAACCATCATGTAGAACCTTCATGAAGAACTTCGGTAACAAAAGGATGATCACACGAAAGGAAAGAGAAGTTGAAAACGCAAGGTGAATCCTTGCAATGATTTAGATGGAGCTTTGAAATGATATCATTGAAATAGCTTGGAGCTCCGGAAACAAAAGATGAACAACTTAGCACCGACAAATTGATATCATGAACGAACTCCGAAAGAAAAGATTTAAATCACCTCAAGGAAACAAGAATAAGATTAACTGTATGTTTATCCTTCACAAATTAAATTGATGACGAGCAATGGATTTGGCATACAACTTATTCTCGATGAAACAAGATTGAAGAGAGATATTGCTCAACTTGGGAAGGTCTTCAATGAACCACTGGTAGGAGTTGTGAAGAACGAATGAATTGATATGGTAACGAAGGGAAGAGAGATCTTGAACGAACCGCCATAAGAACTGAAAATGAACGAAGAAAAGATAAAGAACCACCGGGAAGAATTAGAAAATGAACGAAGATACTTGAGAGAATTTAGGTACAAGTGAAGCGAAGAGATCACGAGCTGATTAGAGAATATTTGAATGATGCATCGGTATGATTTGGAGAACAATAGCTGAAAGCTGAGAATGATGGGCTCCAGAGAATCAAACTGCAAAGACTCTTGAATTTCTCCGGAAGGATGAAAAGAATTGTCACAATTGAAAACAATTATGAGAGGATGGCAACAAGCTAGAATCATGCATCTCTGAGAGAATGGATAAGATATGGAGGAAAAACTCTTCTTCGGTCTTCAAATCCGAGAATGTCGACGAGAAACACCACCATGAATTGTTGAGACACTCTGGGATAATGAAGAATAGAAAGGTTGAAACAACAATGAAAAGAATTTGAAAGATCTTGGAGAAAGGCACTTGACTGATGAAAATTTATTCTTACGTCACACTTTGAAAGATTTGAGAATAGCTCCGGTAAAATTAGAAGAGTTAGGTAAGATCCTGGGAAAAGACCTGTGGGTTAGGGCCCACTCAAAAGAAACACCGTTGAACGATTTAAAAAATAGATTGTGCCGGTTGAGTTAAATGGCTTGAATAAGATAAGAACCTCGAGATAGGTTTGAACGGATCTTGAATGAAAAGACGAGCCTTCTGAGATATCTTCAGTGCTCCGAACAAATGAATAGCAAGAAGTGAAAGATTATGAGGTGCACTGGCATGAGAAGGTATTTGAAACGAGGAAAAAGGGATATGATCAACAAAGCTTGACTTGAATCCACCGGAGAAGAAAGAGAACGAAGAATGATGAGCTAGTAGAACGTCTTCATGAGAACCACCAGGTGTCACATTGAAAGAAAAGACTTAAGGGATTTCTCACGAATAAAATGATACATGATTAAGAAATCTGAATCCTTGAAGAAAAAAAGGGTGGGAGGGCGGGAAAAACAAAGGCAACATGGGACAGAAGAAGCAAACACCGTTGCAAAGAACTGATAATTGATCTTGCGGATGTTGAAATGATCGGATCCACTTGAAGAGAAACACGCCAGTTGAAAAGTATTGACATGACAATCTCGATTAGCATGAAGGATTAGTATTCACATAGGAGTATGAGAACACCACTTAGGGAAGGTGTGGAATCAACACTTGACATTGAAGCAACTCGAATACCACAACTGAAAAAAACAAAACAAAGGATTGGCTTGCAGAAAAAGCCGGAACAAAAATATGATAGAGATTTCGTTCGAAGTTTTCATGGTGGGGCCCACACGGGCTTGATCGTACAACACCATCATGTACAAGGCACTGCACATGACATACGAAGCATCCTCGAGTCAGCATATCAAAGGACTCTTTTAAGACACAACGAGACCACTGTAAAACCAACCGTGGATAGGCGGACCACTAGACGTCGAACCCCAATCTCATTTCATACATCTGTCGGAAAGATATCCTAGGAGCTACTTGAATTCCCACTTATAAACTCCCGAAACTTTCTAGTTATGCAATCAGGTGTTGGGGATACAGGGGAAGCATAATATCTTACCCAAGACTAGCAAATCCTACATCCAGCTGTATCCATCCTTCAACACATAACCAAGAAACCTTCAGAAATCATTTACCTCAACCTTCGGAAAGCATCTGTTATACGAGTTATGGCAATACTCCCGAACTCCCGCCCCAGTACTGGGTGGCGTCGAGGTTATCTCACCAACAACTGCATAAAGGAGATTTTCGATGTCGGTGAAACTCAGGTATTCCAGAACTGCAACGATAAAATTGTGACGACAACACCTCGGAGATCAACTCCCCGGGACACTGCCACAACCCCTAAATGTCAAGAGGCACCAAGAACAATGTTCTTGTCACAAAACCATTGGAACGATTCCAAGATACCCGCGTGATGCTAAATTTTTTTTGTGAAATTTGAGGAGAGAAGAGTCAAAACTCTATGTCAGGATGCCTCACCAGAGCGACGAAGGGACTGAGGAGTAAAAAGAATCCTACTCTCCGATATATATAATCTTATAAGACTCGAAACATTTTTCTAGACTCAAAAACGCCAACGATTCGATCAAGCAGGGGCTCCTAAGTCGGGGAAGGCTCTGATTACCGTCTTGTAACACCCACGATGCGGCTATATCTCCCACGTGTCGGAGCACGACTTAGAGGCATAACCGCATTGTAGGCAATGTCGCAAGAGGGGTAATCTTTACACATCCCATGTATTGAATAAGAAAGAGGTACATAGTTGGCTTACAATCGCCACTTCACACAATACATAAATATAGCATTACAACATCCAGAATACAATCACGGTCTGACTACGGAACCAAAATTAAAGAAGACTACCCCTAATGCTAGATCCCCGATCGCCCCGATTGTGCTCCACTACTGATCAACTGGAAACGAAACAACACAATGAACATGATCTTCGTCGAGCTCCTCCTTGAGCTCGGTTGCGTCACCTGCACGGTATCATCGGCACATGCAACTGGTTTTGGAAGTATCTGTGAGTCACGGGGACTTAGCAATCTCACACCCTCGCGATCAAGACTATTTAAGCTTATGGGTAGGAAAAGGTATGTGAGGTGGAGCTGCAGCAAGCACTAGCATATACGGTGGCTAACATACGCAAATGAGAGCGAGAAGAGAAGGCAAAGCATGTTCGAGAATCCATGATCAAGAAGTGATCCTAGACTACTTACGTTCAAGCATAACTCCAACACCGTGTTCACTTCCCGGACTCCGCCGGAAAGAGACCATCACGGCTACACACGCGGTTGATGCATTTTAATTAAGTTAAATGTCAAGTTCTCTACAATCGGAGATTAACAAATTCCCATCTGCCCATAACCGCTGGCACGGCTTTCAAAAGTTCAAAACCCTACAGGGGTGTCCCAACTTAGCCCATCACAAGCTCTCACAGTCAACGAAGGATATTCCTTCTCCCAGGAAGACCCGGTCAGACTCGGAATCCCGGTTATAAGACATTTCCACAATGGTAAAACAAGACCAGCAAAGCCGCCCGAATGTGCTGACAAATCCCGATAGGAGCTGCACATATCTCATTCTCAGGGCACAGCGGATTGTCCAAGGTTCCGGTAGGCCAACCCAGAGTTGCCACTGGTGGCCACCGACAGCTGACAGCTTGGACCAACACTCAAGGATCAATGGCTCGTGGGTTTAAAATAAAGATGACCCTTGGGTTGGCCGACCCAAGTGAAAAAAGGCTAGGTGGCAAATGGTAAAACCAAGGTTGGGCCTTGCTGGAGGAGTTTTATTCGAGGCGAATTGTCAAGGGGTTCCCATTATAACCCAACCGCGTAAGTAACACAAAAACAAGGAACATAACACCGGTATGACGGAAACTAGGGCGGGAAGAGTGGAACAAAACACCAGGCATAAGGCCGAGCCTTCCACCCTTTACCAAGTATATAGATGCATTAATTAAAATAAGAGATATTGTGATATCCTAACATATCCATGTTCCAACAAGGAACAAACTCCAATCTTCACTTGCAACTAGAAACGCTATAAGAGGGGCTGAGCAAAGCGGTAACATAGCCAAACAATTGTTTGCTAGGACAAGGGGGTTAGAGGTTTGACATGGCAATATGGGAGGCATGATAAAGCATGTGGTAGGTATCGCGGCATAGGCATAGCAATAGAGCGAGCAACTAGCAAGCAAGGATAGAAGTGATTTCGAGGGTATGGTCATCTTGCCTAAGATCCCGCAAGGAAGAAGAACGAGTCCATGAAGAAGACAAACGGACGTAGTCAAACGGATCCTCACAACTCTAGAACGAAACCAAAGCTAACGCGAGAAGCAACCCGGAAAGAAGCAAAAAACCATCACATAAACATGGCAAGATGCGCAAACAAGTATGATGCATGTCCGGTTTAAATATGCATGGCATGGCAAAGTGCACAAACAATACTAGAAATTAAGTGGAGCTCAATATGCAACGAGTTGCATATTGACGGAACGCCACATGACTTATTTAGTTCACTCTCATTTATGTACCCAACAATATTAAATGTTGTTAAGCATGGCAAGAGGTGAAGCATAAGTAAAATACACAGTTAGGCATTTTAAATGAGGCCGGAAAACATCAAACAACAACTCCGGTAAATCCTCATGTGCTATAGCAATTTAATGTAACAACAATGTTAACCATTTTAAATGTTATTATCATGTTGCGGATGACACGTTCAAGTTTTATGCAAGTTTTAAGAAAATGTTGACATGAGCATATTATGAAGCATTTGTCATCATGGCGGAAACGAAAGGGGTGCCACGACAACGACAACGGAAATGGTGCCACGGCAACATTCCGGTTCCGACAACTCATTGAGACGTCGGTGCAAAAGAAAGTGTGACGGGAGTGAGTAAAAGAAAAGGTGGGGCGCTCCTAGATACTGGGTGTCCCATGTGTTGGTGGCATGGAAACCGAGGGTCGTGCACGGAACAAACGGGCACGCTGCAAATACGGGGTTCATCTTGTATCACACAACATTCGTCCACGGTGGTCATCTCGACGTTATACCTTCGAAGCATGTCTCTTCGGGGTGGATCGAGTTCAAAGCGGGGAAGATGGAAGTAGATGTTCTCGCGACGGTTGTGGAAGTAGTGGTACATGTTCATTTTTCAGAGAGGTACTTGATGAATCCAAGGTTTCCGGGGGCAACGGTAGTTGAACTTGGCGAATCCGAGTTCTTAGGAGGTCGTCATCGAACTTGGCCAAATACACGATGTGGGTAGACGTTCACTCGACGGCCTTCGGCAACGGTAGTAGTTGTACAACGTTTTTGTAGATGTTCGGGGTCATCGTGGAGGTGCTTGGCGCAACATAGGTCTCCGGGGTCATCGGGTACACGTTCACAAAGTAGTCGTACACGTCGATGGTAGTTGTACACACGACGTTGGGGTACTTGTTGGTCCGGTCTTGACGGAGTAGATGTACACGTTGTCGGGGTACTTGTCGCATCACCGGGCATATACATACATGATCAGAGGGGAACTTGGCATATCCATGTACTTGGCGTTTTGCAATCCCATGTCCAAGGTCGTCATGTAGTCGTTCGGGTGTCGTGGAGGAACTTGACGTTCACGGGGTCCCGGTCTTGACCATGGAGAGGTGAGGCTATGGTGGGTGCACTGGGCCTGCATGTGGAAAGGTCAATGGAGCTGGGCCTTGCTGGCGGAACGCTGCGAGGGGCACGCCTCATGGACCATCAAAAGAAGCAGGGGAGGTCATTGCGGTCAACGGGTACGGCGACCCCTCACTGGACTTGGGGCAGACGCGGACGAGGGCTTGAGGGGGCTGGCTCCGGGATGCAGGGCGTGGAGGGAGGTGTTGATCCGGCCACTGGACAGCGTCTCCGGTGAGAACCGAGTCGAGGCAAAGGTTCGGCAGCCATGAGTTGGTCTCCTGTTATAGAGAACAAGAGGTATGAGAGGTGGTGGAGGGAAAGAGAAGGAGAAAGAGGCGCGAGGGAAGAGGCCTTGGAGGTCGAGGTCGGCGGGAACGCGCGCAGGCTGATACGGGCGGAGGCACGCGGGATCCCGCCGGCAGCATGGCCTGAGACGACGGCGCCATGGGGATTGGTCCCCTGGACGCATCCTGTGACGCTGCAAGAAGCAACAGCGGGGTTTGGAGCCGGGGGAGTGGGCCTTGGAGCCGGCCTAGTGGGAAGGGCGCCGGCTGGGCCTTGGCCAACTGGTGCGGCTGCTGGTCGTTGGGAGGCCCAGGTGGGCAGTGGTGCAGGCCGCCTCTCTCCCTAAATATCTCTCTTTTCCCATTTTAAAACAAAACAGAAAAGAGAAGGAAAAGAAAGAGAAGGTAGGGGGTGTAAACTGGGCATGGGGATAATTTTACTTGACTTGCAATAATGATCTTGATCCAAGAAAAGTATAAATGGGCATGTGTACAAAGTTTGGATTGGAACTCGTTTGAATTAAATTCAAATGAGTTCGAATAAGAAGTGGGTGTTAGAAAGGTCCCAAAATGTTGAGATTTTTGGTAGACCTCCAGAAAAAGATAAAAGAATTTTTGGGCGAAGTTTGAGGAGGAAACTCGAAGCAGAAAAGACATGTGATTATTTGCAAGTGTGTTCATGGGTGATTCCGAAAATGGAATATTTAATATAGCTCCCTAATATCGGGAGGATATGTTATAAAGAGAATCATCATTTGAATTCCCTCGATTTAAATGGATCAAAGATCCATGCCATTTATTTAGTGAGCTGGAAAAATTAAAGACATGATGCAATGATGAATGCAACAAGCAAAACAAATCACACAATGAATCTCGAAAACCCTGGAGGGCATCTGAAGCTCTGGTCTTGGGGCATCACACCTTGTCTCCTTCTTCAGTGCAAACAATCTCCAGTTTCCTCTCAATGGTCCTTAGCCAGTCGTCGGCGTCCAATGGATCAATTACTTGGCTGAAGCCGGGAGGATTGGTTCGCTGAAAATCTGACAGCTTGGAGTGATGACCATTCTGATTTCCATTCTGCCCAACCATAACTTGCACACTTTTCAGGATTTCTAGCAGGTCGTTGCTCCTTCTTTCTTCAAACATTCGCAGGATTTGATCGGTGGAAGGCGGATGTGGCGGTGGAGGCGGAGGTGGCCGGTATGGCTCGGGGGAATGTCCTGCCTATCTTGCGGAGCGACGGACAGGGACATCCTCACCAGCTTGGCTGCTTCCCCCACACGTCATCCTATTTTTCGTTTTCCCAATACATAACAACCATGATGAGAAAATTCCAAATAGGAGGAAAGCCAATGACAAATCCCAGAAGAAAGCAGCAAATGAAAAACCAAGGGGAATAAGAAGTTCCAACATAATTATACATAGTACCAACATGAAAGTAAACATCACAACAGGTGTACTACCCTCGTACATGAAACTACGCATCATGACAAGTGCGATTACAGCCATACTTCATGCTCATGACTACAGCGATACTCTACAGCCTACTGCTCGGTCGGTGCTACTGTAGGCTCATCTCCTGAGCCGGACCCTGATCCTGAACTGATAACGGAGACCTCCAGATCACAAGAGACGTGACGACGCTGCCCTGAGGGCTCTCCCTCAGGGGTAGGCGGGGGATGGGATCTAAGCATAGGAGCAGCAGGAGTAGTGACAAGGGAAGACCATGCAGCAGGAGCGCTGCGAGGGTTCACCGTCAGAGGGTTAACGGTACCCTGGGAGGTCATCGGGGGAACAGAGGGGGAAGAAACCAGAGCAGAAGTATAGATGACATCGGGAAGAGGGTTCCTCATACGAGCAGCTGCGAGAACGGTGCGAGCGCGTGAAATCTCTCGAGCTAACTCGTAGTTCAGGAGATAAGTAGCGGTGATGTAACGAGAAAGGTGGCTAGTGGGACGATCACACGCCGGATTAATCAAGGGAAAGTGGATATGCCCATTCTCGTACAGAGATGGGTAGTAGAAAAGACCGGGGTGGGTGTGCATGTGAACCTCGTTGTAGCGCAAGTCTACAAGAGCCTCGAGAGCAGCAAACTGAACCGCCTGAGATGGAGTAGAAGCAAGACCACCCTTAGTCGAACGAGTGTACGCGCCGGAAGGGGAACTGTGGTGTAGAGTGACCTCAGCACAATACTCATACAAAGATCCGCCTAGATGCTCGTGATACACTCGATACTCTGGATCAGCACCCTCTGGGTAGAGTCGTCGCCACACGTTCTGAAGCAGGTGCGGCGATGTGTACGGAGCTAGCTCGGGATGGTACAAGATCGGTACTGGTGCCATCTACACTCACAAACCATACACTTAGTAATAACAAATAAAACATGCATGCAATGCAACAACCAATTCCTATGGTCTAGCGTGTCCTACAATCAATTCTGACACTCAAACGAATTCCTATGGTCTAGCTTGTCCTACAACCAATTCTGACACTCAAATGAAGCTATCTACCGTTTCACTAATGCACTAACGGTCTAGCGTGTCCTACAATCAGCGCGACTCTGATACCAAGCGTTGTGGCACCCCAGCTCAGAGCAACCGGTTTACCCTGCATTGCCATCCCAGAGATTGAGTCTTCTGGTAATACACAACAACATGGTACAGAAACAACCTCTTTATTGATGCTAGCGGACTACATAGGTCTGATATTACATCGAGATACGAGGCCAAGCAGCACACACGGTGCTGCTAGATAGTATGTACATTATTTAATGAACATGGCGGGGCCTCTAACACACGAACTACGCGGCAGCGGAAGAACGACGAGGTGGCACTCCACAGCATAGGGACACCAACGTGGACACGGCCTAGATGCGAGATGCGCTCCGATGTGAACCGACTTGCCTAAAAGCTGGCATAACACGCCAGGTCAGTACATTGAATGTACTTGCAAGCTCACAACAAACATAAGCACTATGACAGACAATATCATGATAATTAATTCAGTTAAATCAATGTGAGAAAAAACTACAGATGCAATGCAAACCATACGTGCCCCGAGTCTCATGGACTCGCTTACCAGATGGTTAACTCATAACCAAACGGTGACCATACCGGGGTCACACCTGAAACCAATCACTAATGAACACCTCAAGAGTTCATGATCCACCACGAACCAATGCATCACAACAATCAATTAGTTTGCAAGATTTATTAGAAAAGTTGATCCATGGTGTGACTTACTCACGAGTTATGCCCATAACCGAGGATGCAGCTATCGATAGATTAAATACACTCTGCAGAGGTAGCGCACTTTACCCACACTACGGAACACCTGGCCTTGCATTCCCATTCGGGTGGACCAAAGTATTCCGACGAAACCCTCGCTTTGTCATGCACTCTCCCCGGCCACTTTGACCAACTCCCTCTCAGGGCTAGGTCTTGGGTGGCCCCGTGTCTACCAAAGACACCAATGGCCACCGTCGTGGCAAAACGGTCCCAAACATTGACAAAGTACCGTAAAAACAAAAACGAGCACACAAGGTTATGTATGCCTACCGGGCCAGCGTATGCAAGCCCATAACCTTCCCTCGCGGGAGGCACCGGTGAGAGCCACAACAAAGGACCGAATCAAGACCTTCCCACAAGGTAAATGTGGTCGCACTGAATTAAAAACCCAATTCAGTGGCACCATGATGTGATGACCATCATGTTCAAGTGGAACTTAATTAAGTTTAGCTTTGATAAAAACTTTTTATGATCAACATGATATAATGCCACAATCGTGCACTATTCGCCATGCAATGCAAACCTCAAAAGTCATGGATCCAACTTAGAAACATAAACATCTTGCAATACTTAGAACCAGAACTTCTCTTGTTATAACTCATTTTATTTACCAAGCAATATTTTTATTAGTTCCTTATTTAATGAAAATATCATTTAGTAAATTAACTACCATTAATTTCCATAGCAATATGCATAGTGCAAAATCTTACTCTACTTAGCCAAACAAGTTCATGCATTCAACCAGTAACTAAAACAAGCATATCAAGCATGGTAAAGTAACTAGAAATTAACTAAATTTATATATCAAAATTTTAAATGCAAATAAACACTCATATTCAAGTAAAAAATCATAGATATTGAGATAACACCATCCAAATGCTGGTGTGGCTTGCCTTAGTGTAGAGGAGGATCACACCCCTCTTGGTTTGCTTCAAGACAAGCTTCTCCTTCTGAAAAAGAATTTAAAACCACAAACATAATTGTCAAAACACATTCTGAAAATCACCAGAAACTCTAGACCGCATGGAAAAATCCACCTTTTGGTGTGCTGCTAGAGCTTTCTGAGACAAAGACAATGCAAAAAGAATCAAATCATTTGGACTTATGGTTTAGAAATGGTGGCTGGTCAGAGTTTGGTCAAATTTCTGAATAATATTTGAATTAAATAGAAATCCTGGGGGGTAACGTCAAAGGTGTCAAATAGAAATACGCCTCCACTCGTACCGCTTCAGGCGCGAGTGGTGAGACCGACACATGGGTCCCACGCGTCAGGAGAGAGGGGGCGAGCGAGATCAGAGAGAGGTGGAGCTTTGCTGGAGCTTACGCCGGCGACGAGGGGGTTTGAGGCTAGGCTAGAGGGATAGGATTGCAGAGGGGCTCGAGGCGCACCTGCCCGTACCCGTGGCTTGGCGAGAGGTGGACGGAGCTGCTCGTGGTTGAGCTTGCAAGCTACGGTGGCGGACGGGTTTCGTCGGAGAGGTTGAAGATGATGGCTAGGGGCGGCTCCGAGGGCTTGGCAGTGTCCAGGCAGCACCAACGGACCACCAAGGCCCTGCCCAAGTAGTTGCTTGAGCTCGAGAGGCCCTGGAGAGCGGCGGCTGGCCTACGGGGATCGTCGGAGTCCTCTGGTCGGGGCGACAGCCAAAGGCCTGCCTGACCGATCTGCGGTCGTTCTACGTGTTCGTGGGGGTGGTGTGGAGTGGTGCTTGGCCAGGATTCGAGGCGGGGTCGCTTTGTATAGCTGGAGCAAGGCGAACGTGTCGCTGTCGGCGTTCTGGGAACGGGGGTCCCCAGACTTGCCTGCCTGCAGCCTGCGGCGTGGCTCAAGCGGGGGCCCAGCGTGGCCCATCTTCATCGGCTCAAGCTCAAGACCCTCGCGAGGGGCCAAGCTTCGCGGGGCGGACGACAGGAAGCTTCCTTAAAGGCATCCTCATCAGGCAGGCTCGGGAGGAGGCGGAGGGATCAATGCAAGGGTACCTCATGAGGAACCCGTGACGCAAGCCATGACGATCGAGACCAGGCGGGCGCCGGCCTGCGCAGTGTCCTTGTTTTCCCTTTGGTGCAAAGGGGGCAAGCACAAGCCAAGGCATCAGGCAAAGGTTACCATTCCGGTGCAACGAGACCAAGACCAGCCAGACGGCAGGACGGAGGTCACTGTGGAGCCCAAGACGGCGTCATCGCCAGTGCTTTTGGCAGCCGAAGACCACCTTTGGTCAGGATAACTTGTACTAGATGTTCCCCTTCAAAATGGCCAACTGTTGGCACCCTTCCCGCTCATTATTTGGGGAGAGGCCCAGGGCCTCTATAAATAGAGCTAGCCACCACAGAAGGAGGGGACAGCTGGAAATCTCGTAGAACCATAGCAGAGAGAGAGGAAGAGGTGACTGAACTCACCCTAGGAGTTCATCTCACCAGCTCAAGAACACCTCTCGTGAGGGTGTTCTTCCCTTGTACTGTCCATCATCAGCCCCAAAGGCAATCCACCACACCACACATTGGAGTAGGGTATTACACCACAACGGTGGCCCGGACCAGTAAAAACCTCGTGTCTCTTGTGTTGTTCATCATTTCATCTTAGTTCGCACGAGAGGATCGGACGTAGATCGGTAGGGGAGAGATCTCCGCGCGCACCCCAGTGTTCGAACCTCAAGGGTCAGCCGGAAACCGAAACCCGACATTTGGCGCGCCAAGTAGGGGTGCGCCGGAATCTTCCTTCCGATGTTCGCGTGTGATCTTCTGTCGTGTCCATGGCTGACGCTCGTCAGGCTCGCGCCGAGCGCCGGGCTGCTCACGCCACTCGCGTCTCCCAGACGGCGCCAGTCGGCGGCCCCCCTCGTTGTTCCCCGTCGCCCGCCACCAACGCTGCCACCGGCCCGGCGGGGAACGAGCAGCAGGTCTCGTCCCAGTACCCCTCGGTGCGGTGGGATGGCCGCACCGCCACCACGTCGCTGACTCCAGCTGGCTCGTCGTCCCATGCCCGTCGTGAACCCATGGATGCGCACGCCTCACTGCTCTTGGTGCGGGAGCTCCTGCACTATTGCCCCGTCGACGACCTCTATGAGGACTGGCTTGCCCGCATCACCGAGCTAGTCAGTGCCGCAGGGGGCTCCCCCTTGCGGTCCCTCTCGCTGCCTCGCCCTCCGTCCCGTACTGGGGGCGAGGATCAGGAGGCACCTCCACCGCCTCCTCCCCAAGAAGGCGCCTTGGCTCCAAGGCGCGCAGCCCCAGGGCGAGACCCTCCATGTCCGGCGCCTGCGCAGCAAGAAGGGAGCTGCCAAGAGATCCCACATCCTCGGGAAGGTGCTCGCGCGCTCCCAGCGCCGGCGCGCTAAGATCACGCCCCAGCGCCTCCACGACAAAACGCCGCGCTGCTCCCAGTGGCGGCGCATGGTGACCCGCAAGAACGAGTCCAACACTAGCAAAGGGCGCCGGTGGCCACGGCGGGCTGCCTCGCCTTCACCCCCGAGCTGCGCGGCGTCACATGGCCAGGCAAGTTCAAGCCTAACCTCCCTCCCCGCTACGATGGCACAGCGGACCCCGTGGAGTTCCTGCAGCATAGCCGCCAACGGAGACGAGAAGGTCATGGCGAATTGGTTCCCCGTGGCGCTCAAAGACGGCGCCCGCACCTGGCTCCTGAACCTGGCTCCCGGCACGATCTCCTCCAGGAGCGAGATGCACACCCGCTTCATCGCCAACTTCCAGGGCACTCGCGACCGGCCCCCGGCCGTGAGCGACCTGCGCCGCATCAAGCAACAGCTAGGAGAAACCCAACAGAAGTACATCGAGCGCTTCAACTACGCTCGCCTCAAGATCCCCAAGGTGACTGAAGAAGCCATCATCTCAGCCTTCTCTGACGGCGTGCGCGACGTCAAGATGAAGGAAGGGCTAGCAATCCATGAAGACATGTGCACATCCCTGGAGCTGTTCAACTTAACGACCAAGTGCGCCAAGGCTGAGGAAGGGTGTCTCTCCCTCCTCGAGCTCTCGGCAGCCGACCCGGAAGAAAAGAAGCTCAAGGCCAAGGACGTGAAGTGCAAGGGGGCTGCCGTGCTAGCAGCGGAACCGGACACCAAGCGAGGCAGGGATCAGCCTGAGTCATCCAAGGGCGGACGGTACTGCGTGTACCACGACCTCCGCACCCACAACACCAACGAATGTCAAGAGCTCAGAGTCGTGCAAGATGGGCGAATTGGCCGACGCCCAGAGCGCAACGACAGGGGCTATGGCCGAGGAGGAGGAAGAGGCGGTGGACGATGGGAAGACTGTGGCCTTCGCCAGGGATGGCGTGACCGCCCTCGCGAGGACCGCTGGCAGGACCAGCCTCACTAGGGAGGCTGGAGGGACCAGCCTCGTGAGGACCGTCCCCACGGCAACGCAGGCCTCCCTCCTCTGCCACCTCCACCAAGGAGGAACGAAGACCAACACCAAGACAATGGGGCTGGGGGCTTCCAAGAGCCGCGTGCAATTGCTTGCATCTTGGGAGGCGCCCAGGCCCCAGCCTCACAGCGCATCTTCAAGCAGTTTGCTCGCGAGGTGAATGCAGTCCTTCCCAAGCTTGAGGCCATGCGCCCTCTCATGTGGTCTTCGTGCGCGATCACATTCAGTTACGCAGACCAGCTCAAGTGTGTGGTAACGGTCGGAGTCCTCCCGATGCTTTGCTCCCCAGTCATCAGCAACATGCAGGTCACCAGGACCCTCATCGATGGCGGGGCAGGACTCAACGTCCTGTCTGTCGAGACGTTCAACAATCTCCAAGTGCCATACGACCAGCTTCAGCCGATCAAGCCTTTCTCAGGAGTCCCGATGGTTCCACTATTCCAAATGGGCAGGTTCGCCTTCCGGTCACCTTCGGGCAACGCAACAACTACCGCACCGAGCTCATCGACTTCGACGTCGCTCACATCCGCCTGCCGTACAACGCTATCCTTAGGTACCCAGCCCTAGCCAAGTTTATGGCAGTGACTCACCATGGTTACGATGTCCTCAAGATGCCAGGAAGCGGTGGAGTCATCACCGTACCCTGTGAAGAAAGGGACGCAGTGTGCTCGCTCGAGCGTGCGTTCCAAGCCGCAGCAATCGAAGACCCAGATCGCAGGAGCGGGAGGCCTCCCGAGGCGACCCTCAAGAAGAAGAAGACCTCACCTGGCCAGAGCCACAAGGAAGCAGGCACCTCCGGAGGTATTGCGTCAGGATTCGTGCCCGATCAGGGAGCGCCGCCCTCTCACGCATAGGAAGGCGCGCCCGGTGCCCTCCTCAGGCAGGGCTTGGGGGATCTCTCTTGGAGAGCCACCGACCTTGCCAAGGTCGCGGGGGAGGCGCTCGGGCACCACTTGGAGGGGTGCTTTTAGGCACGCTTCCCTCAGAAAGGTACAAGTCAAAGGAGACAAAACCCTCAGGAGTTCATCGCAAGGAACACCCAAGAGCTAGAAGAGTCTAGAGTCATGCGCGGCAGCCGCCGCTTACCTGCTGTGGCCCCACATCTAGGCGAGGATGGAGGACTGCGCATCTGCATCAATGTACCAGGGCTCAACCGAGCTGCGTCCCAGGAGCGCATATGGCCTTCGGCAGTAGGGCGCTGCGTGGGACCACCCCGCAGCTATGTTCGCATGCCCTTTGGCCTACTGAGCGCGGTCGCCGCACATCAGCGCCCGTTGAGGAGCAATCTGGAGGCTCGGGAGGTCAGGCATCGCGCGGTCCTGGCAGAGGTGGCGATGGTCCCCGAAGACCTGCATGTGCCACCAGAGCCTCCCGAGGCCCCTGGGCCTGGGGGCTCATGAGGGCCGACGTCTTCATTGCGCATCGCTCACTTCCTCAGCATCACTTCATCTTCAACAGCACCAGGTGACATCTTTTAGAGTTCTACTTTCAACTGGGAGCGCCCACAGGACTGCACCATTCCTAGGCCGCGTGGGTCCGTCCCCGCGGCATGTATCCATTTTGGGTATGCTCTTTACTTACCCTGTTGGGGGCGCCCCTCGGGCTGCATCATCCCCACGCCGCTCGGGCTCGACCCAGCGGCGGTTGCTTTTACCTGCGCTTGCTTGAAATTGGATTTCCTCCTATGTGCTTAACATACCTGACCTAATCACCTGCTCGATCGACGCCTATTTGAAGAGCCGCTCGCTCTGGAACGGCGCGTGCGCACGGGTCCATCCCTGCAGCATTGATAAACCTAAGTGGTCGAGCCCTGGCCGCGGCAGCCCTGCACGGCGCCACCTCACCAGGCCCTCAGTGCCCTGGCCGCTCCCTCGGAGTGACCATAGGTTGGCCGGCGACCGTAACGACAGGCCTTGTTTCTCCTTATGATTGGTGTGCAGGACCTACTCCAGGAGCAACGTTGGGGGCATCGTGAGCTCTCTCTCCCTCTCTTTGGCACGGACCGCTTGCACGTTAAAAGAGGGTACCTGAGCATCGCGACTCATGGGCTCCTACTGGCTCTCCAGCCCTCACCCCTGGCCTTGACCCATGGCATCGCGACTTGAGGACGTAGAGCGTTAAGGAAAGCGCGGGGGAGTGGGAAGAAGCTCGCGAGGGCCTATCCCAGCAGTACCTCGACCACCGCCTCTCGGGCCAAGCGCCTCTCCAAGGAACTACGTCAGACACAGAAGATAAGTCGCATCATCGCAAAAGCTAGACCAACGCAACGCTAAATCCCCGCCCAGTGCAACTCTGTCACGGCGACGCTACCTTCCTTTCTCGCCCAGCAAGGATTGCTTGAGCGCTAAAGGGGACCTCCCGAGCATCGCGACTCGGGGGCTCTTACCGGACCTCGGGCCGCTCACCTCCCGGCTTTGACCACAGCATCGCGACCTGGCATACCAGCGACGGCTGAAGCTTGCCTGGGGACTGGGACCTGTCAACTTAGAGCGCAAAGTCCTCGTGAGGAGAGAAAGGGGGAGCTTAGCCGGAATAGAACGAACACCTCACGCTAATTCATATTAAGGATATAGTAATTACAAAAGCACGGCAGACGCCTTACATACCCCCGCGGGGTGTTGCTTTAATTCCTTGCAGGGAACAAAAGGCGCTAACCCTAAGGAACGCTACTTGCTAGCACCTCTCCAGGAGACGCCATCATCAACAGTGGGCTGCCCAGTGCCGGTGCCAATCCCATCCAGATCAGTGGCGTCGGCGGCCCGATGCAGTTGCCTCACTCCGAGCGCGGCGCGAGCTCGGAGGCTTGTAGCTGCCTTCGCTCGTCTCCGGGGTCGCGAGGAGTTCGGGGGAGCCGCTGAAGCCCGCAGTCCCTCCGCTGCTACCTGAGGAGCTGCAGGAGGACCAACGGGCGGGGCTGGTCCTCGCCAGTTCGTCACCACTACCGCTTCCCTTAGGGCAGCATTCCAGCCGGTGTCCTTCTGCATCAAAGACCTTGAAGAACATCAAGGAGGCGCCGTCATATTCAAGATGGATCACCAAGGCGCCGTCCGCGCGACAGACCCGGGCAATCTCACCCCAGCCCGGGTCATGAAGATGTTGCCCAGAGCAACGACCGCGACCTCTGCTCTGGTTGCAGGGGTGCCACAGTCGGCGTGCTGCAGCCAGAGCTCCAGGGCCTCGCTCGGCGGCATCTCAACGGCGAAGGAGGGAGGAAGGCGGATCCACGAAGTTGGAGGCATGGCGGCGTGAAGCACAAGCTCGCGAGAGGAGCGCTCCGCATGGACTCCAGGGGGGACGACGCGCACCACTGTGACTCGCCGGCGTCGGCCGCGACACTGTCGGTGTTGCTCGGCGCCCTCCTCCTGGGGCCTATGACGCGGGCGTGCAAGGGTAGCGGAAACCCAGGAGGCGGTCGCTTGTACCACGGCCTCGACACCACCTGCCAGGCGCCTTCGTCCCGGTGACAAAGGATTGGCCGCTTCTTCGGTGGGAGGGGGTCAGGACCCTCTCTGGGACCTTTCCCTTCTCCTCAGCTGAAAACCGGCGGATCAGTGCCATTGGTGCAAGAGGAAGAAAGGATGAGGAAGAAGAAGAGGAGTTACGGAAAGGGGTGAACCGGTGAAGCTCACGCGGCCCCGTACGTATAGCCAGGGAAGGCCAACCGCCAGGCATCATGACCTCAGGTAATCATGACCCATATCTTTGCATGCAGGGACTTGTCAAGTCGTGCAGTTGCCGAGGCATTGTGGGAAGTGCAGACGCCCACGCCCAATCAACCACCATGCAGCGCCCAAGGCCGCAGGCTGTTAGGGCCCGCGGTGCTTCGCGCTTGCCCCTTCGCTTCCCTGCTAAGCCAAGCACGCGCGCGCCTTTGGCCTGGGGGCTACTGTCGGTGTTCTGGGAACGGGGGTCCCCAGACTTCCCTGCCTGCGGCCTGTGGCGTGCCTCAAGCGGGGGCCCAGCGTGGCCCATCTTCATGAGCTGAAGCTCAAGACCCTTGCGAGGGGCCAAGCCTCACGAGGCGCACGACCGGAAGCTTCCTCAGAGGCAGCCTCATCAGGCAGGCTCGCGAGGAGGCAGAGAGATCAGTGCAAGGGTACCTTGCGAGGAACCCGTGACGCAAGCCATGACGATTGAGACCAGGCGGGCGCCAGGTGGGCTCCAGCCTGTGCAGTGTCCTTGTTTCCCCTTTGGTGTAAAGGGGGCAAGCTCAGGCCAAGGCATCAGGCAAAGGTTACCATTCCGGTGCAACGAGACCAAGACCAGCCGAACGGCAGGACGGAGGTCACCGTGGAGCCCAAGATAGTGTCATTGCAAGTGCTTTTGGTAGCCGAAGACCACCTTTGGTCAGGATAACTTGTACTAGATGGTCCCCTTCAAAATGGCCAATTGTTGGCGCCCTTGTCGCTCATTATTTGGGGAGAGGCCCAGGGCCTCTATAAATAGAGCTAGCCACCACAGAAGGAGGGGACAGCTAGAAATCTGGTAGAACCATAGCAGAGAGAGAGGAAGAGGAGACTGAACTCACCCTAGGAGTTCATCGCACCAGCTCAAGAACACCTCTCGCGAGGCTGTTCTTCCCTTGTATTGTCCATCATCAGCCCCAGAGGCAATCCACCACACCACACACTGGAGTAGGGTATTACACCACAACGGTGGCCCGAACCAGTATAAACCTCGTGTCTCTTGTGTTGTTCATCATTTTCATCTTAGTTCGCACGAGAGGATCAGACGTAGATCGGTAGGGGAGAGATCTCCGCGCGCATCCCAGTGTTCGAACCTCAAGGGTCTCCCGGAACCCGAAACCCGACTGTCACCGCCGGAGCTTTCAGGACACGCGGTGAATGGCCACGAGAAGCTCCAAGACGAGCGGGCAAAGGCTCAGCGTCAACACAGGAGCTTGCCCATGCTCGCGGACGAGCACAGGAGGCGGTTGGGGAAGTGGACAAGTGCACACGCGCACTGTGGCATTTTGGCTGCGACGCACCCGTGCTTGTTGTGGCGGCTCCGGCGTCGGCGAGTGCCAGGGAGTGGTCAAGGGTGATGCGTCGGCGCTTGTGGCATGGTGCGGCAGTCGGCAGCGAGCGCTGGAACGAGCACGCATGAAACAGAGGGGAAAGCGCCAGCCAGAGCGCGTCGAGGCGATGCCAGGCGCCATGTCCTCGTGCAGTCACCAAGCTAGCATGGTCAAAACGATGCCCAGGAGAGGCCAAACCTTGTCTACACGCTCGACTGTGCAGTGTTTAGTCTAGGAGAGGTGGTGGTTCATGCCTAGGCCGACCAAACTTGACTCTACTAAGCTGACAAGTTTCTGTCCAAAAACTTGGTCGCCAAGTTTGGCCACCTTCTAGAAGGCTATTATAGGGCTGATCTCCTGGGGTTTACGGTTTCTTAGGAGGGTGTTTAAGCTCAAGAAAGATCAAGGCTAAAAGATCAAGGAAAAAATGTACTTGATGTACAAACTGGAAGTTTGGGCCAAAATAGAAATGATTTTCTACAGCAAAAATATTCCAAAAAGTGGGGCAATATTTTTGCATGGGAAGGTGAGCCAAGGTTTTAAGAATATTTAGGAATTATCTCAGATTTTTCTGAGCAAGAAAAATTAGGGTTGCTTTGGAGCACAAGTTGCTGAAGTGAGTTTCAGAGACAAAAATGATTTTGAGTATTTATCAGAGGAATTAAGTAGATAGGTCACTTGGGTGAAAGCCAAGGATATGCCCAAGTGATAATCCATTTGAAATGATTCCAAAATCCAAATCAAATTAGGGGAAAAACCACGATAAAAACCAAGTCCAGAAAAGAGAGAGAAGGCAAGTCCGAAAAAAGAGAGAAGGCAAAATCCAGGCTGTCAGAAAAGCTCAAACCCAAATCGGAAAAATGCGTCTTCATAGGATACCCTAAGGACACTATTGGGTACACCTTCTACCTAAGATCCAAAGGCATGATCTTTGTTGCGAAGAATGGATTCTTTCTTGAGAAAGAGTTTCTCTCGAAAAACGTAAGTGGGAGGAAAGTAGAACTCGATGAGGTAACCCCTCTTGAACCGAAGAGTAGCAAAGCATAGAAAGATGTTTCTGTGCTGCCTACACCGACTAGAGAGGAAGTTAATGATGATGATCATGAAACTTTGAATCAAGTTTCTACTGAACTTCATAGGTCCATGAGGACACGTTCCGCACCAGAATGGTACTGCAAGCCTGTCCTAGAAATCATGTTGTTAGACAACGGTGAACCTTCAAACTATGAAGAAGCAATGGCGGGCCTGGATTCCAACAAATGGCTTGAAGCCATGAAATCTGAGATAGGATCCATGTATGAGAACAAAGTATGGACTTTGGTGGACTTGCCCGATGATCGGTGAGCCATAGAGAATAAGTGGATCTTTAAGAAGAGGACTGACGCGGATGGTAATGTGACCGTCTATAAGGCTCGGCTTGTCGCTAAGGGTTATCAACAAGTTCAAGGAGTTGACTACAATGAGACTTTCTCACCCGTAGCGAAGCTGAAGTCTGTCCGAATCATGTTAGCAATTGCCGCATTCTATGATTATGAGATCTGGCAAATGGATGTCAAAACAACATTCCTTAACGGTTTCCTTATGGAAGAATTGTATATGATGCAGCCGGAAGGTTTTGTCGATGCTAAGAATGCTGACAAGGTATGCAGGCTCCTGCGCTCTATCTATGGGCTGGTGCAAGCATCTTGGAGTTGGAACATTTGCTTTGATGAAATGATCAGAGCGTTTCAGTTTATACAGACTTATGGAGAAGCTTGTATTTACAAGAAAGTGAGTGGGAGCTCTGTAGTATTTCTCATATTATATGTGGATGACATACTATTGCTGGGAAATGATATAGAACTTTTGGAGAGCATAAAGTCCTACTTGAATAAGTGTTTTTCAATGAAGGACCTTGGAGAAGCTGCTTACATATTAGGCATCAAGATCTATAGAGATAGATCGAGACGCCTCATTGGTCTTTCACAAAGCACATACCTTGACAAGATATTGAAGAAGTTCAATATGGATCAGTCCAAGAAGGGGTTCTTGCCTATATTGCAAGGTGTGAGATTGAGCACGGCTCAATGCCCGACCTTGGCAAAAGATAGAGAAAAGATGAATGTCATCCCCTATGCCTCAGCCATAGGCTCTATTATGTATGCCATGCTGTGTACCAGACCTGATGTGAACCTTGACATAAGTTTGGTAGGGAGGTACCAAAGTGACCGAGGAATGGAACACTGGACAGCGGTCAAGAATATCCTGAAGTGCCTGAAAAGGACTTAGGATATGTTTCTCGTTTATGGAGGTGCCGAAGAGCTCGTTCTAAAGGGTTACGCCGATGCTGGCTTGGATATAGATCCGGATGACTCTAACTCACAAACCGGATACGTGTATATTTTGAATGGTGGGGCAGTCAACTGGTGCAGTTGCAAGCAAAGCGTCGTGGCAGCATCTACATGTGATATTTGTAAAGTACATACGGATCTGAATGTTGCAGAACCATTGACTAAACCTCTTCCACGAGCAAAACATGATCAGCACCAGAACTCTATGGGTGTTCGATTCATCACAATGTAACTAGATTATTGACTCTAGTGCAACTGGGAGACTGTTGGAAATAAGCTCTAGAGGCAATAATAAAATGGTTATTATTATATTTCCTTGTTCATGATAATTGTCTATTATTCATGCTATAATTGTATTAACCGGGAACCATAATACATGTGTGAATACATAGACCACAACATGTCCCTACTAAGCCTCTAGTTGACTAGCTCGTTGATCAATAAATGGTTGTGGTTTCCTGACCATGGACATTGGATGTTGTTGATAATGGGATCACATCATTAGGAGAATGATGTGATGGACAAGACCCAATCCTAAGCACAACAGAAGATCGTGTAGTTCATTTGCTAGAGCTTTTCTGATGTCAAGTATCATTTCCTTAGACCATGAGATTGTGCAGCTCCCAGATGCCATAGGAATGCTTTGGGTGTATAAAAGGTCACAATGTGATTGGGTGACCATAAAGGTGCACTACAGGTATCTCCGAAAGTGTCTGTTGGGTTGGCATGAATCGAGACTGGGATTTGTCATTCCGTATGACGGAGAGATATCTCTGGGCTCACTCGGTAATGCATCATCATAATGAGCTCAATGTGACAAAGGAGTTAGCCACGGGATCATGTGTTACGGAACGAGTAAAGAGACTTGCCGGTAACGAGATTGAACAAGGTATGGGGATACCGACAATCGAATCCCGGGCAAGTAACATACTTATGGACAAAGGGAATTGTATACGAGATTGATTGAATCCCTGATATCGTGGTTCATCCAATGAGATCATTGTGGAACATGTGGGAGCAAATATGGGTATCAATATCCCGCTATTGGTTATTGGCCGGAGAGGTGTCTCGGTCATGTCTGCATGGTTCCCGAACACGTAGGGTCTGCACACTTAAGGTTCAGTGATGCTAGAGTTGTAATGGGAATTGTATGTGGTTACCGAAAGTCGTTTAGAGTCCTGAATGAGATCCAGGACGTCACTAGGAGTTCTAAAATGGTCCGGAGGTAAAGATTTATATATGGGAAGTCCAGTTTTAGTTGCCGGAAAGTTTTGGGGGTTATCGGTATTGTACCGGGACCACCGAAAGGTGTCCGGGGGTCCACCGGGTGGGGCCACTGATAACCCACAAGTATAGGGGATCGCAACAGTTTTCGAGGGTAGAGTATTCAACCAAAATTTATTGATTCGACATAAGGGGAGCCAAAGAATATTCTCAAGTATTAGCAGTTGAGTTGTCAATTCAACCACAACTGGAAACTTAATATCTGCAGCAAGGTATTTAGTAGCAAAGTAATATGATAGTAGTGGTAACGGTAGCAAAAGTAATATTTTTGGGTTTTATAGTGATTGTAACTGTAGCAACGGAAAAGTAAATGAGCGAAGAACAATATATGAGAAGCTCGTAGGCAATGGATCAGTGATGGATAATAATGTCGGATGCGATCAATCATGAAACAGTTATCACATGGGGTGACACAGAACTAGCTCCAGTTCATCAATGTAATGTAGGCATGTATTCCGAATATAGTCATGCGTGCTTATGGAAAAGAACTTGCATGACATCTTTTGTCCTGCCCTCCCGGAGCAGCGAGGTCCTATTGGAAACTAAGGGATATTAAGGCCTCCTTTTAATAGAGTACCGGACCAAGGCATTAACACATAGTTAATACATGAACTCCTCAAACTACGGTCATCATCGGTAATGGTCCCGATTATTGTCACTTCGGGGTTAACGGATCATAACACATAATAGGTGACTATAGACTTGCAAGATAGGATCAAGAACTCACATATATTCATGAAAACATAATAGGTTCAGATCCGAAATCATGGCACTCGAGCCCTAGTGACAAGAATTAAGCATAGCAAAGTCATAGCAACATCAATCTCAGAACATAGTGGATACTAGGGATCAAACCCTAACAAAACTAACTCGATTACATGATAAATCTCATCCAACCCATCACCGTCCAGCAAGCCTACGATGGAATTACACATGGACGGTAGTGAGCATCATGAAATTGGTGATGGAGGAAGGTTGATGATGACGATGGCGACGGATTCCCCTCTCCGGAGCCCCGAACGGACTCCAGATCAGCCCTTCCAAGAGAGTTTAGGGCTTGGCGGCGGCTCCATATCGTAAAATGCGATGAATCCTTCTCTCTTATTTTTTTCTCACCGAAAGCGAATAGTAGGAGTTGGAGTTGAGGTCGGTGGAGCGTCAGGGGGCCCACGAGGCAGGGGCGCGCCCAGGGGGTAGGCACGCCCCCCACCCTCGTGGACATGGTGTGGGCCTCCTGACGTGGATTCTTCTTCCAGTATTTTTTATATATTCCAAAAATAATCTCCATTGATTTTCAAGTCATTCCGAGAACTTTTATTTCTGCACAAAAATAACACCATGGCAATTCTGCTGAAAACAACATCAGTCTAGGTTAGTTCCATTAAAATCATGCAAGTTAGCGTCCAAAACAAGGGCAAAAGTGTTTGGAAAAGTAGATACGACGGAGATGTATTAACTCCCCCAAGCTTAAACCTTTGCTTGTCCTCAAGCGATTCAGTTGATAAACTGAAAGTGATAAAGTAAAACTTTTACAAACTCTGTTTGCTCTTCTTGTTGTAAATACGTAAAGCCAGCATTCAGGTTTTCAGCAAAGATTATGAACTAACCATATTCACAATAACATTTAGGTCTCATGTTTACTCATATCAATGGCATAATCAACTAGCGAGCAATAATAACAAATCTCGGATGACAACACTTTCTCAAAACAATCTTGATATGATATAACAAGATGGTATCTTGCTAGCCCTTTATGAGACCGCAAAACATAAATGCAGAGCACCTTTAAAGATCAAGGACTGACTAGACATTGTAATTCATGGTAAAAGAGATCCAGTCAAGTTATACTCAATGTAAACTAAAAGTAATGGATGCAAATGACAGCGGTGCTCTCCAACTGGTGCTTTTTAATAAGAGGATGATGACTCAACATAAAAGTAAATGGATAAGCCCTTCGCAGAGGGAAGCGGGGATTTGTAGAGGTGCCAGAGCTCAGTTTTGAAATATAGATGAATAATATTTTGAGCGGTATACTTTCATTGTCGACATAACAACCGAGAGATCTCGATATCTTCCATGCTACACACATTATAGGCGGTTCCCAAGCAGAATGGTAAAGTTTATACTCCCCCACCACCAACAAGCATCAATCCATGGCTTGCCCAAAACAACGGGTGCCACCAACTAACAACAATCCCGGGGGAGTTTTGTTTGCAATTATTTTTGATTTGATTTGAGCATGGGACTGGGCATCCCGGTGACCAGCCATTTTCTCGTGAATGAGGAGCGGGGTCCACTCCTCTTGAGAATAACCCGCCTAGCATGGAGGATGCAGACAGCCCTAGTTGATACATGAGCTATTCGAGCATACAAAACGGAATGTTTATTTGAAGGTTTAGAGATTGGCACATACAAATTTACTTGGAACGGCAGGTAGATACCGTATATAGGAAGGTATGGTGGACTCATATGGAATAACTTTGTGGTTTATGGAATTGGATGCACAACCAGTATTCCCGCTTTGTACAAGTGCAGGCTAGAAAAGACTGGGAAGCGACCAGCTAGAGAGCGACAATAGTCGTGAACATGCATTAAAATTAATCAACACCGAATGCAAGCATGAGTAGGATATAATGCACCATGAACATAAATATCATAGAGGCTATGTTGATTTTGTTTCAACTACATGTTGATACGTCTCCAACGTATCTATAATTTTGGTTGTTCCATGCTATTATATTATCAACCTTGGATGTTTTATATGCATTTATATGTTATTTTATATGATTTTTGGGACTAACCTATTAACCTAGAGCCCAGTGCCAGTTTCTATTTTTTTCCTTGTTTTTGAGTTTTACAGAAAAGGAATACAAAAAGGAGTCCAATTGACGTGCCAATTTTTGACAATTTTTTATGGACCAAAAGAAGACTCTGGAGTAAAAGAGTTGGGCCAGAAGTGTCGACGTTCTGGGAACGGGGGTCCCCAGACTTGCCTGCCTGCGGCCTGTGGAGTGGCTCAAAGGGGGGCCAGCGCGGCCCATCTTCACCAACACAAACCCAAGACCCTCGCGAGGGACCAAGCCTCGCGGGGCGGATGACGCGGAGCTTCCTCAGGCGCGGCCTCGTTAGGCTGGCTCACAAGGAGGCGGAGTGATCAAGGCGGGGTATCTCACGAGGTACCCATGACGCAAGCCATGACGACCGGGGGCGCCAGGCGGGAGCCAGCCCGCGCAGTGTCCTCCCTTCCTCTTTGGTGCAAAGGGGGGCAAGTGCAGCCGCGGAGTACCGAGGCATCAGGCAAAGGTTGCCATTTCGATGCAACGAGACCAAGACCAGGAGGACTACGAGACGGAGGTCACCGTGGAGCCCAAGACGGCGTCATCACCAAAGCTTTGCGCAGGCGAAGACTACTTTTGTCAGGGTAGCTAGTACTAGCTATCCCCCTTCAAATTAGCCCGCCATTGTTGGCTCCCTTTCCGCTCGATATTTGGGAAGAGGAACAGGGCCTCTATAAATAGGACCAGCCACCCACAAAGCAAAGGGGGCCGAGGGTTTGGAAGGATAGAGAAGATCAGAAAGAGAGAGAGAGAGAGACAGGTGACTGAGCTCCTCCCAGCAGTTCATTGCCCCAGCCAAGAGCAGACCCTCGCGAGGCTGTTCTTCCTTGTATTGTTCATCATCATCAGCCCAAGAGGCAATCCACCACACCACACACTGGAGTAGGGTATTACACCACAATGGTGGCCAAAACCAGTATAAACTATGTGTCTCTTGTGTTGTCCTTTCCATAGTTTAGATCCTAGCAAGGCGGGGAGGTAGGTAGGTAGGAGGCGAAATCTCCGCGCGCACCCCAGTGTTCGAACCTAAAGGGTCTGCCGGAACCCGAAATCCGACATTTGGCACGCCAGGTAGGGGTGCGGCGGGATTCGTCTTCCACCACCCCGTTCTCCTCCGACCATCACGCCCATGTCTGGCGCTCGTCGGGCCCGCGCCGAGCGCCGGGCCGCGCTCGCTTCCCGCTTCGCCCAGACGGCCCCTGTCGGCGGGTTTCCTCGCTGTTCCCCGTCACCTGCCGTCAACGCCGCCACCGGCCCGGCGGGGGACGGGCAGCGAGCATCATCCCAGCATCCGTCCGTGCCGCAAGACGGCCGCACCGCAACTCCCTCGCTCTCCCCAGCTAGTTCTTCGTCCCGCGCGCTCCGCGCGCCCATGGAGCCCCGCAACGTCTCCCCCGCCCCTCGCGCTGCACTAACACCCCTGGTCATCGCGGCCCTCTTGGGCGGCTCGCAGGCGCCGCCAACAAGTCTCCACGTCAGGCCGTTCATCCGCCGGGTCAGCGCCGCTTCCACGCGGCAGGGGGCTCCCCTGGACCGAGTGGCGCCCGAGACCGGCCTGACCTTCAGCTCGGAGGACCACCCCACCAACTCGGCCTGCTCGGGTGCGCTCCCCATGCTGTGCACCCCCACCATCTGCTAGGTGGCCGTCACCAGAACCCTCATTGATGGCGGCGCGGGCCTCAGCATGCTCTCGGTCGAGGCCTTCAACCTCCTCTGCATACCCCTGGAGCGGCTGCAACCCAGCCGGCCCTTCTCAGGCGTTGGGGGCAAGTCGTCCAGCTCCTTGGGACAGATCCGGCTCCCAGTAACCTTCGGCACCTACGACAACTTCCGCACGGAGCTGGTCGACTTCGACATCGCCCCCATCGGCCTCCCCTACAACGCCATCCTCGGCTACCCAGCGCTAGCCCAGTTCATGGCCGCGACGCACTCGGCGTATAACCTCATGAAGATGCCCGGGAGTAGCAGTGTCCTCACTGTGCACGGGGACACCGGGGACGCGCTGCGGGTGCTCAAGCTCGCCTTCAAGACGGAGGCGTCGGCACAGCCCGCCGACTTGGAGACCCCCAGGCCCAAGGGGACTGCACCCGCCAAGAAGAAACAGTTGTTCACCCAAGACAAGGCAGAAACCAAGCAGATACCCGTCGATGAGGACGGGTCCACCAACGCCACTTTCACCATAGGCGCCCACCTCAAACCCGAGCAGGAGGAGGCCCTGGTCGGGTTCCTGCGTTCAAAGAAGAAGGTATTCGCTTGGGAGCCTGACCTATTGGCAGGGATCCCTAGGAGTGTAATCGAGCATCACCTCAATCTATGCCCCAACGTGCGCCCTGTGAAGCAGAAGGCCAGGCGGCAGTCCACAGAAAAGCAGGCCTTCATCGTCCACGAGACCCGCAAGTTAGAAGCCGCTGGGGTCATTCGTGAGGTCCGATACCCGGATTGGTTGGCCAACCCCGTCGTTGTGCCAAATAAGGGAGGGAAGGAGCGCATGTGCGCCGACTTCACCAACCTCAACAAAGCATGCCCGCAAGATCCGTTCCCGCTCCCCTGCATCGACCAGATCGTCGATTCCACTGCGGAATGCGACCTGTTATGCTTCTTGGATGCCTTCTCTAGGTATCACCAGATCAAGATGGCGGTAGAAGACGTCGAGAAGGCAGCCTTCCTAACCCCGTGTGGGGTGTACTGCTACACATGCATGTCATTCGGGCTGCGTAACGCAGGGGCTACCTTCCAGCGGCTGATGCACATCACCTTGGGCCCGCAGCTCGGGAAGAATGTTGAAGCTTACGTCGATGACACTGTGGTAAAGTCTCAGGAGGCCGGGACCTTGATAGAAGACTTGGAGGAAACCTTCGCGAGCCTCAACGCAGTGAACCTACGGCTCAACCCAGAGAAGTGTGTGTTCGGAGTCCCCTCGGGCAAGCTCTTGGGTTTTCTCGTGTCCCACTGAGGCATCGAGGCTAACCCGGAGAAGGTCACGGCGGTGGAAGACATGAGCCCGCCAAAGACCCTTAGAGAAATGCAGAAGCTCATGGGGCGCGTGACCGCGCTAGGGCGCTTCATCTCCAAGTTGGGGGAACGAGCACTACCTTTGTTCCAGCTAATGAAGAAAAAGGGGCCCTTCGAGTGGACTGAAGAGGCCGACAAGGCGTTCCAGGATCTCAAGAGATACCTGACCAGCCCACCGGTCATGGTGGCTCCATGCCCTCAAGAGCCCCTGGTGCTTTACCTCGCCGCCACTCCCTACTCCGCCAGCGCAGCCTTGGTGGCAGTCAGAGAGGAGCGCCGAATCAAAACCGCGGCAGCAGCCCGGGACAAGGCAGAATAGGGACAAGGAAGGCCTATAGAAACCGCCACCGCAGCTAAGGAGGATCAGCCGCCGCAAAGGGGCGCACCAGAGGTAGAAGAGGCCCCTCTTCCAGATGGGCAGTCTCAGGAGGCCTCATTGCCTCAAGAGGCGCCACAGTCTCCGAAGGGAGCCACCAGCACTGACGCACTCCACCTCGTTGAGCACCCAGTGTACTTTGTTAGCACGGTGTTGTGGGATGCAAGGGCACGGTACCCCATGCCTCAGAAACTCCTCCCCGCGCTACTGGTGGCCTCGCGCAAGCTGCGGCACTATTTTCAGGGTCACCCCATCAAGGTCGTCTCATCATACCCCCTGGAGAGAGTGCTCAGGAGTCCTAATTCAGCTGGAAGGGTCACTGAGTGGAACATAGAACTGCAAGTGTTTCAGCTCGAATTCAGCGCGACCAGAGTCATCAAGGGAGCAGCGTTGGCGGATTTTGTGGTAGAATGGACGGAGGCGCCAGGCCTCAAGGCCGACGAGGATCGGTCCCTATCCCCGGGAAGCGAGGCGCCAGAAGGCTGGGTCATGTACTTCGATGGGGCGTTCTCCAGGCATGGCGCTGGGGCTGGGGCGGTGCTTATATCGCCCGCTCAGGACAAGCTCTATTACGCCGTGCAGCTCTGTTTCCAGCAAGGTGAGAAGGTCTCCAACAACATAGCATAGTATGAAGGTTTAATAGCGGGCTTGAAGGCCGCGGTTGCCCTGGGGGTGAAACGCCTCACCATCAAGGGTGATTCGCAGCTCCTTGTCAATTTCTCCAACAAGGTGTACGAGCCGAAGGATGAGCACATGGAAGCCTACCTAGCAGAGGTCCACAAGATGGAGAAGCAGTTCTAGGGGCTGGAGTTGCAGCATGTGCCCCGTGGCACCAATCAGGAGGCCGACGACATCGCCAAACGGGTGTCCAGGCGGTTACCTCAGGAGCCTGGCGTTTTCGAGGAGCGGCTCTTCAAGCCATCAGCCCTACCGTCATTATCGAACATGGCTCAGCCCCGAGAGGAGCTCCCCCAGCCACCTGCCTCAGGGGCTCCGGCCTGTGGCCCGGCCTCAGGAGCACACCTGCTCCTGATGATGGAACCTCAGGGGGGATGTTGGATCGCGGAGCTCCGGAGTTACCTAACGCAAGGGACCCTGCCGGAGAAGGAGGAGGAAGCGGAGCGAGTGGTACGCCAGGCCACGACATACTGCATCAAGGATGGAGAGCTCTACTGGAAGCGGCCAAACAATGTATCCCTGCGCTGCATCTCCAGGGAGCAAGGGAAGGAACTGCTGGAAGATATACATGGCGGAGACTGTGGACATCATTCATCATCACGGACCCTGGTCGGCAAGGCGTTCTGCAGTGGGTTTTACTGGCCCACCGCGCTCAATGACGCCGTCGAACTAGTGAAAGCTTGTGAGGCCTGCCAGTTCCATGCCAAGCAGATCCATCAGCCAGCAAGAGGCTTGCAGACTATACCCCTCTCGTGGCCATTCGCAGTCTGGGGGCTGGACATCTTGGGCCCGTTTCCTCGGGCGCCCGGGGGCTACCGCTACCTCTACGTCGCCATGGACAAGTTCACCAAGTGGGCTGAAGTAGAGGCTGTCCGCACCATTCCCGCGGGTTCCGCGGTCAAGTTCATCAAGGGCATCGTGAGCCAGTTCGGGGTGCCGAATCGCATCATCATGGACAACGGTTCGCAGTTCACCAGTAACCTCTTCAAAACATACTGTGCTAACCTTGGAACGCAGATATGCTACGCTTCGGTGGCGCACCCCCGAAGCAATGGCCAGGCCGAGCGAGCCAACGCGGAGGTCATGAGGGGCCTCAAGACCAGGACGTTCAAGAAGAAGCTGGAGGCCTGCGGCAGAGGTTGGTACGACGAGCTTCAGTCCGTGTTGTGGTCCATCCGCACAACCGTGACCAAGTCGACTGGAGAGACCCCGTTCTTCCTGGTCTACGGAGCCGAAGCGGTCCTCCCTCACGAGGTCAGACGTCGCTCCGCGCGGGTCCTGGCGTTTGACGAGGCGCAGCAGGACGCCATGCGGGGGATGGACCTCGTGCTGGGGGAGGAACGTCGCCGAGAAGCCGCGCTACGAGCGGCGAGGTACCAACAAGCGCTGCGGTGATATCACTGCCGCAACATTCGCCCCTGGACCCTCGAGGTAGGAGACCTCATGCTCAGGCGGGTTCTCTCCAGGGAGGGGCTGCACAAGCTCTCTCCCATGTGGGAGGGCCCGCTCAAAGTTGTTCATGTTTCCAGGCCCGGCTCCGCGCGCTTGGAGACTCAGGAGGGGGTGCCAGTCCAGAATGCATGGAACATCCAGCACCTCCGGAGGTTCTACCCCTAAAAAGGCCCGGAGCCTGTGAAGAAGGCGAATGCCTGTGAAGCTATCGCGTTTTGGAAAAGGCCCGGAGCCTGTGAAGAAGGCGAATGCCTGTGAAGCTATCGCGTTTTGGAAAAGGCCCGGAGCCTGTGAAGAAGGCGAATGCCTGTGAAGCTATCGCGTTCTGGAAAAGGCCCGGTGCCTGTGAAGAAGGCGAATGCCTGTGAAGCTATCGCATTTTGGAAAAGGCCTAGAGCCTGTGAAGAAGGCCAACGCCTGTGAAGCTCGCCACCCGTGACACTCTCACGTAATAATGAGTTGGGGCTGTACACGCCCCGGAGTCTCAGGAGCGCCGGCCTCAGGCCCTGGGGCTCCCTCCCACGCCCAGTGGCAGCACTTAGCTCCGCGCTGGTGAGAAGACGTCGAAGACTAGATTAGGTGCCGGACGCGGCTTTTCATTTGCTTTCCGCAGTTGGCTTGTTCCCTCTCGTTCAAAGTTTTATTGAAGTTGTTGTCGTCTTTGGCTTGTGGTTCTTCGAATTTTCGCTCTCCTGCCTCGATTTCTCTTGTGCAAGGCCTCGCGAGGGAGGGGCAGCTGAGCGCCCTCACGAGTGTTCCTACCCTAGTCATCCAAAGAGTTCGCGACCTGGGCCCCTTACAGGAGCACCCCTCCAGTCCGTGGCCCATGGGCACCGCGACACAAACAAAGGGCCTGGGTCGGTCGCCCCCCCGCGGCCGGGGCCGGGAACTATCCACGCTCGGGCACGTAGCCGGAAGGTACGGTAACAAAAGCAGAACGATGATTAACAGCAATAACCCAAGCATGCCCCCGCGGGGCTCCACACTATTGTCTTTGTTACACAGGAAAAAGGAAAAGAAAGAACAAATCTGGTGCAGCTCGCCTCACACCGGCCCGCAGGGAAGGCCCGAGCTGCCTCCGGAGCTCAGGCGGACTCCCTCTCGCGCTTCACCAAGGCGCGACGGTGGGCGGACACGTTGCCACCCCCCAAGCAGATACGATGGCGTGGAGGCTGACCACGGCCACCGCTAGAAGAGCCGCCGCCTGAAGAAGAACCGGAGAAGCTTGAGGAACCCTGAGCGCAGCCGGCCGCGCGAGCGCTGCCCTCTCCATCATCGCCGGAGCTGGGTTCCCAGCCGCGGTCGTCACCCTCGGGGCAACACCCTGCGCGGCGACCATCTTCCCCAAACACCCTCACGTAGAGGGTGGCATCGCCGTCGAACTTGAACTGTAGGGTGCACCGACGGCTCAGGCCACGCGCGCGGGCAGACGTCTGCCAACCGCGGGCCAAGAACAGGCTCCCGGCCGTGGAGACCTCCAATGAGACCCATGAGGCCCGGCTGCAGCAGCCGTCGCCCTGGAGCCAGAGGCCGCCCGGGGCGCCGGCCGGGAGCTCGCCAAGGAGGAAGTGAGGAAGTGGAAGCCGGGTGCTGGTCGGCCCCGCCGACCACATGACGAACTCCGGCAGCACTTCAGCAGTGTGAAAAGCGCGGCCTAGGGGGACACGCAGCCAGAGTGCGCCCCCCGGCCGCAGCAATCCGCCCGTCGCTGTGCTGAAGATCGCCTCCACGGCCGCGGGGAGCCACCGCGGTGGCCACAGGATGTTTGCGAGGGCGCCCTCGGCCACACTTGGGTGGGGTAGAGGCGGGCCTAACTTGGCTAGCCTTCCCCTTCTCTGCGGCTGAGAACCTCCTCGACGGGGCCATGAAGAAAAGGAGAAGCAAGGAGGGATGAACTGGAAGGGCGCGCGCCGGTCCATACTTATAACTGGCGATGGCCAACCAACGCCCCCCACGATCGCAGGTAATTATGACCCGCTTGGCATGCAGGGACTTGTCCAATCCGTGCAGTTGCCGAGGCGCCATGGGGAAGTGGAGACGCCCACGTCCAATCAACCGCCATGCGGCGCCCAAGGCCGCAGGCTGTTAGGGCCCGCGGCGCTTCGCTCTTGCCCTTCCGCCTCCCTGCACGGCCAAGTCCGGGCGCGCCTCGGGCCCAGGGGCTACTGTCGGCATTCTGGGAACGGGGGTCCCCAGAGTTGCCTGCCTGCGGCCTGCAGCGTGGCTCAAAGGGGGGCCCAGCGCGGCCCATCTTAACCAGCACAAACCCAAGACCCTCGCGAGGGACCAAGCCTCGCGGGGCAGACGACACGGAGCTTCCTCAGGCGCGGGCTCGTCAGGCTGGCTCACGAGGAGGCGGAGAGATCAAGGCAGGGTATCTCACGAGGTGCCCGTGACGCAAGCCATGACGACCGGGGGCGCCAGGCGGGTGCCAGCCCGCGCAGTGTCCTCCCTTCCACTTTGGTGCAAAGGGGGGCAAGTGCAGCCGCGGAGTACCGAGGCATCAGGCAAAGATTGCCATTTCGGTGCAACGAGACCAAGACCAGGAGGACTACGAGATGGAGGTCACCGTGGAGCCCAAGACGGCGTCATCACCAGAGCTTTGCGCAGGCGAAGACTACTTTTGTCAGGGTAGCTAGTACTAGCTATCCCCCTTCAAATTAGCCCGCCATTGTTGGCTCCCTTCCCGCTCAATATTTGGGAAGAGGAATAGGGCCTCTATAAATAGGACCAGACACCCACAGAGCAAAGGGGGCCGAGGGTTTGGAAGGATAGAGAAGATCAGAAAGAGAGAGAGAGAAAGGTGACTGAGCTCCTCCCAGCAGTTCATCGCCCCAGCCAAGACCAGACCCTCGCGAGGTTGTTCTTCCTTGTATTGTTCATCATCATCAGCCCAAGAGGCAATCCACCACACCACACACTAGAGTAGGGTATTACACCACAATGGTGGCCCGAACCAGTATAAACTCTGTGTCTCTTGTGTTGTCCTTTCCATAGTTTAGATCCTAGCAAGGTGGGGAGGTAGGTAGGTAGGAGGCGAAATCTCCGCGTGCACCCAAGTGTTCGAACCTCAAAGGTCTGCCAGAACCCGAAATCTGACAAGAAGAGTCCCGGGCCGTCCACGAGGGTGGGCGGCGCCCCCCACCCCCCCCGGCGCGTGGTCCTACCTCGTGGACGACTCGGGCACCTTCTTAACGTGAGACCGACGCCTAGAATTCCTATAAATACAGAAACCTCCAGAAAATAACCTAAATCGGGAGTTCCGCCACCAGAAGCCTTCGTAGCCACCGAAAACCAATCTAGACCCGTTCCGGCACCCTGCCGGAGGGTAGAATCCCTCTCTGGTCGCCATCTTCATCATCCCGGCACTCTCCATGACGAGGAGGGAGTAGTTCACCCTCGGGGCTGAGGGTATGTACCAGTAGCTATGTGTTTGATCTCTCTCTCTCTCATGTTCTTGATTCGGCATGATCTCGATGTATCACAAGCTTTGCTATTATAATTGGATCTTATGATGTTTCTCCCCCTCTACTCTTGTGATGGATTGAGTTTTCCCTTTGAAGTTATCTTATCGGATCGAGTCTTTAAGGATTTGAGAACACTTGGTGTATGTCTTGCATGTGCTTATCTGTGGTGACAATGGGATATCATGTGATCCACTTGATATATGTTTTGGTGATCAACTTGCGAGTTTCGTGACCTCGTGAACTTATGCATAGGGGTTGGCACATGTTTTCATCTTGACTCTCCGGTAGAAACTTTGGGGGCACTCTTTAAAGTTCTTTGTGTTGGTTGAATAGATGAATCTGAGATTGTTTGATGAATATCATATAATCATACCCATGGATACTTGAGGTGACATTGGAGTATTTAGGTGACATTAGGGTTTTGGTTGATTTGTGTCTTAAGGTGTTATTCTAGTACGAACTCTAGGATAGATTGAACGGAAAGAATAGCTTCGTGTTATTTTACTACGGACTCTTGAATAGATCGATCAGAAAGAATAACTTTGAGGTGGTTTCGTACCCTACAATAATCTCTTCGTTTGTTCTCCTCTATTAGTGACTTTGGACTGACTCTTTGTTGCATGTTGAGGGATATTTATATGATCCAATTATGTTATTATTGTTGAGAGAACTTGCACTAGTGAAAGTATGAACCCTAGGCCTTGTTTCAACACATTGCTATACCTTTTACGCTCACTTTTACCACTTTCTACCTTGCTGTTTTTATATTTTCAGATTACAAAACCCTTTATCTACCATCCATATTGCACTTGTATCACCATCTCTTCGCCGAACTAGTGCACCTATACAATGTACAATTGTATTGGCTGTGTTGGGGACACAAGAGACTCTTTGTTATTTGGTTGCAGGGTTGTTTGAGAGAGACCATCTTCATCCTACGCCTCCCACAGATTGATAAACCTTAGGTCATCCACTTGAGGGAAATTTGCTACTGTCCTACAAACCTCTGCACTTGGAGGCCCAACAACGTCTACAAGAAGAAGGTTGTGTAGTAGACATCAAGCTCTTTTTTGGTGCCGTTGCCGGGGAGGTTAGCGCTTGAAGGTATATCTTTAGATCTTGCAATCGAATCTTTTAGTTTCTTGTTTTATCACTAGTTTAGTCTATAAAAGAAAACTACAAAAAATGGAATTAAGGATACCTCATATGCTTCATCTTTTTAATGTCTTTCGTGAAAATAAGGATTCCGGTAATTGTGCCAAAGTGTTAGAAGAAGAATGCATTAGAATTTTTGGCACTATATCATTGAATGATTAGCATGATTGCAATGTTATTAGTATGAACTCTTTGAATATCCATAGTACTAATGATGATTGCACTAGTCATGATGAAAATTTCTCTTGTAAGCATGTCAACTTTTGTGGAATACATAGAGCTTGCAAGGACACACCAAATAGGGAAGGTAGATTTTGCAAGAGGCATAAATATTTGGAAACTAAATGGTTGCAAGAAATGCTAGATGATTGTGCTGAAAGATTCAATATTTATCGTCATCCTTGTGAACTTTGCAATGAACTTGGTCATTTAAAGCTCCAGTGCTATTTGTTTCATGATCAAATCGTGTCCAAAAATTGTGATAACTTACACTTGAGCATCATAAAGAGCTTAGTATTATTTTGGGGTATGAAGAAATGAAACGTATAACTGAGGGTATTCCAAAATGTAATCTTGATAGATTTCTTGATTTTGATCTAGAAGAAATGTTTATGTATTGTGCGGTGAATTGCATTGAAAATCCTTATATTGCCAATTACATAAATAAAAGAAAACAAATAGAAGATGAAGAGAATACTAATGAAAGGGAAGAGACTTCCCAATATTCTCCTATTATTTCTTATGATGAATCAGGTAACGAGGAGGAGCCTCCTATTCAACCAATCTCATTAATAAGGAGCTCCTAAAATAGGATTAAACCCACACATGATGTGAAGAAGAAAAAGAAAAGACGGAGAAGCAAAGGTAAAAATGTATCCCTCCCAAATGATGTTGCTCTTATTACTCATTGTGATGATGATAATTGTTATACTATTGGTTCTATCCATACTATTAATGATGAGAGTGATTATGCTTATGATATGAAAAGGCCCAAGCTTGGGGATGCTACGTTTGATAAAGATGATATTTTTAGTCTCCCAAGTTTTGATGAGCAAATTTATTATGATGATAGCATTCCTCCTATTTATGATGGTTATATTGATGAAAGTGGGTTTGGAAGAGTGTCAACTTTAGTAAGTAATGATCCCAGTATTTTGGAGGATCTTGAATCTTATATTGACAATTATGAAAGTGGATTTGGAGAGGTCATGACTTTATTTATTAATGATTCCACTATCTTGGAAGAGGTTTCAATTGATTATGATGAGAACAAAGTTGCTACTTATGATGATTATTGTGATGATACATATGCTATAAAAAGTAGTGATGATTATATTAAAACTTTTCATGATTATGATTACCCTTTTCCTGAATATTACTCTTTTAATGTGGAAAGAATTTGTAGTATTCGAGTTTCTTATGATACTCCCACTATTCCGAACGAGAAGAATTTTGCTTATGTGGAGAGTAGTAAAATTTCTATTCTTGTAGATCATGAAAATAATGCTTTATGTGATGGTTATATTGTTGAATTAATTCATGAGGCCACTAAAAATTATTATGAGGGAGGAATATATTCTTGTAGGAATTGCAATAATATCAAGTTTCCTTTCTATGTGCTTAAAGTTTTAAAGTTATGCTTGTTTTACCTTCCTATGCAAGTTGATTCTTGTTCCCATAAGTTGTTTGCTCACAAAATCCCTATGCATAGGAAGTGGGTTATACTTAAATGTGCTAGTAATATTCTTCATGATGCTCTCTTTATGTTTCAATTCTTATCTTTTATGTGAGCATAATTGAAATCATCATGCCTAGCTAGGGGCGTTAAACGATAGCGCTTGTTGGGAGGCAACCCAATTTTATTTTTGTTTTTTGCTTTTTGTTCCTGTTTAGTAATAAATAATTCATCTAGCCTCTGTTTATATGTGATTTTATATTTTAATTAGTGTTTGTTCCAAGTAGAACCTTTGGGAATACTTGGGTGAAGTTTTTGTGATCTTGCTGTAAAAAACACAAACTATAGCGCTCACGAGATCAGCTGCCATATTTTACTGGAGAGTGCGATTAGGTTGATTATTTTTGCAGAGGATTAATAGCCAAATTCCTCAGGTCCACAAATTTATTTCAGAATTTTATGAGTTCCAGAAGTATACGTTTGATACAGATTACTACAGACTGTTCTGTTTTTGACAAATTATGTTTTCTATGTGTTGTTTGCTTATTTTGATGAATCTATGAGTAGTATCGGAGGGTATGAACCATATATAAGTTGGAATACAGTATATATTACACCAATATGAATTTAAAATGAGTTCACAACAGTACCTAAGTGGTGATTTATTTTCTTATATGAACGGAGCTTGCGAGTTTTCTGTTAAGTTTTGTGTTGTGAAGTTTTCAAGTTTTGGGTGAAGATTCGATGGACTATGGAATAAGGAGTGGCAAGAACCTAAGCTTGGGGATGCCCAAGGCACCCCAAGGTAATATTCAAGGACAACCAAAAGCCTAAGATTGGGGATGCCCCGGTTTCGTCTTCGTTCATCGGTAACTTTACTTGGAGCTATATTTTTATTCACCACATGATATGTGTTTTGCTTGGAGCGTCATTTTATTTTCTTTTGTTTTTCTTGCTATTTGAATAAAATACCAAGATCTGAAATTCTTAAATTTTAGAGATTCTTCACATAGTTACATAATTATTCAACTACTCATTGATCTTCACTTATATCTTGTGGAGTAGTTTGTCATTTGCTCTAGTGCTTCACTTATATTATTTTGACAGTCTCTTAGAACAGCATGGTAATTTGCTTTGGTTATGAAATTAGTCCTAATATGATAGGCACCCAAGATGGGTATAATAAAAACTTTCATATAGAGTGCATTGAATACTATGAGAATTTTGATACTTGATGATTGTTTTGAGATATGAAGATGGTGATATTAGAGTCATGCTAGTTGAGTAGTTGTGAATTTGAGAGATACTTGTGTTAAAGTTTGTGATTCCCGTAGCATGCACGTATGGTGAACCATTATGTGATGAAGTCGGAGCATGATTTATTTATTGATTGTCTTCCTTATGAGTGGCGGTCGAGGACGAGCGATGGTTTTTTCCTACCAATCTATCCCCCTAGGAGCATGCGCGTAGTACTTTGTTTCGATAACTAATAGATTTTTCCAATAAGTATGTGAGTTCTTTATGACTAATGTTGAGTCCATGGATTATATGTACTCTCACCCTTCCACCATTGCTAGCCTCTCTAGTACCACGCAACTTTCGCCGGTACCATAAACCCACCATCTACCTTCCTCAAAACAGCCACCATACCTACCTATTATGGCATTTCCATAGCCATTCCGACATATATTGCCATGCAACTTTCCACCGTTTTGTTTATTATGACACGCTCCATCATTGTCATATTTCTTTGCATGATCATGTAGTTGACATCGTATTTGTGGCAAATCCACCATTCATAATTCTTTCATACATGTCACTCTTGATTCATTGCACATCGCGGTACACCGCCGGAGGCATTCACATAGATTCATATTTTGTTCTAAGTATCGAGTTGTAATCCTTGAGTTGTAAGTAAATAAAAGTGTGATGATCATCATTATTAGAGCATTGTCCCAGTGAGGAAAGGATGATGGAGACTATGATTACCCCACAAGTCGGGATGAGACTCCGGACGAAAAAAAAGAGAAAAAGAGGCCATAAAAAAAGAAGGCCCAAAAAACAAAAAAATGAGAGAAAAAGAGAGAAGAGGCAATGCTACTATCATTTTACCACACGTGTGCTTCAAAGTAGCACCATGATCTTCATGACAGGGAGTCTCCTATGTTGTCACTTTCATATACTAGTGGGAATATTTCATTATAGAACTTGGCTTGTATATTCCAATGATGGGCTTCCTCAAAATGCCCTAGGTCTTCGTGAGCAAGCGAGTTGGATGCACACCCACTTAGTTTCTTTTTGAGCTTTCATACACTTATAGCTCTAGTGCATCCGTTGCATGGCAATCCCTACTCACTCACATTGATATCTATTGATGGGCATCTACATAGCCCGTTGATACGCCTAGTTGATGTGAGACTATCTTCTCCTTTTTGTCTTCTCCACAACCACCATTCTATTCCACCTATAGTGCTATGTCCATGGCTCGCGCTCATGTATTGCATGAAGATTGAAAAAGTTTGAGAACATCAAAAGTATGAAACAATTGCTTGGCTTGTCATCGGGGTTGTGCATGATTTAAATATTTTGTGTGATGAAGATAGAGCATAGCCAGACTATATGATTTTGTAGGGATAGCTTTCTTTGGCCATGTTATTTTGAGAAGACATGATTACTTTGTTAGTATGCTTGAAGTATTATTATTTTTATGTCAATATTAAACTTTTTTCTTGAATCTTTTGGATCTGAATACTCTTGCCACAATAAATAGAATTACATGGATAAATATGTTAGGTAGCATTCCACATCAAAAATTCTGTTTTTATCATTTACCTACTCGAGGACGCGCATGAATTAAGCTTGGGGATGCTTGATACGTCTCCAACGTATCTATAATTTTTTATTGTTCCATGCTATTATATTATCAACCTTGGATGTTTTATATGCATTTATATGCTATTTTATATGATTTTGGGACTAACCTATTAACCCCAGTGCCAATTTCTGTTTTTTTCCTTGTTTTTGAGTTTTACAAAAAAGGAATACCAAACGGAGTCCAATTGGTGTGCCAATTTTTGATGATTTTTTATGGACCAAAATAAGATCCCGGAGTAAAAGAGTTGGGCCAGAAGAGTCCCGGGCCGTCCACGAGGGTGCCCCCCGGGCGCGTGGGCCTACCTCGTGGACGACTCGGGCACATTCTTGACGTGAGACTGACGCCAAAAATTCCTATAAATACAGAAACCTCCAGAAACTAACCTAGATCAGGAGTTCCGCCGCCAGAAGCCTCCGTAGCCACCGAAAACCATTCTAGACCCGTTCCGGCACCCTGCTGGAGGGGGGAATCCCTCTCATTTGGCCATCTTCATCATCCGGGCGCTCTCCATGATGAGAGGGAGTAGTTCACCCTCGGGGCTGAGTGTATGTACCAGTAGCTATGTGTTTGATCTATCTCTCTCGTGTTCTTGATTCGGCACGATCTTGATGTATCGCGAGCTTTGCTATTATAGTTGGATCTTATGATGTTTCTCCCCCTCTACTCTCTTGTGATGGATTGAGTTTTCCCTTTGAAGTTATCTTATGGGATTGAGTCTTTAAGGATTTGAGAACACTTGATCTATGTCTTGCATGTGCTCATCTGTGGTGACAAATGGGATATCGTGCGATCCACTTGATATATGTTTTGGTGATCAACTTGCGAGTTCCGTGACCTCATGAACTTATGCATAGGGGTTGGCACACGTTTTCATCTTGACTCTCCGGTAGAAACTTTGGGGCACTCTTTGAAGTTCTTTGTGTTGGTTGAATAGATAAATCTGAGATTGTGTGATGCATATCATATAATCATACCCACTTATACTTGAGGTGACATTGGAGTATTTAGGTGACATTAGGGTTTTGGTTGATTTGTGTCTTAAGGTGTTATTCTAGTATGAACTCTAGGATAGATTGAACGGAAAGAATAGCTTTGTATTATTTTACTACGGACTCTTGAATAGATCGATCAGAAAGATTAACTTTGAGGTGGTTTCGTACCCTACAATAATCTCTTCGTTTGTTCTCCGCTATTAGTAACTTTGGAGTGACTCTTTGTTGCATGTTGAGGGATAGTTATATGATCCAATTATGTTATTATTGTTGAGAGAACTTGCACTAGTGAAAGTATGAACCCTTGTCCTTGTTTCAACACATTGCAATACCTTTTATGCTCACTTTTATCACTTGCTACCTTGCTATTTTTATATTTTCATATTACAAAACCCTTTGTCTACCATCCATATTGCACTTGTATCACCATCTCTTCGCCGAACTACTGCACCTATACAATTTACCATTGTATTGGGTGTGTTGGGGACACAAGAGACTCTTTGTTATTTGGTTGCAGGGTTGTTTGAGAGAGACCATCTTCATCCTACGCCTCCCATGGATTGATAAACCTTAGGTCATCCACTTGAGGGAAATTTGCTACTGTCCTACAAACCTCTGCACTTGGAGACCCAACAATGTCTACAAGAAGAAGGTTGTGTAGTAGACATCACATGCGTGAACATGTGCCAAGTCAAGCCACTCGAATCGTTCAAAGGAGGATACCACCCTATCATACCACATCACAACCATTTTAATAGCATGTTGGCACGCAAGGTAAACAATTATAAACTCCTAGCTAATTAAGCATGGCATAAGCAACTACAATCTCTAATTGTCATTGTAAACATGTTTCTTTCATAATAGGCTGAATCAAGAACGATGAACTAATCATATTTACAAAAACAAGAGAGGTTGAGTTCATACCAGCTTTTCTCATCTCAATCAGTTCATCAGATATCATCATTATTACCTTTCACTTGCACGACCAAATAGTGTGGATAATAATAATAGAGTACGTGCATTGGAATAAGCTGGAATCTACAAGCATTCAATTCAAGGGATAAGACAAGGTGATATGGGCTCTTTGTTAGATCAACAGTAATGCATATAATAGCCACTCAACATTTTCATTATGGTCTTCTCCTCTCGACCCCCAAAGGAAAGAAATAAAACAAAACTATTTACACGGTAAAGCTCCCAACAGGCAAAAGAAGAACGAGAAATCTTTTTGGGTTTTCTTTTTAATTACTACTACTATAGGCATGAAAAGTAAACTAGCTAAAAGCTACAACTAATTTTTTTTGTTTTTTTCTTAAGGTATTTCAAACACACAAGAAGAAAGCTTAAAAAGAAAATAAACTAGCATGGATGATACAATGAAAAAGTATGAGCACCGACAACTGGCATGAGTGTGTGAACATGAATGTAATGTCGGTGAGAAATACGTACTCCCCCAAGCTTAGGCTTTTGGCCTAAGTTGGTCTATGCCCATGGATCAAAACTGTAGTTGGGGTCGTACTGAGAAGGGTCCTCAGATTGCCACTGGCTGGTGATTTGTAACGCCCCGAGACCAATGTGCCAGGTGTCGTCCAGTTATTCGTTGTTGTTGCCTTGCCATTGCTTGCATGTCATGCATTGCATATCATGTCATCATGTGCATTTCATTTGCATACGTGTTCGTCTTATGCATCCGAGCATTTTCCCCATTGTCCGTTTTGCATTCCGGCGCTCCGTTCTCCTCCGGTGGTCGTTTCTACCTTTCTTTCGTGTGTGGGGATTAAACATTTCCGGATTGGACCGAGACTTGCCATGCGGCCTTGGTTTAATACCGGTAGACCGCCTGTCAAGTTTCGTACCATTTGGACTTCGTTTGATGCTCCAACGGTTAACCGAGGGACCGAGAAGGCCTCGTGTGTGTTGCAGCCCAACACCCTTTGAGGGAGTCCTGGATTAGGGGGTGTTCGGGTAGCTGGACTATACCTTCAGCCGGACTCCAGTACTATGAAGATACAAGATTGAAGACTTCGTCCCGTGTCCGGATGGGACTTTCCTTGGTGTGGAAGGCAAGCTTGGCGATGCGGATATTCAAGATCTCCTACCATTGTAACCGACTTTGTGTAGCCCTAACCCTCTCCGGTGTCTATATAAACCGGAGGGTTTTAGTCCGTAGGACAACTTCATCATACAACAATCATACCATAGGCTAGCTTCTAGGGTTTAGCCTCCTTGATCTCGTGGTAGATCTACTCTTGTACTATCCATATCATCAATATTAATCAAGCAGGACGTAGGGTTTTACCTCCATCAAGAGGGCCCAAACCTGGGTAAAACATCGTGTTCCTTGCCTCCTGTTACCATCCGGCCTAGACGCACAGTTCGGGACCCCCTACCCGAGATCCGCCGGTTTTGACACCGACATTGGTGCTTTCATTGAGAGTTCCTCTCTATCGTCGCTTTTAGGCCCGATGGCTCCTTCGATCATCAACAACGAAGCAGTCCAGGGTGAGACTTTTCTCCCCGGACAGATCTTCGTCTTCGGCGGCTTCGCACTGCGGGCCAATTCGCTTGGCCACCTTGAGCAAATCGAAAGCTATGCCCCTGGCCATCAGGTCAGGTTTGGAAGACTAAACTACACGGCTGACATCCGCGGGGACTTGATCTTCGACGAATTCGAGCCACAGCCAAGCGCGCCGCACTATCTCAATGGGCATGATATAGCTCTGCCGCCAAATAGTGCCTTGGAGGCCGCACACACATCGGTTCCGACCATTGATTCGGAGCCTACTACGCCGATCGAGGATCAGCGGTTGGACGCTGCCTCAGGGGCTACGATCTCAAAGGCGATCGAGCCGAACTCCAGCCCCGCACTCCGCATGGCCCATGACTCCGAGGAGCCGGATTCCTTTCCGAACTCCGAGCCCCCCGCGCCCCTGCCGATCGAATCCGATTGGGCACCGATATTGGAGTTCACCGCCGCAGACATCTTTTAGCACTCGCCCTTCAGCGACATCCTGAATTCGCTAAAGTCTCTCTCTTTATCAGTAGAGCCCTAGCCGGACTACGGTCAGCAAGGATGGGATTCAGATGATGAAGAAATTCAAAGCCCACCCACCACCCTCTTCGTAGCCACTGTCGACGACTTAACCGACATGCTCGACTTCGACTCCGAAGACATCAACGGTATGGACGACGATGCAGGAGACAACCAAGAACCAATGCCTATAGGGCATCGGATAGCCACCTCATCTCACGATGTGTACATGGTGGATACCCCTAAAGGAAGCAACAACGAGGAAAACGGGGATGGAAAGAGGGATTAATCTCTCGAAAAACAATCAAAGCGTCGGCGTAAACGCCGACCCAAGCCCCGCCTCGTTAAAGACCCAGACATAGAGCAGGATGAGCCGGTAGACGACGAGCATGCCTTAGAGCAACCGCCCCAACAAGACAACCCGGATAGAGAAACCGAACATCCCTCCCCCGGCGAAAATGTCATTCTGGACGACTCTACGCCGGACAAGCCCATGAAGCAGAAGAACCTCCACAAACGGCTCATTGCAACCGCACGCAGCCTGAAAAAGCAGAAGCGGAAGCTAAAAACTGCGGAAGATGCACTCCGGATCAGATGGAGTAAAGTAATCAATACCGCAGACAAATACGGCGATAGTCGCCACACTAAAAGCTATCCGAAGAGAAAGCTACTGCCTGAATTTGACGAGGAGGCCTTAGAGCCCTCGCATTCCAAAAGTGAGAAAGCCACACGGTCGGATAGACGACCCCATGGCCAGCATAAAGCGGCAAGCAGCGCCGCACTTAAGCGGGCACGCGACCCATTTAAGGATTCAAATCATGGCCCAGCCAGGTCCATTTACGGGCCAAGAAAGCAAGCTCTCGTAAGCAATGCAATAAAGCTATTATCAGAATCCGGCACACCAAAATACAGGGGTGCCGCACACCCCCTATGTTTCACCGATGAGGTCCTGGATTATGAATTTCCAGCAGGATTCAAACTCGTAAACATAGAGGCATATGATGGAACAACAGACCCTGGAGTCTGGATCGAGGATTATATCCTCCACATACATATGGCTAGAGGAGATGACCTCCACGCCATAAAATACTTACCCCTCAAGCTTAAAGGGCCAGCCCGGCATTGGCTCAAAAGCCTTCCTGAAAACACAATCAGAAGTTGGGAAGAGCTCGAGGATGCTTTCCGAGAAATTTTCAAGGGACCTATGTCCGCCCTCCGGATGCAGACGATCTTAGTCACATAACTCAACAGCCCGGAGAGTCAGCTTGGCAATTCTGGAATAGATTTCTTACTAAAAAAATCAGATAGTCGACTGTCCGGACGCTGAAGCCTTAGCAGCTTTCAGGCATAATGTCCGAGATGAATGGCTCGCCAGACACCTCGGCCAAGAAAAGCCAAGAACAATGGCCGCACTAACAAGCCTCATGACCCGCTTTTGCGCAGGAGAGGACAGCTGGTTGGCAAGATGCAGCACCAGTGACCCAAGTACATCCGAAACTAGGGATGGAAACGGAAAACCGCGATGCAATAAGGACCGTCGCCGGACTAAGGAAAAAAGTCCGAAGAGCACGGCGTCAACACCGGATTCAAAAGCTCACGACAGAATCAGAAGAAGCCGCCCCTCCAAGATAACAGGGACGACCTATCCAACCTAAACAAAATCTTGGATAGGATATGTCAAATACACAACACTCCCGGAAAGCCTGCTAACCATACCCACAGAGATTGTTGGGTTCTCAAACAATACATCAGACTCAACGCCGAACACAAGGGGCTCGACACACCGAGCGAAGACGAGGATGAACCCCAAAAGCAGAGTACTAGGAAACAAAAGAATTTCCCACAAGAAGTAAAAACAGTAAACTTACTCCACATAACAAAACGTGCGGCGCCCATAAAGGTACGCGCCCCACGGCCTATCCCAAAGGAATCCCGCCACTGGTTGTCAAAACCAATCATCTTCGATCATCTGGATTATTCTAGAAGTATCAGGAACCCAGGCTGGACCGCCCCGGTACTCGATCCAATAATTGGCGGACTCCAATTTTCAAATGTCCTTATGGACGGTGGCAGCGGACTCAACCTGATATATCAGGACTCAATCCGCCACATGGGGATTGACCCAAAAAGATCTCGCCATAGCAAAACCTCCTTTCAAGGAGTAACGCCAGGTCCGGACACCCATTGCATGGGTTTTCTCCAGCTCGAGGTTATTTTCGTCTCTGCCGATAACTTCCGTCGCGAAAAGCTGACTTTCCACATCGTCCCATTCTCAAGTCGCTACCAAGCACTACTGGGACGCGAAGCGTTTGCCCACTTTAACGCAATACCGCATTATGCATCTCTTACATTTAAGATGCCCGGTCCACGCGGCATCATCTCCTTAAAGGGGAAGCAGTCAGAACACCTCCCCTAAGCGAAGGATTGTGCGGCCGCTTTAACAACCCCACAATACAATGGCTTCACCAGCCAGAACATCGGAACAGGTCATTAAGACCATGGACACAGATAGACGAGTCCGGCACAAAAGTATCATTGATAAAGGCTTAGCGGCCATATACCCCTGCACTAGGGGCTTCACACGTATAAAATAAGAGACAATAAAGCTCAATTTTTCATATTTTACTTTACACTTTGTTTATTTCATATAGCTTTTGTTCAGCATGCCCCTTTTTCAACTTAGTTGCTCTCTTTTTACAGATGAACGTCGTGCTGCGCCCGTCCAGGATACGGCACAATGGAGACACAGGCGCAGACGTGCAGTAGGGACCCGTTCCAAGGATTTTTTTTAGATTAAGACCCTGCATAAACCTTTTTTACTGTCTCTTGTTGATACACATCCCCTGGTTCTATGACAAAGGAGGAGGCTGGCGTCTTGGCATGTGGCCACGTCAGAATTCTTGCGCGTACCTGGACACTAGGGGCTTATACCTCAGAGCATTACCTCGCCTGCTCTCATAAAGACCGAATACCTTAGGGAGTGTTCGGCGTCGTGAGTTTGGCCTTATATGCATCAGCTTCGAGTCATGATTTTGGTCAAATGTTGGCTTGCCCGGCTCCTGTGTTCAGCCGCCTTACGTTCCGCTCTATCGGCTAAGGCGGCACCAGGAGAACTACTGCGATTGTGCCCTGGTTCGGTCAGGCGAGCACCTCAGTAGAGAAAGCCGAAAACCGACTGTCATGATATGGCGTGAGACTGGTCAACCACTCGATGACTCTCCGGAATCTGTAGGATTCCTCCGCATTAACGAAGGGCCGTTTCCCAGCCAGGCACATATGCGCCCCGAATTCGAGCGAGCGCAGTCGCCACCAGGGGCTACCTAAATAGTCCCATTGTCAAGCTCCTATGGCTAAGTGAAAGTGTTAAAGCATTATAGTCCGGTTGCCTAGCTCGCTGCGCTATCACCTCCTTTGTAGGACCAAGACGTTGGATTAAGTGTGAAAATGCGCCTTCTGCGAGCACCCCCGTACTATGTGTGTGGGGGCTGAAGCCAACGACTGCAATCTTTCAGATTTTGTATATATATATCTTAAAACGCCGCACAGGAGGTGTTCCAAATACTTGAAGGCACAAGTATAAAAGGCTACTACAATTCATCAAAATATTGCTTTATAATTACGTATGCTATCAGAACATAGCATCCTTCGAGCACTGCGCCTCTATTACACGAGCGCCTTCAAGGACTTCCTGAAAATAGTGCTCGGAGGGTACTCAGCTTTTGTCCGAATCTCGGGATGCAACAACGGTGGTCTCCATCTCTGCCCAGTATGTCTTGACACGGGCAAGAGCCATCCGTGCGCCCTCTATGCATGCTGACCTCTTCATCACATTGATACGTGGCACCGTGTCAAGGAATTGCTGCACCAAGCTGAAATAACTTTTCGGCTCCGATCTCCCCGGCCATAGATGACCCATGACGTACTTCATGGCGAGTCCGGACAATCTATTCAGTTCGGCCCATTGAGCCAGATGATCGTCCACTGCCAATGGACGCTCTGGATTCTGGAACTGCGACCAGAAAAGCCTTTCCACTTCGCGATCTTCTTGATGTCGAAAGTATTCAGTCGCATCAGCAGCACTCGCTGCCAAATCCAGATAGGTGTCCTCCGCACTCCACATCCGGTCCAACGGAGCAAACTTCGGATCGCAAAACTTCCTCCACAGCATAAAGGGCTTTCCAGCTGCAATTTGTCCGGCCTGACGCAGCTCCTCCTTCGCAGCTCTCATCGCAGAGCGAGCGTCCTTGGCATCAGCAACGGCCTTCTCTAAGTCCGTCTGTCTCGCCCGGTCTTCTTTCTCAAGAAACTTGCAATGGTTAGTAGCACTTTTTAACTTCACGGCCATCTCGGCCATCTCCTTCTTGCTTCGGCAGTGAGCAGCCTGTTCGGCTCTCAGCTCTTCAAGGGCCTTCTCGGCAGCCGCATCACTTTTCCTGGCTTGTTCCTTAGCTCGGGCAAGTTCCGCCCGAAGACTCTCCACGGCGGCCTCACCATCTGCGTCAAGCACACACATTGTAAGATACTGGCATAAAGCTCCTCTTACCAGATGCCGCCCAAGGAATTTCATACCTTGAGCCTCATCAAGCCGCTCGTTGACGAGCCGATGTCGGCATCTGCCACGTCAAGTTGCCGCTTTAGTTCGGCAAAATCATCGGTTCGGCTCGATTCCGGACACTTCGCCACCTGTATACAAAGGCGACATTTTAGACCTGGGATTATGATCCTCTGCACGCCGTCAATTTTGACAACGCACAGAGTCTCAGGGGCTACTATCTACATAGGGCGCATCTTGTTTATGCACAACTGACAAAGAGGTACATTATCAAACGTACCTCAAAACCCGTCAGCAAACTTCTGACGGCCTCATGCAATCCGCTTTCCATGGACGAAATCCTTCCAATCACCGTACCCATCAATGCACGGTGCTCCTCTGAGATAGAAGCTTGCCCTAGCAGAATCATCAGCTCCTCCAACCGCGCATCGGACGGTGCCGGACTCGTCCTATGACCTTCATCGAAGGCCGGACACGGAGAACCTTGGGGGGACATATGGCTACCTTCCACCCCTGCCGGATTCGGAGAAACCCTCCGCGACGACACCTTAGGGTCGCCCGCCTCGCCAGGCGGTACGGCAGGGGGAGGCATCCCACTCTCCATCATCTCCGGAAGAAGATCCCCCGAAGACGAGCTCTGCTGAGAAGGGCTGAGGTCCGAGCTACAAAGTAAAATTTCGGTTAATCTTCTCAGATAAAAAGCAAGGATTTCTCTCATCCCTCTAAAGGAAAATCTTTCTCTACTTACGGCTCGCTGGAGGGCTGATCCCTTTGAGGGCGTAGTTCGGCCGAGGATCTCCCCGGCGTCGGACCCTCTGACGAGAACTTTTCCCCCCGCTTTGAGTCCATGGTCTCCGGGTCGTCAGAGGTGGCCCTCTTCTTCCCCTTAGGAGAGGAATTGTCGGTTCCTCCCTTCGGAGCAGCCTCCTTCGAGGAGGCCATAGTTTCCTTGTCCTCCCCCTCACTTCCCTCCAAAGGCACGATCTTCAACATCCTGACTAGCACGGGATCCGGCCTAGTCTCAGGAAGGGGAGCCAGACACCTGATTAGCTTTGCCTTCGCTATCCACTCCTGTTTAAAAGGATAGCTCTTTTAGGGGCGAATTTATGACAATTTTACGGATAGCGAGTTCGGGCACAAGGTTACGTACTTGAGTATCCGGGCGATTGCAGCTTAAACCTGCGTCCTCGGTCAAATCCGGACACATTGCTTGCGATCCGAAGAACATTTTATACATCTCCACAGGTGTTGCGCCCATAAAATGCTGGAGAGCTCGTGGTCCCTCCGGATTAAACTCCCACAGACGAACGGAGCGACGTTTGCCGGGTAGTGTTCGGCGAATCAGCATGACCTGCGTCACCATGACCAAGTTGAGGTCTCTTTCTAAGAGATCCCTAATGTGTCCCTGCAACAAGGGCACATCTTTGGATAACCCCCAATCTAATCCTTTGTTGACCCATGACGCTAGCCGTGGTGGGGGACCCGAGCGAAAGGCAGGAGGCGCCACCCACTTGGTGCTCCTGGGAGCTGTGATATAGAACCACTCTCGTGCCACAAGCCGAGCTCCTCTCGAAAGGAGCCCTCGGGCCATGGAGTATCGGCATTCTTACTTATGACAGCACCTCCGCACTCTGTGTGCCGTCCCTCGATCATCTTTGGCTCCACTCCAAAAGTCTTGAGCCATAATCCAAAGTGAGGAGTAACACGGAGGAACGCTTCGCACACAACGATGAATGAGGAAATGTGGAGGATGGACTCCGGAGCTAAGTCATGAAATTCCAGCCCATAATAGAACATCAGCCCCCTCACGAAGGGATCCATCGGGAAGCCTAACCCCCAAAGGAAGTGAGACATGAACACTACACTCTCACCGGGCTGGGGACTAGGAATAGCCTGCCTTTGAGCAGGCAACCTATGCGAAATTTCGGCGGTCAAGAACTTAGCCTCTCTCAACTTTAGCACGTCCTCCTCTGTGACGGAGGAGGGCATCCATCGGCCTTGAAGGTCGGAACCGGACATTGTCGAAGTTCCAAAGCGCCTGGAATCTGGAGCCTAGGGTGTTGGAACTCGAGGCGACGGGCGAACTTGTTTTGAGATTGGAGAAAAGGAGTAAGGCCCTGGTCTCTTTATAAGAGGTTGAATACCAGGAGCCCTCCCTGTAACCGTTTAGGACTCTCCTTTAATCGAGAAGACATGCTAACGGGCACGATTGGGTTACCCACGTCCGTATTGGTGAGAATCCCGTAAATAAAGGGGACACGATCTCTACTTTGACAAGACGTGCCAAGGAAACCGCCTCGCAAAACACACTGAGGTGGAGAGGTGAAAACGATTTGAATAAAGGCTTGGCCGTAGTGTGATGTCACGCTGCGGAATACGTTAGCAGATTAGATTTGTGTTAATATTATTCTCTCTGTGGCAGTACGTGGAAACTTATTTTAAAGAGCCGGACACTACTCTTGGTGTTTACAAACTTTTATGAAGAATTTGGAGGAGGAACCCGCCTTGCAATGCCGAAGACAATCTATGCGCCGGACTCGTCGTCATTGAAGCCTGGTTCAGGGGCTACTAAGGGAGTCCTGGATTAGGGGGTGTTCGGGTAGCCGGACTATACCTTCAGCCGGACTCCAGGACTATGAAGATACAAGATTGAAGACTTCGTCACGTGTCTGGATGGGACTTTCCTTGGCGTGGAAGGCAAGCTTGGTGATGCGGATATTCAAGATCTCCTACCATTGTAACCGACTTTGTGTAACCCTAACCCTCTCCAGTGTCTATATAAACCGGAGGGCTTTAGTCCGTAGGACAACTTCATCATACAACAATCATACCATAGGCTAGCTTCTAGGGTTTAGCCTCCTTGATCTCGTGGTAGATCTACTCTTGTACTACCCATATCATCAATATTAATCAAGCAGGACGTAGGGTTTTACCTCCATCAAGAGGGCCCGAACCTCAGTAAAACATCGTGTTCCTTGCCTCCTGTTACCATCCGGCCTAGACGCACAGTTCGGGACCCCCTACCCGAGATCCGCCGGTTTTGACACCGACACCCTTCCAAAGTGGCCCAAAACCCACCTAAGCCTCCTCCATCATCTCGGTCGTTCGATCACGATCGCGTGGCCGAAAACCACACCTCATTTGGACTCTCCTAGCTCCCTCTACCTATAAATATGTGGCCTCCCCCGAAAATTTCGCGGTACAAACCCTAGTCTCCCCCTTCCTCGCGCCGCCGGACACGTCCACCGTGTACCGGACATGTCCGCCACCGTCCCTCGTCCAATCCGGCGCCGCCACGTCACCCCGCCGCCGTCTCCACCGCGCTCCACCGCGCCGGCCCTCCTGGCCCAGATCAGGGCCCGCCCAAGCCCATCAGAGCCCGGACGAGCCTGCGCACGCCGCCAACCGCACCGGACCTTGCCGGTCGTCCCCGCCGCCGTCTCGTGCCATCTCGCCGGACCTCGCCGTCAGCGCCGCCGCCTCGCGCTCCACCGCGCGCCACTCGCCGCCAGGTCGCCGGCCCCATCGCACCCCCTCCTTCCCCCTCTACCTGCCTCACCTCTCTCTCCCTCTCCCGCAGGGGTCCCTGCCATGGTCATCCCGCCCTCGCTGTTGCTAGATCCTGCCTCCTTGGACATCGTCGTCATCCACCGCGGCCAGATCCGGGATCCACGTGCTCGGATCTGCCCATTTTCGGCACCTCCCGCACGTCCCCGGCCTTCGCAGTCTCGCCGGAGTTCCGATGCGCCGCCGCGTCTCTACCATGGACACCGTTCTTCTGTTCGGGCGGAAGGAAGAGGACGAGCGCCCTCTCGGGCCCCGCTCATTCTCTCATGGGCCGCAGCTCCTTCCGGCCCAGCAGCGCCGGCCTGCCAGGGCTGCCCGTCCTTCCCCGTCCTGGGCCCAGCCCATTGGGTGAGCGCCCGCTATATCCCGCGCGTGTGCATTTTAACTATTCGACGCTCACTTAAATTCCGCTATGTCCCCGAGTTTTCCATGTTTCATTTGCCCATGTTCATCATGTCGTAACTTTGCATCCGTAGCTCCGTTTTGTGTTTTTATCATATCAAAATGTTCGTCTCAGAGAGTACATCATTTCATCTCATTGCATCATTTTCATTTGAGCTCATCTTGATGCCCGAAATGCTGTTGGAAGAGTGCTATTTGAGTTCATTGTCAGATCTGCTGCACCATATAGCTATTTGTCATTTTTGCCATGATTGATGTGTGCATGATACGCTCATGAGCTCTACATGTGTTTTGTTATATGCTTTGCCATCTTTCCAGAGGTGCTATCCATGTATTTTTGTGATGTGTGTGGTGACTCGCACAAGCTTGCAAAGTGGTGCATTCGTTAATGCTGATTTCAGGGACTTAGGAATTCTCTAAGTCCTTGATCTGTTTTTATCAATATGCCATATGTTCATGTTGTTTCCTAATGATCCGTGCCTCTTTTGAGGATGATCAGTAAGGATTATTTGTTAATATTGTAGTGCTCTATCCATCCATGTCTTTTTTTGCAATTATGGAGCACCCTAGCTTGAGTCAATCGAGCTCTACTTTTGCTATTCGTGAATCTGGGCAGATTGTCTACTTGTTAACAATTTTGCCGAGGATGTTGTAGTTGATCCGTGCATGCTATGTTGTTGTTCTTGCCATGTCTAGCTTATATAATGTGTATTCTTGATGGGTGTATGCTTAGTTTGTCATGCCTTGCTATGTAGTGAGTGCATCGAGCTCGTAAACATGCCTACTTGATATCTGATTTGCATGCTCTAGTTTTTCACCAAGTCTGTAATCTGATTATGTTTTTGCCATGTTCACATGCTTGCAATTGTATTCTCTGATCCCTTTTGGCTCAAGGTCACTAAGCGACTTTTGTTAAGCTCTTTGAGTAGCTCCATGCCATGCTTTACTTTGCCATGTTCAGGCCATGTAGCATATAGTTTTCATGCTCCAAAGTGTGCTACCTGATCTGAAATTCCAGGCTTGTGTTAATTTCAGTAAGTCTGAAACATGTTTATCAATTGCACTTTTGCCATGATTGTTTGAACCTGTTAATGGATGAATTGGCCGTAGCTCAGTGTTCATATTTTGTCAAGCATCATGAATGAATCCCTTCCATGTATTTTGTTGCCATGTTTGAGTGCTGTAGCATGTTTAACTTGTTGCATTTAGATGGCTACTTGCTGTTTATCGCAGACCGGTGCCATATTTGTTTTGCTTGCCATTTCCAAACCGTGCATCCGATTCCGACGATCTTTATATCGATTTCAACCGAAATCACCTCACCTTTCCAGTGGCACACTTGGATTTCCAAGTTGAGGCCAGGTTCCATTTTTCCTTGTCAAATCATGCATATGCATCACATACCGCATCTCGGATATCATACCATGTTCATGTGTGGCTTGTTTACTATGTTGTGTGCTTCTTTCTGGTGTTTGCTTCTTCGGGTTGGTTCCGGTAACGTCGCGTTTGTGAGGACCCATTCGTCTATGTCCGTTTGTCTTCTTCATGGACTCGTTCTTTTCCTTGCGGGATTTCAGGCAAGATGACCATACCCTCGAAATCACTTCTATCTTTGCTTGCTAGTTGCTCGCTCTTTTGCTATGCCTATGCTGCAATACCTACCACTTGCTTTTCATGCCTCCCATATTGTTGAACCAAGCCTGTAACCCACCTTGTCCTAGCAAACCGTTGTTTGGCTATGTTACCGCTTTGCTCAGCCCCTCTTATAGCGTTGTTAGTTGCAGGTGAAGATTGAAGTTTGTTCCTTGTTGGAACATGGAGATGTTGTTCCTTGTTGGAACATGTTTACTTGTTGATATATCACAATATATCTTATTTAATTAATGCATCTATATACTTGGTAAAGAGTGGAAGGCTCGACCTTATGCCTGGTGTTTTGTTCCACTCTTGCCGCCCTAGTTTCCGTCATATCGGTGTTATGTTCCCGGATTTTGCGTTCCTTACGCGGTTGGGTAATAATGGGAACCCCTTGACAGTTCGCCCTGAATAAAACTCTTCCAGCAATGCCCAAAAATTGGTTTTACCATTCGCCACCTAGCCTTTTCTTTTCCCTTGGGGGTCGCGCGCGCAAGGGTCATCATTATTTTAATCCCCTGGGCCAGTGCTCCTCTAAGTGTTGGTCCAACTTGTCAGCCGCTGGTGGCCACCAGGGGCAACTCTGGGCTAGCCTACCGGAAGTTTGGACAATCCGGTGTGCCCTGAGAAAGAGATATGTGCAGCTCCTATCGGGATTTGTCGGCACATTCGGGCGGTATTGCTGGTTTAGTTTTACCTTGTCGAAATGTCTTGTAACCGGGATTTCGAGTCTGATCGGGTCTTCCCGCTAGAAGGAATATCCTTTGTTGACCGTGAGAGCTTGTGATGGGCTAAGTTGGGACACCCCTGCAGGGATTTGAACTTTCGAAAGTCGTGCCCGCGGTTATGGGCAGATGGGAATTTGTTAATGTCCGATTGTAGAAAACGTGAAGTTGACCTTAATTAAAATGCATCAACCGCGTGTGTAACCATGATGGTCTCTTTCCGGTGGAGTCCGGGAAGTGAACACGGTGTTGGAGTTATGCTTGACGTAGGTTGTTTTAGGATCACTTCTTGATCATACTTTCTCGACCGTGCTTTGCCTTCTCTTCTCGCTCTCATTTGCGTATGTTAGCCACCATATATGCTAGTCGCTTGCTGCAGCTCCACCTCATACCTTTTACCTTACCCTTAAGCTTAAATAGTCTTGATCGCGAGGGTGTGAGATTGCTGAGTCCCCGTGGCTCACAGATACTTCCAAAACCAGCTTGCAGGTGCCGATGAGCCCATGCAGATGACGCAACCAAGCTCAGGAGGAGCTCGATGAAGATCTTGTCCTTTGTGTTGTTTCGTTCTAGTTGATCAGTAGTGGAGCCCAGTTGGGGTCGATCGGGGACCGTGTCGCATTTGGGGTTCTTCTTTTATTTTGGTTCCGTAGTCGGACCTTGATTGTATCTGGATGATGTAATGCTTTATTCATGTAATTGTGTGAAGTGGCGATTGTAAGCCAACTATGTATCTCTTTCCCTTATGTATTACATGGGTTTTGTGAAGATTACCTCACTTGCGGCATTGCTTTCAATGCGGTTATGCCTCTAAGTCGTGCTTCGACACGTGGGAGATATAGCCGCATCGAGGGCGTTACAAGTTGGTAATCAAAGCCTTCCCCGACCTTAGGAGCCCCCTGCTTGATCGAATAGCTGGCGTTGTTGAGTCTAGAAAAATGTTTTGAGTCATTTAGGATTATATATATCGGAGAGTTTAGGAATTCTTTTACTCCCCAGTCCCTTCATCGCTCTGGTAAGGCATCCTGACGTAGATTTTTGACTCTTCTCTTCTCAAATTTCACTAAAAAAAATTGAGGATCACGCGGGTATTTTGGAATCGTTCCGATGGATTTGTGACGAGAACATTGTTCTTGGTGCCTCCTGTCATTTAGGGGTTTGTGGCAGTGTCCCGGGGAGTTGAGCTCCGAGGTGTTGTCGTCACAATTTTATCATTGCAGTTCTGGAATACCTGAGTTTAGTCCGCCAACATCGAAAATCTCTTTTATGCAGTTGTTGGTGAGATAACCTCGACGCCACCCAGTACTGGGGCGGGAGTTCGGGAGTATTGCCATAACTTGTATAACGGATGCTTTTTGAAGGTTGAGGTAGACGATTTCCGAAGTTTTTCTTGGTTATGTGTTGAAGGATGGATACAGCTGGATGTAGGATTTGCTAGATTTGGGTGAGATATTATGCTTCCCCAGTATCCCCAACACATGATTGCATAACCGGAAAGTTTCGGGCGTTTGTAAGTGGGAATTCAAGTAGCTCTTAGGATATCTTTCTGACAGATGTATGATATGAAATTGGGGTTCGACGTCTAGTGGTCCGCCTATCCACGGTCGGTTTTACAGTGGTCTCGTTGTGTCTTAAAGAGTCCTTGGCTATGCCGACTCGGGGACGCTTCGTATGTCATGTGCACTGCCTTGTACATGATGGTGCTGTACGATCGAGCCCGTGTAGGCCCCACCACGAAAACTTCGGACGAAATCTCTATCATACGTTTGTTCCGGCTTATTCGGTAAGCCAATCCTTTGTTTTTGTTTTCAGTTGTGGTATTCGAGTTGCTTCGGAGTCAAATGTTGATTCCATCCCTTTCCTAAGTGGTGTTCTCATACTCCTATGCGAATACTAATCATCCTTGATAATCGAGATTGTTATGCCAATCTTGTTCAACTGGTGTGCTTCTCTTCAAGTGGATCTGATCACTTCAACATTCGCAAGATTCAATCTCAGCTTTCTCAACGGTGTTTGTTTCATCCGTCTCCAAGTTGCCTTTGTTTTTTCCCGCCCACCCACCCTTTTTCATCAAGGACTCAGATTTCTTATTCAAGTATCCATCTTATTGATGTGAAGTCTCTCCATTCTTTTCCGTCAATATTCTTATCCGGTGATTCTCATGAAGATCCTAACGGAACCTCAAGTTCATCATTATTCATTCTCTTTCTTCTCCGGTGGATTCAATTCAAACTTTATTGATCATAACTTTTTCCTCGTTTGCAAATACCTTCTCATGCCGGTGCTCCTCATATTCATTCATTTCTCGCTATTCTTTTGTTCCAGAGTACTGAAGATATCTCAGGAGGTTCACGTTTCCATTATCAATCTGTTCAAGATATCTCGAAGGTTCGTGTTTTCCACTCCGCATTCGTTCAAGATCTTTCCAGGTTGTTATCTCATTCCAGCCTTTTAATTCAACCGGTGCAACCTCTCTTTTAAATCATTTCAATGGTGTTTTCTTTTCAGTGGGCCCTAACCCACAGGTCTTTTCCCAGGATCTTACCTGACTCTTCTTATTTTCCCGGAGCTATCCTAAATTCTTGTCAAAGTTTGACATAAGTATGATTTATCATCGGTCAAATGTGTTTTCCTCCAAGATCTCTCAAATTCTTTTCATCGTTGTTTCAACATTTCTAATTTTTCATCCCAGAGTGTCTCAACGTTTCATGGTGGTGTTTCTCGTCGTCATTCTCTGTACTTGAAGACCGAAGAAGATTTTCTCTCAATCTTGTTCTTGTCTCTTCAAGATTCGTGATTCTAGCTTGTTGCCATCCTCTCATAATTGTTTTGATTGTGAGTATTCTTTTCACCTATTCAGAGCATTTCATGAGTTGTTTTCCAATTCTTTACTCCGGAGCCCATCATCTCAGAGTTATTCTTTCTCGGCTTTCAGCTATGGTTCTCCAAATCTTACCAGTGCATCATTCAAGTATTTCCCTAATCAGCTCGTGATCTCTTTGTTCTCATATATTTATTTTACCTCAAGTATCTTCATTTGTTCTCCAATTCTTTCTGATGAATTGTGCCTTTGCTACTTTCATTTCCAACTCTTATGGTGGTTCGTTCAAGATCTCTTCCTTGGTTGTCATACTAATTCATTCGTTGTTTCATCCTACCGGTGGTTCGTGGAAGACCTTCTCAAGTTCACGCTATATCTGTCTTAATCCTTTCTACGAGAATAAGTAATATGTCAAATCCATTGTTTGTCATCAATTTAAATTGGTGAAGGATAAGCATAATGTAATTCTTATTCTTATTTCATCCAATTGATCAATTCCTTCCTTTGGAGTTTGCTCATGATGAATAAATTCTTGATTTCTTTTATTCATCTTTCTTTTCCGGAGTTCCAAGTTTTCTCTTTATCTCGTCGCGAAGATCCATCTAATCATTGCAAGGATTCACCTTGTGTTTCCAACTTCGCTTTCTTCTCGTTATCCTTTTGTTAATGGAGTTCTTCATGGAGGTTCTACATGATGGTTATTCTAGGATTATTTACTTCTCGAAGTGTTCGTCAACATTCTTTTCTAAGAAGCTCAAGTTTTCTTCATCTTGCTATCCGGAGTGCAATTCTTTCTTCCGTATTATTGGAGGTGGTGTTATGTCATTCCTGATAATTTTCCTTCGTGTCTCATGATTCACAAGTTATCAAGTATGAGATATTTTAAATCCATCAACCTATTCGTTGGAATTATCTTGGGTTATATTTCACCTAAAGCCTTCCCTAAGGTTTGTTGCTATCTATGGTGCTTATAAAGGACCCAAGTTCTTCATTTATCCTCCCGGTGAAATAAGTTTCTCGTCTCCTTGTTCATATCAATCTAATTCTTTTCCCATGAGTGGCAGGCTGTCACCTCATAATTTGAGATGTATTCCACAAGACCATATCAAGCTTATCCTTTTCATTGTTGGTTTTGCAACAACTCCGTTCGACCCTTCTCCTAAGGATGCCTTTTCAAGCTCAATTGTGGCAGGAGTTGCCTTTTCTCTTCTCCATTCTTTTATTTCAATAATCTATCTTCTATTTTTCTGGAGGCATTGCGATGCTGCTCTTTTCAATCTATCATTTTGTTTTGTCAAGAATAGACTTCTTTCTTTTGCTTATCCATTTAACCAGAGTGTTTTGCCCTTTTTTCTCAACTTCCTTTCGCCTTATCAAGTCTTGCATCCCTTCTAAACCGGAGTGCTACCCGAATCGGTTCATTCCTTTTCCCCTTTCTTAACGGAGTGCTTTCAACTTCATTTATCTCCGTTGCATTCTTTTCTCGAAATGGCTTAACCTCTCAAGGTTCTTGGTTTCACTCATTTGTCAAAGAAGCAACTTAGTTTTACCTCCTCTCTTTCTCTTCCGTTGTCCCTCCGGTGCCATTCTAGATCTCGGGACGAGATCCTCTCGTAGTGGTGGAGTGTTGTAACGCCCCGAGACCAATGTGCCAGGTGTCGTCCAGTTATTCGCTGTTGTTGCCTTGCCATTGCTTGCGTGTCATGCACTGCATATCATGTCATCATGTGCATTTCATTTGTATACGTGTTCGTCTCATGCATCCGAGCATTTTCCCCGTTGTCCGTTTTGCATTCCGGCGCTCCGTTCTCCTCCGGTGGTCGTTTCTACCTTTCTTTCGTGTGTGGGGATTAAACATTTCCGGATTGGACCGAGACTTGCCATGCGGCCTTGGTTTACAACCGGTAGACCGCCTGTCAAGTTTCGTACCATTTGGACTTCGTTTGATGCTCCAACGGTTAACCGAGGGACCAAGAAGGCCTCGTGTGTGTTGCAGCCCAACACCCTTCCAGAGTGGCCCAAAACCCACCTAAGTCTCCTCCATCATCCCGGTCGTTCAATCACGATCGCGTGGCCGAAAATCGCACCTCATTTGGACTCTCCTAGCTCCCTCTACCTATAAATATGTGGCCTCCCCCGAAAATTTCGTGGTACAAACCCTAGTCTCCCCCTTCCTCGCGCCGCCGGACACGTCCACCGTGTGCCGGACATGTCCGCCATCGTCCCTCGTCCAATCCAGCGCCGCCACGTCACCCCGCCGCCGTCTCCACCGCGCTCCACCGCGCCGGACCTCCTGGCCCAGATCGGGGCCCGACCGAGCCCATCGGGGCCCAGACGAGCCCGTGCGCGCCGCCAACCGCACCGGACCTTGCCGGTCGTCCCCGCCGCCGTCTCGTGCCATCTCGCCAGACCTCACCGTCAGCGCCGCCGCCTCGCGCTCCACCGCGCGCTGCTCGCCGCCAGGTCGTCGGCCCCATCGCACCCTCTCCTTCCCCCTCTACCTGCCTCACCTCTCTCTCCCTCTCCCGCAGGGGTCCCTACCATGGTCGTCCCGCCCTCGTCGTTGCCAGATCCCGCCTCCTTGGACGTCGTCGTCATCCACCGCGGCCAGATCAGGGATCCGCGTGCTCGGATCTGCCCATTTCCGGCACCTCCCGCGCATCCCCGGCCTTCGTAGTCTCGCCGGAGTTCCCATGCGCCACCGCGTCTCTGCCATGGACGCCGTTCTTCTATTCGGGCGGAAGGAAGAGGACGAGCACCCTCTCGGGCCCAGCTCATTCTCTCATGGGCCGCAGCTCCTTCCGGCGCAGCAGCGCCGGCCTGCCAGGGCTGCCCGTCCTTCCCCGTCCTGGGCCCAGCCCATTGGGTGAGCGCCCGCTATATCCCGCGCGTGCACGTTTTAACTATTCTACGCTCACTGAAATTCCACTATGTCCCCGAGTTTTCCATGTTTCATTTGCACATGTTCATCATGTCGTAACTTTGCATCCGTAGCTCCGTTTTGTGCGTTTATCATATCAAAATGTTTGTCTCAGAGAGTACATCATTTCATCTCATTGCATCATTTTCATTTGAGCGCATCTTGATGCCCGAAATGCTGTTGGAAGAGTGCTATTTGAGTTCATTGTCAGATCTGCTGCACCATATAGCTATTTTTCATTTTTGCCATGATTGATGTGTGCATGATACGCTCATGAGCTCTACATGTGTTTTGTTATATGCTTTGCCATCTTTCCAGAGGTGCTATCCATGTATTTTTGTGATGTGTGTGGTGACTAGCGCAAGCTTGCAAAGTGGTGCATTCGTTAATGCTGATTTCAGGGACTTAGGAATTCTCTAAGTCCTTGATCTGTTTTTATCAATATGCCATATGTTCATGTTGCTTCCTAGTGATCCGTGCCTCTTTTGAGGATGATCAGTAAGGATTATTTGTTAATATTGTAGTGCTCTATCCATCCATGTCTTTTTTTGCAATTATGGAGCACCCTAGCTTGAGTCAATCGAGCTCTACTTTTGCTATTTCGTGAATCTGGGCAGATTGTCTACTTGTTAGCGATTTTGCCGAGGATGTTGTAGTTGATCCGTGCATGCTATGTTGTTGTTCTTGCCATGTCTAGCTTATATAATGTGTATTCTTGATGGGTGTATGCTTAGTTTGTCATGCCTTGCTCTGTAGTGAGTGCATCGAGCTCGTAAACATGCCTACTTGATATCTGATTTGCATGCTCCAGTTTTTCACCAAGTCTGTAATCTGATTATGTTTTTGCCATGTTCACATGCTTGCAATTGTATTCTCTGATCCCTTTTGGCTCAAGGTCACTAAGCGACTTTTGTTAAGCTCTTTGAGTAGCTCCATGCCATGCTTTACTTTGCCATGTTCAGGCCATGTAGCATATAGTTTTCATGCTCCAAAGTGTGCTACCTGATCTGAAATTCCAGGCTTGTGTTAATTTCACTAAGTCTGAAACCTGTTTATCAATTGCACTTTTGCCATGATTGTTTGAACCTGTTAATGGATGAATTGGCCGTAGCTCAGTGTTCATCTTTTGTCAAGCATCATGAATGAATCCCTTCCATGTATTTTGTTGCCATGTTTGAGTGCTGTAGCATGTTTAACTTGTTGCATTTAGATGGCTACTTGCTGTTTATCGCAGACCGGTGCCATATTTGTTTTGCTTGCCATTTCCAAACCGTGCATCCGATTCCGACGATCTTTATATCGATTTCAACTGAAATCACCTCACCTTTCCAGTGGCACACTTGGATTTCCAAGTTGAGGCCAGGTTCCATTTTTCCTTGTCAAATCATGCATATGCATCACATACCGCATCTCGGATATCATACCATGTTCATGTGTGGCTTGTTTACTATGTTGTGTGCTTCTTTCTGGTGTTTGCTTCTTCGGGTTGGTTCCGCTAACGTCGCGTTTGTGAGGACCCATTCGTCTATGTCCGTTTGTCTTCTTCATGGACTCGTTCTTTTCCTTGCGGGATTTCAGGCAAGATGACCATACCCTCGAAATCACTTCTATCTTTGCTTGCTAGTTGCTCGCTCTTTTGCTATGCCTATGCTGCGATACCTACCACTTGCTTTTCATGCCTCCCATATTGTTGAACCAAGCCTCTAACCCACCTTGTCCTAGCAAACCGTTGTTTGGCTATGTTACCGCTTTGCTCAGCCCCTCTTATAGCGTTGTTAGTTGCAGGTGAAGATTGAAGTTTGTTCCTTGTTGGAACATGGAGATGTTGTTCCTTGTTGGAACATGTTTACTTGTTGAGATATCACAATATATCTTATTTAATTAATGCATCTATATACTTGGTAAAGGGTGGAAGGCTCGGCCTTATGCCTGGTGTTTTGTTCCACTCTTGCCGCCCTAGTTTCCGTCATATCGGTGTTATGTTCCCGAATTTTGCGTTCCTTACGCGGTTGGTAATAATGGGAACCCCTTGACAGTTCACCCTGAATAAAACTCTTCCAGCAATGCCCAACATTGGTTTTACCAATCGCCACCTAGCCTTTTCTTTTCCCTTGTGGGTCACGCGCCCGAGGGTCATCATTATTTTAAACCCCCGAGAAAGAGATATGTTCAGCTCCTATCGGGATTTGTCGGCACATTCGGGCAGTGTTGCTGGATTAGTTTTACCTTGTCGAAATGTCTTGTAACCGGGATTCCGAGTCTGATCGGGTCTTCCCGCTAGAAGGAATATCCTTCATTGACCGTGAGAGCTTGTGATGGGCTAAGTTGGGACACCCCTGGAGGGATTTGAACTTTCGAAAGCCGTGCTTGCGGTTATGGGCAGATGGGAATTTGTTAATGTCCGATTGTAGAAAACCTGAAGTTGACCTTAATTAAAATGCATCAACCGCGTGTGTAACCGTGATGGTCTCTTTCCGGCGGAGTCCGGGAAGTGAACACGGTGTTGGAGTTATGCTTGACGTAGGTTGTTTTAGGATCACTTCTTGATCATACTTTCTCGAACGTGCTTTGCCTTCTCTTCTCGCTCTCATTTGCGTATGTTAGCCACCATATATGCTAGTCGCTTGCTGCAGCTCCACCTCATACCTTTTACCTTACCCTTAAGCTTAAATAGTCTTGATCGCGAGGGTGTGAGATTGCTGAGTCCCTGTGGCTCACAGATACTTCCAAAAACCAGCTTGCAGGTGCCAATGAGCCCATGCAGATGACGCAACCAAGCTCAGGAGGAGCTCGATGAAGATCTTGTCCTTTGTGTTGTTTCATTCTAGTTGATCAGTAGTGGAGCCCAGTTGGGGTCGATCGGGGACCGTGTCGCATTTGGGGTTCTTCTTTTATTTTGGTTCCGTAGTCGGACCTTGATTGTATCTGGATGATGTAATGCTTTATTCATGTAATTGTGTGAAGTGGCGATTATAAGCCAACTATGTGTCTCTTTCCCTTATGTATTACATGGTTGTGTGAAGATTACCTCACTTGCGACATTGCTTTCAATGCGGTTATGCCTCTAAGTCGTGCTTTGACACGTGGGAGATATAGCCGCATCGAGGGTGTTACATGATCTCCTCCAGATTCCACTGATAAATAGACTGACGGTGAGGGTCAGATGGTGGCTTCGGCTCTGCAGCTCACATCTGGCTCCGGTAGGCATGAATGGCCTCTGGCAGAACAAGGTATATGCCTGAAAATATGTTGAACAAAGAGGGCGCAGGCAAGGTAATAAACTCACAATTTTTTTTGTTAAAAATCAGTTTGTATTTGAGTGTCTCATTCTTATCCTTAACAATAAACTCATGTGCTACCATACTCTTATAACCTAGAGCAATAGAAGGCAACAATTTTTCCTCTTTCTCATAATGCCTGATAGGTATGTTAAAGTGGGCAGCAAGGCGCGAGGCAAAGATGCCTCCGAGGATGGGGCCCTTAGTACGGTTCAGATTTAACCGTTTAGCAACAATAGCGCCTAAACTGAAAGTAGTGTCCTAAAACAAGGCATGGCGCAAAATAACAATATCAGGGGCACTAAGGTTTCCACAGTTCCCGCGACCAATTAAGCATCTACTAGCAAATATTGCGAAGTAACATAGAACAGGAAAATGTATGCTAGTGATTCTCGCATCGGAAACTTTCCTCATTTCCCCTACAGCAATCATATCAATAAATCCCTCCACATCAATACGATGTGGTTCCTCTATGCTGCCCTCAAAGGGTATCAAACAGACCCAGCAAAAATCATAAAGTGACATCTCCTTATGCTCATCTATAAATAAAATTCCACCGAAGGTGATGATCTCCTAGCATGGAAATGAAAATTTTGCACAAAGATATTGGTGAGTAAGAGGTATTGTTCACGCTGGTCGTGGAGGAAGGCGGTGAGGCCTGCATTCTCAGCCAAATGATAAAAATCTTCATGAATCCCAGTGTCGGTGTCAAAACCGGCGGATCTCGGGTAGGGGGTCCCGAACTGTGCGTCTAGGCCGGATGGTAACAGGAGACAGGGGACACTTTGTTTTACCCAGGTTCGGGCCCTCTCGATGGAGGTAATACCCTACTCCTGCTTGATTAATATTGATGACATGGGTAGTACAAGAGTAGATCTACCACGAGATCAAGGAGGCTAAACCCTAGAAGCTAGCCTATGGTATGATTGTTGTGTATGGAGTTGATTGCCTACGGACTACAACCCTCCGGTTTATATAGACATCGGATAGGGATAGGGTTACACAGAGTTGGTTACAATGGTAGGAGATCTTGAATATCGTATCGCCAAGCTTGCCTTCCACGCCAAGGAAAGTCCCATCCAGACACGGGACGAAGTCTTCAATCTTGTATCTTCATAGTCCTGGAGTCCGGCTGAAGGTATAGTCCGGCTACCCGAACACCCCCTAATGCAGGACTCCCTCAGTAGCCCCTGAACCAGGCTTCAATGACGACGATTCCGACGCGCAGATTGTCTTCGGCATTGCAAGGCGGGTTCCTCCTCCAAATTTTCCATAAAAGTTTGTAAACACCAAGAGTAGTGTCCGGCTCTGCAAAATAAGTTTCCACATATTGCCATAGAGAGAATAATATTTACACAAATCTAATCTGCTGATGTATTCCGTAGCGTGACAATCACCACGGCTAAGCCTTCATTCGAATCGTTTTACTGTCGCACCTCAACGTGTCATGCGAGGAGGTTTCCTTGGCACGTCTTGTCAAAGCAGAGATCGTGTCCCCTCATTCCGGGATTCTCATCAATACAGGCGTGGGTAACCCAACCGCGCCATTGATTACGGCGCTTGGAGATAAGCGAGTTTTACCAGGCTGGTGGGGACACGTAGTTGCGTCCGCCCATATAAGGGGATAAGAATCCACCCTTTCACCTACGCCTTCTTCCTCCTTTGCCTATCCATTTTCCGCGCACTCGAGCTCCAGCGCCCAAGTCCGCACTTCCCAGCTCTAACGCCGGAATGTACCCGAGCTCCAACGTCGGACTATGTATCCGAGCTCCAACGCCGGACTGTATCCGAGGTGTCGTAAATCACCTTGGTTCAAAGAAGTTTTGAAGGAGTTTAGCCGAGCTTAATGCCGGAAATGCCCTCTATGGAGCCAGCCACTAGCGCCCGAGCTTTATGCCGGGCTGCTTCCGAGGTGGTGCACCACCCCGAATGTGGGCCAATTTTTTGTTAATATTTTATATTGGTGCAATTTATTCTCTACCGAGATATATATAGCCAGTAGCCCTCAAGGTGTGTATCAGTCTAAAACCCGAGATGCACATGAAGGATGACATAAGACCGCTGATCCCAGTAGCCGCTGAGACTCAGGCTGATTTGCAAAATCAGCCTGAGGATCAAGTCCTAGCTCGGCAGAATACTTCGGGACACAAAAGCGGCATGCTCGGTCCTCAAGACTCAGGTTGGGTGCGGCCGACCAACCTGAGGATCAAAATCTCCTCGGAAACTATATTGCACATAAAATTTTCTGCATTGGACAAGCAATGCAGTAGCCCCCGAGACACTGGTCCGGTGGCAACACCAGATAAGGGGATTGATGTGCCCCTTTAATATTTGTAAATAATAAGTCCGAAGCCCAGTAGCCCCCGAGCCTTAATGCGGGTACGGGTGGCCGAATTAAGGATCAATATCCATAGTAAAATCACAAATTATGTGTAATGACTCTATGTATCCAAGTACTTTACATCATTAATGCTCAGATCCGCATTGTACAAAACTTTGTTGACCGACCATCGGCTTCCACCTCCTCGGCCAGTAGCCGAGGAGTGTTTGTCCTACTTTATAAAGCCTTTATGAGGGCAAAGATTTACAACAAACAAGGCAATCTGGCCATATGGTTTTATAAACGAAGGTACGCAGACAGATATGTTATATTACTGTTTAACAGTAGAAATGTCTTCCAAAGAAAATAGTCCCGCTATCGGTTCTTTTCTTTGGGTTGTCGTGCTAAGCATGATCATTAAACCTCAGCTCTAATGTAAGAGCAAAATATCGAGGAATTAGTTTGGGAGGCCAGTTAATAGCCCCCGGTAGTGTTCGGCGACAGTCGGGGTCAAGCCGTAAACACTTCGACCAATGTTATGAACGGCCTGTTATTTAACATAGTCATCAGAACGCTAACCAGTTTACGCTTATTGTGACAGTCAGTTTTCGGCTTTCTCCACTGAGGTGCTTAACCATGTGAGCTGGAAGCACAATCGCAGTGTTTCTCCCTTTGCACGCCTAGCCGAACAAAACGGAACGTAGGAAGCAAGTGTAGGAGCCGGGCAACCCAAATATTGACCGAAGACACAATTCGAAACCGATGCATATATAGCAATATCTGAGAATGTTTTTGCCGAATCCCTAAAAGGTGTCCGGCGTTGCATTGCGAGACTAATGCTGGAAAAGCACAAATAGTTTAAAAGTGCCAAAAAGCTTGGAAAACCAAGAAACGTCAGTAAAAACATGACGTCCGAACAATATCAAGTGTTCGGTGCCAATCCGAAAATTGGTCTTAAGAGCCCCCAAGTGACTTGGGTAGGAGAATGATTGCATGTACCGAAGTACTTATATCATATCTATGTTCAACCGAACTTTAAACGCGTCTTAACCGACCGTCGGCTTCTCCCTCTTCGGTTAAGAACCGAAAAGTGTTATGTACTCCATCGGTCGAGAATATCGACGGTGTTTCTAATAACCAGGCAATCAGGCCATAAGGCTGTAACAGACAAAGTGCGCTCAAGGAACTTATGCTATATTACTGCGAAGAGTAAGAAGCATCTTCGAAGAAAATAGTACCCCCACCGATACCTTTCTTCGGTGCTCATTGTTATTATGAGACTTGTGCAATAGATTTTTTGTACTCATGAGTTCCGTTGTGTGCCAACCATCATTGAATAACTATAAGAGCGCTAGCTTTCGGCTTCACCCAGTCTGAGGTCCGGCTCGGGTGACCCGATCGTAACAATCGCAGAGGTGCTCCCTTTACTCCCTAGCCGAACAATCGGGAATGTAGGGGTAAACACAGGAGCGAGGCAACCCAGCATGCAAATTGCTTAAGTCAATATGGTGCATATTGTGGCGTAATACACGAACAAGGAACGAAGCCGTACAAGTATAATCATATGCAAGATTAGAAACTTCATAAAGGAAGCCCCCAACTGAATTGGGTCCTTAAATTTGTGTGTCACAAACAAAGTTTGGACAAGGAAAAAATTTTACAAGCAAATTTTTTCCAAAAAAGTATAATGCTTGGTCGAACCGAACACAAGTTAGAAATTAAAGCTTTGAGCATGAAAGCAACTTAGCTGGTTAATGTGTTCGGTATTGATGACGCGGTCCGAGCTTCATGCGGGGCAAGGTTCCATCCCCCAAGCCGGTCCCGAGGTGGCGGAGCGGAGAGCTCGACACGCCGAAGTGGTGACATAGCACGGTGAATGCAGACCGGCAGAGTGATGCCGAAGTCCCCGGATCATTTTCCTGTGCACAAAAAGTAGTGCAAACCGGAGATAATAGTAATAATAATAATTAAAAAAATCGTTGCGTAATAAATAATTTATGCAAAGTGAGTAATAAAAGAAATATGGCCTAGCGTCGAAGTCAATGTCGATGCAGGGCGTCGGCATGATGCGGTAAAGGCGTGGCAAAGCCTGAATTCACAGGTCGGTCCGAGTTCCGGATGCGGCATTGGCCGGACTATGTACGGAAACTGACCGAACCACCAGGCGACCTCGTTAATGCGGCCATCATTTGATAGACCTGTGTACAGATGATGGACAAACCAGAGTAATAATTCCTTGGGAAAAATGAACCCAAACAAGCAAAAAATATTAGGGATTGATAGCACCTCATTTATTTGTTGTAGTGATCCGAAGGAAGGTGATTCCCAAAATTGGTACTCGATCCGCACACCCATTGCCTGATGGGCGATAAAACAAGGACATGGCAATGCTGATAAAGGTTGGCTCACCGAGGCAAAGCCCTCGGCCCAGCTAACGTGACGGAGCTGGTCGGCTAGTGACGCCGAAGTGTCCGAAGTAGGTTGATGAAGAGACGGCGAAGCCCCTGGTCCAGCCGAGATGTCGAAGCCCCGATGTCAGTCGATGAGTCGAAGTAGGTCGACGTGATGGACACCAGCTTGAAGAAGCGATAGTGCGGCCCTGTCGATGCAGGTCGTGACGTGGTCGATGCCGGCTTGATGAAGCAACCGTGCGGCGATGCCGGTATGCCCGCTCCATGTAATTCGTGGGGCGGCGATGTTGGTGATGATTTATCCTTCGCGATGCCAGACTCTTGTTCGGCTTGCCGAGATGATGATCCGAAGAAGTTGAGCTCGGCTCAACAAAGTGACGCCGTGTCTTAGCGCATGTCAGCAGCCGTGGAGTAATATTGCCGGACTGGTTTGACACCAGCATGATGTTGAAGATCATGTTCAAAAGATCTTAAAGTTAGTGGGATGTGTTTGGGAACAAAACACAATACCCCATACAAAACTTCAGGGATGTCCGAAATCCTGTTCATAAAAAAGATGAACTCGGGTCGGATTCGTTTTCGCGCAAAAAACAGATCCGAAAAGTTATGCACTAATCGGAAGGTTCCCGGAGTTTGGACGGTCGGATCGAGCCGAAATTTTGAGAGATGGTAGATATAGGAATTCCGCAGCTGATCAACGGTTGGATCTTCCAAAGGACGTCCAAGCTAGAAGCTGGACACCACACCCTAAACTCATCTAGATTCTCGTCCAGATTTGACAGGGCTCCGGTATATCGTGGATTGCCAGAGATTCCTCCATCGGAACTCGACGAAATTTTCCAGGGTTGTTGTAGACTCAATTCTGTTCCACCAAAGCGATCGTCAAAGTGATACTCGAGGAGGTGGTGGTGGCAGATACGAGTTTGCTGTCCAGAAAAACAGCACGGTCGCTTGAGGGCAATGTTGACGTTGAGCCCCCGAGCTCCATAGATGATTCCTCCGTCATCTTGATAGAGATCGGAGTTGATGTTTGATGAAGGCTCTCGTCCGGACATGGTGATCCGAACACGGGGCGCAATTCTTGGTTGAACCAAGGTGACGAGTCGAGCTGGTGACGAAGATGCCGAAGTCGCAGTTGATCTGCAGGCGAGCCATCGATCCTTTTGTCGATCACACAGCGGAACTCTCAATGAAAGCACCAATGTCGGTGTCAAAACCGGCGGATCTCGGGTAGGGGGTCCCGAACTGTGCGTCTAGGCCGGATGGTAACAGGAGACAGGGGACACTTTGTTTTACCCAGGTTCGGGCCCTCTCGATGGAGGTAATACCCTACTCCTGCTTGATTAATATTGATGATATGGGTAGTACAAGAGTAGATCTACCACGAGATCAAGGAGGCTAAACCCTAGAAGCTAGCCTATGGTATGATTGTTGTGTATGGAGTTGATTGCCTACGGACTACAACCCTCCGGTTTATATAGACACCGGATAGGGTTAGGGTTACACAGAGTCGGTTACAATGGTAGGAGATCTTGAATATCGTATCGCCAAGCTTGCCTTCCACGCCAAGGAAAGTCCCATCCGGACACGGGATGAAGTCTTCAATCTTGTATCTTCATAGTCCTGGAGTCCGGCTGAAGGTATAGTCCGGCTACCCGAACACCCCCTAATCCAGGACTCCCTCACCCAGCTTTTCTCAAGAACTCATCACAAGGCCATTCACATGGCCGAACCTCCGTAGTACGAGGGAGATTATACTTGGGCTTCTTGTTCTCTTCACTTTGCTTATCCTTCGAGCTTTGGCTTGATGAGCCCCACAAAAATCTCTTCATCTTTTTGTGAATTTTTTTGAAATTTTTAGTAACTTAAAATAAAAGTGAACCAAACTTAACAAAATTGATAGCAACTACTCCTACAAATGTCTAGAGGCCGTAACATGCATTAAAACTACTTTATGACCACATAAATTTGACATGCAAGCTCAAGAACAGGGTCACCTAAGCAGCAAAAAATTGCAATAAATAAAGCACTAGAACAAAAACTAATTAGACCATTGGAGGAGTCACATACCAAAGAACAATCCCCCAAAGCAGTTTTGTGAATGGAGCTTTGAGCAAGGAGATGGAAATGGCAACAAGATGAGCAAGAACTCGGGTTTGAGCTGGCTAGTGATTTTTTGGGGAGGAAGAAGGAGTGTGTGGTGGCTGGAATAAGTGGAGGGGGGCCATGTGGGGTCCACGAGGCACGGGCGCGCCCTCCACCCTCGTGGGCACGTGGCTACTTCCCCTACTGTGTTCTCAGTGCCAGATATTCTCAAATATTCTAGAAAAAAACATATTTCATTTTCAGGGCATTTGGAGAACTTTTATTTTCGGGGTATTTTTATTGCAAGGATAATTCAAAAAACAGACAGAAAAATACTATTTTTACTTTATTTAATATAAATAACAGAAAGTAAAAAGAGGGTACAGAGAGTTGTGTTTTCTAACTTCATCCATCTCATGCTCATCAAAAGGAATCCACTAACAAGGTTGATCGGGTCTTGTTAACAAACTCATTTCAAATAACATGAAACCGAAGAATTTTCGAATAACACTAGGTTACCTCAACAGGGATATGCACATCCCCAATAATAAGAATATCATATTTCTTCTTGACAGTAGGAAGAGGAAATTCAAAACCTCCAATAGTAATCGTTGAAATTTTTCCAATAGAATTGATACTGTGGACTTGAGGTTGTTTCCTCGGAAAGTGTACCGTATGCTCATTACCATTAACATGAAAAGTTACATTGCCTTTGTTGCAATCAATAACAGCCCCTGCAGTATTCAAAAAGGGTCTACCATGGATAATCGACATACTATCGTCCTCGGGAATATCAAGAATAACAATGTCCGTTAAAATAGTAACGTTTGTAACCACAACAAGCACATCTTCACAAATACCGACAGGTATAGCAGTTGATTTATCAGCCATTTGCAAAGATATTTTAGTAGGTGTCAACTTATTCAAATTAAGTCTACGATATAAAGAGAGAGGCATAACACTAACACCTGCTCCAAGATCACATAAACCAGTTTTAACATAGTTTCTTTTAATGGAGCATGGTATAGTCGGTACTCCTGGATCTCCTAGTTTCATTGGTATTACACCCTTAAAAGTGTAATTAGCAAGCATGGTGGAAATTTCAGCTTCCGGTATCTTTCTTTTATTAGTAACAATATCTTTCATGTATTTAGCATAAGGGTTCATTTTCAGCATATCAGTCAAACACATACGCAAAAAGATAGGTCTAATCATTTCAGCAAAGCGCTCAACATCCTCATCATCCTTTTTCTTGGATGGTTTAGGGGGAAAAGGCATGGGTTTCTGAACCCATGGTTCTCTTTCTTTACCGTGCTTCCTAGCAACGAACTCTCTCTTATCATAACGTTGATTCTTTGATTGTGGGTTATCAAGATCAACAGCAGGTTCAATTTATACATCATTATCATTGCTAGGTAGAGCATCAACATGAACATCATCATTAACATTATCACTAGGTTCATGTTCATTACCAGATTGTGTTTCAGCATCAGAAATAGAAACATCATTGGGATTCTCAGGTGTGTCAACAACAGGTTCACTAGAAGCATGCAAAGTCCTATCATTTTTCTTTTTCTTCCTTTGAGAAGGACTAGGTGCATCAACATTAGTTCTCTGAGAATCTTGCTCACTTCTCTTAGGGTGGCCCTCAGGATACAAAGGTTCCTGAATCATTTTACCCCCTCTAGTCATAACTCTAACAACATTATCATTCTTCTTATTATTTAATTCATTGAGAAAATCATTTTGAGCCTTAAGTACTTGTTCTACTTGAGTGGTAACCATAGAAGCATGTTTACTTATAAGTTTAAGTTCACCTTTAACATTAGCCGTATAATCACTCCAGTGTTCAAGCATATCAGCATTGTGTTTCAATTGTCTACAACATAAGCACTGATGTTTTCTTTCTTAACCATAAAGTCATCAAACTCATCCAAACATTGGCTAGCAAACTTAGTAAATGGGATTTCACATTTATCAAATCTATAGAGAGAATTTAGCTTTACTACCTGTGTCGAGTTATTAAGATCATGTATTTCTTCAATAGGTGGTAAATTCTTAACATCTTTAGCTTTAATACCTTTTTCTTTCATAGATTTCTTTGCCTCTTGCATATCTTCAGGACTGAGAAATAGAACACCCCTTTTCTTCGGAGTTGGCTTAGGAGTTGGTTCAGGAAGTGTCCAATTATTTTCATTAATCAACATATTATTCAATAGCAATTCAGCTTGATCAACAGTTCTTTCCCGGAAAACACAACCAGCATAACTATCCAGGTGGTCTCTGGAAGCATCGGTTAGTCCATTATAGAAGATATCAAGTATTTCATTTTTCTTGAAAGGATGAGGAAAAGCATTAAGTAATCGGAGAATCCTCCCCCAAGCTTGTGGGAGACTCTCTTCTTCAATTTGCACAAAATTATATATTTCCCTTAGAGCAGCTTGTTTCTTATGAGCGGGGAAATATTTAGCATAGAAGTAATAGATCATATCCTGGGGACTACACACACAACCAGGATCAAGAGAATTAAACCATGTTTTAGCATCACCCTTTAAATGAGAATGGAAATAACTTAAGGATATAATAATAGTGAGTTTTCTCATCATTAGTGAATAGGGTGGCTATATCATTTAATTTAGTAATATGTGCCATAACAGTTTCAGATTCATAGCCATAGAAAGGATCAGATTCAACCAAAGTAATTATCTCAGGATCGACAGAGAAATCATAATCCTTATCGGTAATAAAGATAGGTGAAGTAGCAAAAGGAGGGTCATATTTCATTCTAGCATTCAAAGACTTTTCTTTAAGCTTAGCTAATAATTTCTTAAGATCAGATCTATCATTGCAAGCTAAGAAGTCTCTAGCAGTTTCTTCATCCATAACATAACCCCCAGGCACAACAGGCAATTCATATCTAGGGGGAGAATCTTCATCATCACTTTCATCAGTATTATCAGTTTCAATAAATTCATTCTCTCTAGCCCTAGCAAGTTGTTCATCAAGAAATTCACCTAGTGCCACAGTATTATCAAGCATAGAAGTAGTTTCATCATAAGTATCATGCAAAGCAGAAGTGGCATCATCAATAACATGCGACATATCAGAATGAATAGCAGGAGTAGGTGTCGCAAGTTTACTCAAAACAGAAGGTGAATCAAGTGTAGAGCTAGATGGCAGTTCCTTACCTCCCCTTGTAGTTGAGGGAAAAATCTTGGTTCTTTGGTCTTTCAAGTTCTTCATAGTGACCAGCAGATATAAATCCCAAGTGACTCAAAGAATAGAGCTATATGCTCCCCGGCAACGGCGCCAGAAAATAGTCTTGATAACCCACAAGTATAGGGGATCACAACAGTTTTTGAGGGTAGAGTATTCAACCCAAATTTATTGATTTGACACAAGGGGAGCCAAAGAATATTCTCAAGTATTAACAGCTGAGTTGTCAATGCAACCACACCTAGAAACTTAATATCTGCAGCAAGGTATTTAGTAGCAAAGTAATATGATAGTAGTGGTAATGGTAGCAAAAGTAATATTTTTGGGTTTTATAATGATTGTAACGGTAGCAAGGGAAAAGTAAATGAGCGAAGAACAATATATGAGAAGCTCGTAGGCAATGGATCAGTGATGGATAATTATGTCGGATGCGATCGATCATGCAACAGTTATAACATAGGGTGACACAGAACTAGCTCCAGTCCATCAATATAATGTAGGCATGTATTCCGAATATAGTCATACGTGCTTATGGAAAAGAACTTGCATGCCATCTTTTGTCCTACCCTCCCGTGGCAGTGGGATCCTATTGGAAACTAAGGGATATTAAGGCATCCTTTTAATAGAGTACTGATACGTCTCCAACGTATCTATAATTTTTGATTGTTCCATGCTATTATATTATCAACCTTGGATGTTTTATATGCATTTATATGCTATTTTATATGATTTTTGGGACTAACCTATTAACCTAGAGCCCAGTGCCAGTTTCTGTTTTTTCCTTGTTTTAGAGTATCGTAGAAAAGAAAAATCAAACGGAGTCCAATTGACCTGAAACTTCACGGAACTTATTTTTGGACTAGAAGAAGCGCACGGAGTATCGGAGATGGACCAGGAGAGTCCCGGGCTGCCCACGAGGGTGGGGGCGCGCCCACCCCCCTAGGCATGCCCCCTGCCTCGTGAACAACCCGGAGGTCCACCGATGTACTTCTTCCTCCCATATATACCCATGTACCCTAAAAACTTCGGGGAGCACAATAGATCGGGAGTTCTGCCGCCAGAAGCCTCTGTAGCCACCGAAAACCAATCTAGACCCGTTCCGGCACCCTGCCGGAGGGGGGACCCTCACTGGCGGCCATCTTCATCATCCCGGCGCTCTCCATGATGATGAGGGAGTATTTATCCCTTGGGGCCAAGGGTATGTACCAGTAGCTATGTGTTTGATCTCTCTCTCTCTCTCTCTCTCGTGTTCTTGGGGTGATACGATCTTGATGTATCGCGAGCTTTGCTATTATAGTTGGATCTTATGATGTTTCTCCCCCTCTACTCTCTTTTAATGGATTGAGTTTTCCCTTTGAAGTTATCTTATCAGATTGAGTCTTTAAGGATTTGAGAACACTTGATGTATGTCTTGCGTGGGAGACCCGTGGTGACAATGGGGTATTCTATTGATCCACTTGATGTATGTTTTGGTGATCAACTTGCGGGTTCCTCCCATGAACCTATGCATAGGGGTTGGCACACGTTTTTGTCTCGACTCTCCAGTAGAAACTTTGGGGCACTCTTTGAAGTACTTTGTGTTGGTTTGAATAGATGAATCTCAGATTGTGTGATGCATATCGCATAATCATACCAACGGATACTTGAGGTGACATTGGAGTATCTAGGTGACATTAGGGTTTTGGTTGATTTGTGTCTTAAGGTGTTATTATAGTATGAACTCTATGATAGATTGAACGGAAAGAATAGCTTCATGTTATTTTACTACGGACTCTTGAATAGATCGATCAGAAAGGATAACTTTGAGGTGGTTTCGCACCCTACCATAATCTCTTCGTTTGTTCTCCGCTATTAGTGACTTTGGAGTGACTCTTTGTTGCATGTTGAGGGATAGTTATATGATCCAATTATGTTATTATTGTTGAGAGAACTTGCACTAGTGAAAGTATGAACCCTGGGCCTTGTTTCAACGCATTGCAATACCGTTTGTGCTCACTTTTATCATTAGTTACCTTGCTGTTTTTATATTTTCATATTATGAAAACCTTTATCTACCATCCATATACCACTTGAATCACCATCTCTTCGCCGAACTAGTGCACCTATACAATTTACCATTGTATTGGGTGTGTTGGGGACACAAGAGACTCTTTGTTATTTGGTTGCAGGGTTGCTTGAGAGAGACCATCTTCATCCTACACCTCCTACGGATTGATAAACATTAGGTCATCCACTTGAGGGAAATTTGCTACTGTCCTACAAACCTCTACACTTGGAGGCCCAAAAACGTCTACAAGAAGAAGGTTGTGTAGTAGACATCAAGTACCGGACCAAAGCATTAACACATAGTGAATACATGAACTCCTCAAACTATGGTCATCACCGGTAATGGTCCCGATTATTGTCACTTCGGGGTTAACGGATCATAACACATAATAGGTGACTATAGACTTGCAAGATAGGATCAAGAACTCACATATATTCATGTCAAAATAATAGGTTCAGATTGGAAATCATGGCACTCGGGCCCTAGTGACAAGCATTAAGCATAGCAAAGTCATAGCAACATCAATCTCAGAACATAGAGGATACTTGGGATCAAACCCTAACAAAACTAACTCGATTACATGATAAATCTCATCCAACCCATCACCGTCCAGCAAGCCTACGATGGAATTACTCACGCACGGTGGTGAGCATCATGAAATTGGTGATGGAGGAAGGTTGATGATGACGATGGCGACGGATTCCCCTCTCTGGAGCCCCGAATGGACTCCCGATCAGCGCTCCCGAGAGAGTTTAGGGCTTGGCGGCGGCTCCGTATCGTAAAACATGATGAATCCTTCTCTCTTATTTTTTCTACCCGAAAGCAAATATATGGAGTTGGAGTTGAGGTCGGTGGAGCGTCAGGGGGCCCACGAGGCCGGCGGCGCCCAGGGGGGTAGGCGTGCCCCCCACCCTCGTGGATAGGGTGTGGGGCCCCTGACGTGGATTCTTCTTCCAGTATTTTTTATATATTCCAAAAATAATCTGCGTTGATTTTCAGGTCATTCCGAGAACTTCTATTTCTGCACAAAAATAACACCATGGCAATTCTACTGAAAACATCGTTAGTCCGGGTTAGTTCCATTCAAATCATGCAAGTTAGAGTCCAAAACAAGGGAAAAAGTGTTTGGAAAAGTAGATACGACGGAGACGTGTCAGCCACCTACCCCGGGGGACCAAGTGGGCTGAATATGGGTGGGAACCAGCCCCCTAGTCGGCTAGTGCGCCCCCCTAGGGCTCAAGGCGCCTAGGGTTGGAAACCCTAGGGTGTGGGGGGGCCTCCCACCTGCTTGGGGGGCAAGTCCCCCCTTGGCCACCGCCCCACCCCATCTAGATGGATCTATGGGGCGGCCCCCTCTCCCCTTCCCCCTATATATAGAGAGGGGTGGGAGGGTAGCCGCACCCTTCCCCTGGCACAGCCCTCTCCCCCCCAAGTCCATCTCCTCCTCCTCCATAGTGCTTAGCGAAGCTCTACCGGAGAACCACGAGCTCCACCACCACGCCGTCGTGTTGCCGGATTTCTCCCTCAACTTCTCCTCTCCCTTTGCTGGATCAAGAAGCAGGAGACGTCCCCGGGCTGTACGTGTGTTGAACGCAAAGGCGCCGTTCGTTCGGTGCTTGGATCGGATCTTTTGTGATTTGAATCGCCGCGAGTACGACTCCATCAACCGCGTTCTTGTAATGCTTCTGCTTAGCGATCTTCAAGGGTATGAAGATGCACTCCATCTCTCTCATTGCTAGAATCTCCTAGATTGATCTTGGTGACATGTAGGATTTTTTTTGAATTATTACAATGTTCCCCAACAGCTGGTGGGCGCCAATGTTAGAGAGATCTAGGCTAGGATAGGGGGAGCTCTTGAAGTTGGAAAGTTCTTTCTAGATTTTTTTGTTTAGGACCTTGACGTCCGCATTTGAATTTTGAGAACTCTGGGAGCGATGTGACGTGAGCTCGGTCATGTTGGGAGCAATAGAAAAGGTCTAGTAGTTGTAGTGTGAGGGCAACTCCAACTCTCCAACGTAAATGAATGTGGATTTTGTCTGCTTTTTGTTCATTTAGGTCGGCCAAGAGAATGGGTGTGTTTGATTTTTTTGTTTGGGCCGACCGGTGCACCCAACGGTGGTCGACGCATTTTCCACGTGGATTTTAAAAAATAAGTTCAAACATGTGCAGAAACTAACATTAAAACAGTCGGTCAACCGGCGACCAAAGTCCACTTAAACATAAAAACTACACGTAGCCACCCAGCTGCCTAGCACGCTGCCCTAGGTGTCATCAAAATCCCTAAGGCTGGTGAGGTCGACGAAGACTGGCAGCGGGACAGCCCACGGGAAGGCCTACTGCCACACCTCCTCCTCCTCCGTCTGCTGCGTCGATGGCTCTGCTGTGCGACTGAAAGTGCAACTAATCCTCGAGTGGTTTTGGTATTGAATAAGAACATATACATCATTGAACTAATGCCTATTCAAATAATATTTAAGGATATTTCAATTAGGTATGGCAATGAGATGTGAATGTGGACCCCTCAAATGCAAAGGATAAACCATTGACAAAAGATCCAAGACTCTACATTTTTTATTAAGTGATCCAAGATCACATTGAGTCCATAGAAAAGCCAATACTCTTAAAAGGGGATGAGGTTTTGATCATGATTCATTTGCTCAAGTGGTTAAAGATATTGCTCCAAAAACCCTCATCTGCACCCTCACATTCCTATCTGTCCAAAACCCTAAAGTCCATCTTGGTCCCACCAAACCATTCCTACCCGAACCCATCGAGATACACTTGACAGAGCCACTTTCTAAACCCTAGCAACTCGGTCTCACTAGGATGATATTTGGTTCCACTAAAGTGCGCAGGCCAACCTTCTTTAACCTATCCATTTCATCTTAGAATTTCCGAGTGGTTTCGATCGATGTCACTGAAGTGTGGAAAGTGCTTAGGTCATCACCCATCTGTCCCTTCGAGCTATTTCATCCTGTCTCAATGAAATGCCTAAATTTCAAACCTTTCACACTGGTCGATCTCACTGAGAGGTTTCACCTAGTCTCACCGAGTTGTGCATAAAGGTGTGCAACGGTTAGATTTTTGGTGATAACTATACATACCCCACCTACTCTCAATGAGAGCAACCCAGACGAAACTACCACTTCTCATATCCATTTTCTAAGAGAGAACCACCTACTTGTGTTGAAATCAACGGGATTCCACTCCAACCTTTGATCCTTGATTTCTAGCCCCCTTGAGTTGCTTTCTAATAACCCACAACTATAGGGGATCACATCAGTCTTCGAGGGTAGAGTATTCAACCCAAATTTATTGATTCGACACAAGGGAAGCCAAAGAATATTCTTGAGTATTAGCATCTAAGTTGTCAATTCAACCACACCTAAAATACTTAATATATGCAGCAAAGTATTTAGTAGCAAAGTAGTATGGAAGTAACGGTAATGGTGGCAAAAGTAACAGTAGCAGTTTTGTAACAATCGTAACAGTGGCAACGAAAAAGTAACTTAGCAAACATTAATATTAAACGAACTCATAGGCAATGGATCAGTGATGGATAATTATGTCGGATGGCATTCATCATGCAACACTTATAACCTAGGGTGACACAGAACTAGCTTCAATTCATCAATATAATGTAGGCATGTAATCTGTATATAGTCATACGTGCTTATGGAAAAGAACTTGCATGACATATTTTGTCCTACCCTCCCATGGCAGCGGGGTCCTAATGGAAACTAAGGGATATTAAGGCCTCCTTTTGATAGAGAAGCGGAACAAAGCATTAGCACTTAGTGAATACATGAACTCCTCAAACTACGGCAATCACCGGAAAGAATCCCAATTATTGTCACCTTGGGGTATGCGGATCATACGTGCCTACAACTTGCAAGATCGGATCAAGAACACAAATATATTCATGGAAACATAATAGGTTCAGATCTAAAATCATGGCACTCGGGCCCTAGTGACAAGCATTAAGCATAGCAAAGTCATAGCAACATCAATCTCAGAACTGTTGGCGTTTTGGGAACGGGGGTACCCAGACTTGCCTGCCCGCAGCCCACAACGTGGCTCCATCGACGGCCTGGTACGACCCACATTCAACACCAACAACTCAAGACCATCGAGGGGCCAAGCCTCGCGAGGCGGATGATGCCAAGACCTCCAGGAGGAGCGGCCTCCTCATGCTGGCTCCTGAGGAGCCGAAATCTCTATGCAAGCCTCACCTCGTGAGGTTCAGATGACATGAGCCATGACGACTGTGACGCCCCCGATTTGACCGTACACTAATCATACACGCAAATGTGTACGATCAAGATCAAGGACTCACGGGAAGATATCACAACATAACTCTAGACATAAATTAAAATAATACAAGCTTTATATTAGAAGCCAGGGGCCTCGAAGGCTCGAATACAAATGCTCGAAGGCACAAGAGTCAGCGGAAGCAACAATATCTGAGTACAGACATAAGTTAAACAAGATTGCCTTAAGAAGGCTAGCACAAAATTAGCAACGATCGAAAAGGCAAGGCCTCCTGCCTGGGACCTCCTAACTACTCCTCGAAGTCGAACTCCACGTAGAATCAACCTCGGGATCCTCTCGCTCCTGGACTCCAACATCTGATCACAACAACCGGGTATAGAAAGGGGAAAAGGAGGGAGCAAAGCAACTGTGAGTACTCATCCAAAGTACTCCCAAGCAAGGAGCTACACTACATATGCATTGGTATCAAATGAAAGGGGTAGTATATGTGGATTGAACTGTAGAATGCCGGAATAAGAGGGGAATAGCTAGTCCTGTCGAAGAATACGCTTCTGGTAACCTCCATCTTGCAGTAGAAGAAGAGAGTACATGGTAAGTTCACCAAGTAACATCGCATAGCATAATCCTAACCGATGATCCTCCCCTCGTCGCCCTGTGAGAGAGCGATCAACGGTTGTATCTGGCACTTTGAAGGGTGTGTTTGATTAAGTATCTGGCTCTAGTTGTCATAATTCAAGGTACAACTCCAAGTCGTCTTGTTACCGAAGATCACGGCTATTCGAATAGATTAACTTCCCTGCAGGGGTGCACCACATTTCCCAACACGCTCGATCCCCTTTGGCCGGACACACTTTCCTGGGTCATGCCCGGACTCAAAAGATCAACACATAGCAGCCCCACCTAGGCACAACAGAGAGGTCAGCACGCTGGTCTAAATCCTATGGCGCAGGGGTCTGGGCCCATCGCCCATTGCACACCTGCACGTTGCGAACACGACCGGCGAGCAGACCTAGCCTCCCTTATACAAGAGCAGGCGTTCCAGTCCAACCCGGCGCACGCCGCTCAGTCGCTGACGTCACAAAGGCTTTGGCTGATACCACGACATCGAGTGCCCATAACTGTTCCCGCGTAGTTGGTTAGTGCGTATAGGCCAGTGGCCAGACTCAAATCAAATACCAAGATCTCGTTAAGCGTGTTATTTTGAAATAACCACGGACGCCGACCAGGGCCAGGCCCACCTCTCTCCTAGGTGGTCTCAACCTGCCATGTCGCTCCGCCACAAAGATCCACTCAGAGGGCCGTCGGGACAAACGTCCTTTCGGACCCAATCCGTGAATCACTCGCGGGTACTCTATGAGCTGACCCGACTTTAGTCACCATGGTATCATATAATATGTATAAGTATATACCCGTGATCACCTCCCGAGTGATCACGGCCCGATAGTATAGCATGGCAGAGGGACAAGAATGTAGGGCCACTGATGATAAACTAGCATCCTATACTAAGCATTAGGATTGCAGGTAAAGGTAATAACAGTAGTAGCAAGGACAGGCTATGCATCAGAATAGGATTAACGGAAGCAGAAACGTGCTACACTACTCTAATGCAAGAATTAGAGAGAAGAGTAGGCAGTATCTGGTGATCAAAGGGGGGGCTTGCCTGGTTGCTCTAGCAAGAAAGAGGGGTCGTCAACACCATAGTCGTACTGGGTAGCAGTGGCGTCGGTCTCGGTGTCTAGCGAGAGAAGAGGGGGAAGAAACAATAAATATTAAGCAAACAGATGCATAGTGATGCATGACATGACAAGTAGCGGTGCTAGGGGTGCCCTAACGCGGTATGAGGTGATACCGGTGAAGGGGGGAAACATCCGGGAAAATATCCCGGGTGTTTCGCGTTTTTGGACAGATGAATCAGAGGGGGAAAGTTGTGTGTTAGCTATGCTAGGGATGCGTGGCGGACGAATGGGCTGCGTATCCGGGTTCGTCTCGTCGTTCTGAGCAACTTTCATGTACAAAGTTTTTTCATTCGAGCTACGGTTTATTTTATATTAATTTAAAAAGATTTAAATCATTGTTAGGATTTATTTAATTATTTAAATCAACATTATCCAGAATAGTGTTTGCTGACATCAGCATGACGTCAGCAGTTGACCTGGTCAACCTGACAGGTGGGTCCCACCTGTCAGTGACCCATTTTAATTAAACACATTAATTAACCTAATCAGGATTAATTAGGGGTGGGCCCCACTATCATTGACTGATTAATTAATTAACTAACAGTTTAATTAGTTTACTTAATTGATTAGTTTAATTAATCAAAATTAATTAAGTTCATTAATCCTTTAATTAATTAATTATTTTATTTATTATTTATTTTTAATTCTTTTTTAAAACAAAATGTTCTCAGGTGGGCCCCCTTGCCTAGTGGCACAGAGGCCACCAGAGCGGGCGCGTGGGTGCGGGGTAACAGGTGCCTGTGCCCGAGGGGCGCTGCGCCCGGGCGCGGGGCGAGGCCACCGGGCGACGGGGAGCCTGCCGGGCGGGCGCATCTACAGGCAGGGGCCCGGCCAAGGCGTAGCCGGCCGGTCGGAGCCGCGACGGGCGGTGGGGCGGCAAGTGGAGGGAGCAGGCGCGTGGGGGGCCGTGGAAGCGCACGGGCCGGTTGGGATCGATGCGCGGGCGCGTCTAGAGGGACGGCCGAGGACGCGGCGAGGGCGTCACGAGGCCATGGCGACGAGGGGGCGAAGGCTAGAAGTGAGGGGCGGCCACGGGAGCGCAGCGGCAGGCTGGGCGAGCAGCGGGGCACAACGGCAGCGCAGGAGGGAAGCAGCAGGGGCACGGGCGAGCCGGCGCGTGACAGTGGGTGCGACCAGGCAGGGGGGCTCGGCAGCGAGCTACGGCTGCAGGGGAGCGCAAGCACGGCGGGCTGCAATAGGGGACGGCAAGAGCGGGCGCAGGTGAGGCCACGCGCAGGCGGGCGGGCGGCACGAGCAGCAGCGGTTGGAGGCGACGTGGGCGCGCGCGGGTTGCAGTAGGGCGAGCGAGGTGGGTAACAGCAAGGGGAAGTAGGTGGTCATCGCGACGGGCGACGACGGCGGACGCGGGCGGGCAAGCGCGCGCTGGAGGTGCAGCAGTTCATATCAAGCAGCAGCAGAGCAAGGTGCAGGAGTGCGCGCGAGGGAACGACAGGGGAGGCTCGCGGGGCTCACTGTGGGCGTAGGGATCGTGGCAGCGGTGCTCATAGGGGAAGGTTGGGAACGACGCGGCGGAGCGGGAGGCAAGCCGGCGAGGGGGGGTCCGGCGAGGCGACATGGGCTCCGGGCGACGGCGGCATTCGGCGGCGACGAGTGGCCTCCTCGATCCCGATCCAATCGGGAGAGAGGGGGAGGAGATATTTTGGATAGGGGGTGTGGGGTGTCAGTGAGCACGCGGGGGAGTGGGGGGAGGTTATGGGGTGCGGGTGGGCCGGCCCATTCGGGCGGCGGTGGCCAACTGGGCCAGAGCCCAGCGGGCAGGGGGGTTTCTCTTTTTTTGTATTTTCTTTTCTTTATTTATTTTCTTTTCTGTTTTAGTTCATTTTAAGTATTTAGGTCTTTTATAAAAGCATGGATCCCACACCATAAATTCCTAGGCATTTATTTGCACACCCCGAACATTTTTATTTTAAATTTTGAAAAACTTTTATTGTTGACATTATTTTGAATTTCAATTTTGAAAAGTTTTGATCCAACGCAATATTAACAACAGTAACCGGGGTGACGTGGCACTGTTAGCGTGGGATTACTGTAACTTAATTACCCGGGTGTTACAAAACTCCTCCACTACAAGAAATATCATCCCGAGATTTAGGAGGTAGAAGGAAACAACGCGGGGTATTCATCACGCAGGCGGTCCTCGCATTCCCAAGTGGCTTCATCTTCAGAGTGATGCGACCATTGGACTTTGAGAAATTTGATCGCCTTCTGACGTGTGCGGCGTTCAACTTGGTCGAGAATGCGGACCGAATACTCTTTATAGGAGAGATCATGTTGCAATTCGAGCACTTCATGACCCACTGCTCGGATTGGGTCCTTCAAGCAACGGCGGAGCTGTGACACGTGGAACACATCATGAACCTGAGAAAGGTTTGGCGGAAGCTCCAATTGATATGCCACTTTTCCACGCCTTTCGAGAATAGTGAATGGGCCGATATAGCGAGGAGCTAGCTTTACCTTGATCCCGAAGCGGTGAGCACCCTTCATTGGTGTAACTCAAAGATAAGCCTTTTCGCTAGGTTGATAGACCATGTCTTTCTGATGACGGTCATACTGACTTTTCTGACGTGACTAAGCAGTCTTGAGATTCTCGTGAATAATGCGGACTTGTTCTTTGGCCTGTTGGAGAATATCCGGACCGAAGAGTGGATGTTCCCCAGTTTCTGACCAGTTCAGAGGGGTCCGACACTTTCGTCCATATAACACTTCGAAGGGGGACATCTTCAGACAAGCTCGATAGCTATTATTATAAGAGAACTCGGCATACGGAAGAGATTCCTCCCATTTCTTGCCAAAGAAAATTACACAAGCTCAAAGCATGTCTTCGAGAACTTGGTTGACACGTTCAACCTGTCCTTGTGACTGAGGATGAAACGTAGTACTGAACGACAGATGAGTTCCCATAGCTTCTTGGAAACTAGCCCAGAATCTTGAAGTGAATAAGTTGCCAAGGTCCGAACTGATAACCAGTGGAATACCATGAAGTGAAACAATTCTGAACATGTAGAGAGTTGCAAGCTGACTAGCAGTGATTGTTTCTTTGACCGCCAGAAAATGTGCAACTTTAGAAAGCCGGTCAATGACGACAAGAATAGCATCATTACCTTTCTACGATTTGGGAAATCTAGTGACGAAGTCCATTTCAACATGGTCCCATTTCCATTCAGGAATAGAGATAGGTTGCAGAGTTCCAGCAGGCCTTTGATGCTCTGCTTTGATATGATGGCAAACGTCACACTCAGCAACATAACGAGCAATGTCCTGCTTCATATTAGACCACCAGAATCTCTGATGAATATCCTGATACATCTTTGTGCTACCAGGATGGATGGACAGAGGCGTATCATGAGCTTATTTCATAACCTCTTTAGTCTGATCCAGGTTTTTCCTCGAACATGGTACCACTAGGCGGCCTTTGAAGTACAAGGTGTTGTCGGTGTTCTGGGAACGGGGGTCCCCAGACTTGCTTGCCTGCGGCCCACGGCGTGGCCAAGCAGCCGGCCGTATGGCCCATCTTCACCAACAAAGCATCCAAGACACTCACGAGGCGGACGACACAAGACCTCCTCCCGAGCGGCTTAGTCAGGTAGGCTCGCGAGGGGCGGAGATATCAAGGCGAGGCGAACCTCACGAGGCTCTCGTGACATGAGCCATGACGATCGACGCCAGGCGGGCGCCAGCGCGCGCAGCGTTCTTGTTTCCTCTTTGGTGCAAAGGGGGCAAGTGCAGCCGCAGAGTACCGAGGCATCAGGCAAAGGTTGCCATTTCGGTGCAATAAGACCAAGACCGTGGACTGCAAGACGGAGGTCATCGTGGAGCCCAAGACGGTGTCACCACCAGAGCTTTGTGCAGGCGAAGACTACTTTTGTCAGGATGGCTCATACTAGCTGTCCCCCTTCGAATTAGCCCGCCATTGTTGGCTCCCTTCCCGCTCAATATTTGGGAAGAGGACCAGGGCCTCTATAAATAGGACTAGCCACCACCATAGTGGGGGGGGGCTCATCTCACCTTAGCTTAAGTGAATCTACACACCACAAGTCCAAAAGCACAAGAACGCCTCAACCTCAGGAGGCTGTTCTTCCCTTGTATTGTTCATCATCAGCCTAAGAGGCAATCCACCACCACCACACTGGAGTAGGGTATTACACCACAACGGTGGCCCGAATCATTATAAACCCCGTGTCTTTCTGTGTTTTGATTTCGTCGAGTTCGTCCGCAAGATCTTAGCGAGCTAGAGCGTAGATCGATAGGAGGGAAAGACTTCGCGCGCACCCCAGTGTTCGAACCTTAAGGGTTAGCTGGAGCCCCACATCCGACATTTGGCGCGCCAGGTAGGGGTGCGCCGGGGCTTCTCTCCACCAACCAGCGCCCCGTACCACCGCACTACGCTCCCATGGCAGGTGCCCCGCCACCAACCTCTGGGGTCAGCACCAGCAGCAGGGAGTCTGGGTACCAAGCCCTGGCCCCCGCTCTGCAGCGAGTGCAGTGGCCGGCCAAGTTCAGGCCGGAGATGCCACCGTGTTATGATGGTGCGGCAGGCTCGGCATTGTTCCTGCTAGCATACGCGGAGGCCGTCCTCAAAGCTGGAGGCGATGACAAGATCATGGCAAACTTGTTCCCCCTGGCCCTCGCCGGCGAGCTGCGTGCTTGGATGCTCAACCTCCCGGGATCCATGGGGACGTCCTGGGGGGAACTCCGCAACCTCTTCACTGCACTACGCGGCGCCGACGCACCATGCAGTCACCGCACTACTGGGTGGCTCCCAAGCACCTCCTTCAGATCGCCACGTCAAGCCTTTCTTCCGTCAGATTGGGGCAGCCTGCAAGCGCCCGGGGGCTCCGTTGGGTTGGGCTGCGCCGGAGGCCGACCTCACCTTCGACTCGGAAGACCACCCCGGCTCCACCACCGGCTCAGGGATGCTCCCGATGCTCTGCACGCCCACCATTTGCAACGTGGCCGTCACCAAGACCCTCATCGACGGCGGCGCCGGCCTCAACTTGCTCTTCGTGGAAGCCTTCAGCCTTCTTCATGTGCCGCTCGAATGGCTCGGCCTCAGAAAGCCCTTCATAGGAGTGGGTGGTGGAGCCGCTCACCCTCTAGGGCAGATCCGCCTCCCTGTCACCTTCGGCACGCGAGACAACTATCGCACCGAGCTGGTGGACTTTGACATCACCCGCATCGGTCTCCCTTACAATACCATCCTCGGGTACCCGGCTCTCGCTCAGTTCATGGCGGCGACTCACCCGGCCTACAACCTCATGAAGATGCCAGGGAGCAAGGGCATCCTCACCATCAAGGGGGACACTAAGGAGGTCATGACAGCACTCAGGCTCGCCTTCAATACCGCGACAGCGACACAGCCAGCCGGCGCCGGTGCGCCCAAGGCCAAGGAGACCGCGCCCACCAAGGAGAAGCGGTTGTTCACCCAAGACAAGGCGGAGACCAAGCAGGTGCCGGTCAACGAGGACGGGTCTTCAGGAGCCACCTTCACCATAGGAACCGGCCTTGACCCGGGACAAGAAGAAGCTTTGGTGAGGTTTTTGCGCGCGAACAAGGAGATATTCGCGTCGGAGCCCAATCAACTGGTAGGGGTCCTGAGAGAGGTAATCCAGCATCATCTAAGGGTGTGCCCCAATGTACGCCCCATGAAGCAGTGAGCAAGACGGTAATCCACTGAGAAGCAGGCCTTCATCGTCCAAGAGACACGCAAGCTGGAGGCGGCAGGTACCATCTGATAAGTTTGATACCCCGAATGGCTGGCGAACCCCGTTGTAGTACCAAAGAAAGGTGGGAAGGAACGGATGTGCGTCGACTTCACCAACCTCAACAAAGCCTGCCCCCAAGATCCGTTCCCCCTTCCACACATCGATCAAATCATCGACTCCACCACCAAGTGTGATTTGTTGTGTTTCCTGGATGCATTCTGTGGATACCATCAGATCAAGATGGCGGTGGAGGATGTGGAGAAGACGGCCTTCTTGACGCCATGTGGGGTGTACTGCTACACCTGCATGCCTTTCGGCCTTCGCAACGCGGGTGCAACCTTTCAGCGGCTGATACACATCGCCTTGGGGCGGCAGCTCGGCAGGAACATAGAGGCCTACGTTGATGACATAGTGGTCAAATCTCGCGAGGCGAGGACGTTGATTCAAGACTTGAAGGAGACCTTTGGGAGTTTGCGTCGGGTGAACTTGAGGCTTAACCCGGAGAAGTGTGTGTTTGGCGTCCCCTCTGGCAAGCTGCTAGGGTTTCTCGTATCCCACGGAGGGATCGAGGTGAACCCAGAGAAGATCAAGGCCATCGAAGACATGAGCCCACCACAGACCCTCAAGGAGATGCAAAAGCTGGCAGGACGGGTGACCACGTTAGGGCGTTTCATCTCTAAGCTAGGCGAGCGCGCCTTACCCTTCTTTAAGCTCATGAAGAAGAAAGTCCCCTTCGAGTGGACCCCGGAGGCCGACCAGGCCTTCCAAGACCTCAAGAAATACCTCACCAGCCCCCGGTGATGGTGGCGCCACGGCCTCTCGAGCCTCTGGTACTCTACCTCGCCACCGCCCCGTACTCCGCCAGCGCGACGCTGGTGGCGGTTCGGGAGGAGCGCAAAGACAAGGGTGTGCCGCGCCAAGCCAGAGCTGATGCAGCGCAGGGTCAGGAAGGCACACCGGGGCCACCAGCGGCGGAAGATCAAGCTTGGCAGGGCAACGACGCGGAAACTCTTAAGGATGGCCAAGTCTCGGGAAACTCTCCACCTCAAGATACGCCACAATCTCCGCAAGACCCGAGCCTCAAGAGTGTGCCAGCCCTCGCCGAGCACCCGGTGTACTTCGTCAGCACCGTACTGCATGACGCAAGGGCACGCTACTCCATGCCGCAAAAGCTCCTGGTCGCACTCTTGGTGGCCTCGCGCAAGCTGCGGCACTACTTCCAGGGGCACCCCATCAAGGTCGTCTCATCTTACCCATTGGAGAGGGTACTCAGGAGCCCAAACTCAGCCGGAAGGGTCGCTGAATGGAACATTGAGCTGCAAGCATTCCAGCTGGAGTTCAGCACCACCAGGGTCATCAAGGGAGTTGCGCTCGCGGATTTTGTGGCAGAATGGATAGATGCCCCGGCTCTTGAGGAAGGAGAAGACCGGTCCACCTCCCCAGGAAGTGAGGCACAAGACGGCTGGGTCATGTATTTTGATGGCACCTTTGCGCACCAGGGCGCGGGGGCTGGAGCAGTGCTCATCTCACCCACTCAGGACAAGCTTTACTACGTCGTGCAACTCTGCTTCCAGCACGTCGAGAAGGTCTCCAACAATATTGCAGAATACGAGGGCCTCATAGCCGGCCTAAAGGCTACGGCGGCTCTAGGGGTGAGGCGCCTTACCGTCAAGGGCGACTCGCAGCTCCTCGTCAACTTCTCCAACAAAGTGTATGAGACAAAGGACGAGCACATGTAGGCCTACCTAGCGGAGGTGTGCAAAATGGAAAAGTAGTTCTCAGGCTTGGAGCTGCAGCACGTGCCCCGGGGCACCAACAAGGAAGCCGACGACATCACCAAGAGAGCATCCAAGCGGCAACCGCAAGAGCCCGGCGTCTTTGAAGAGCGGCTCTTCAAGCCGCCAGCTACGCCACCTCGTTCAAGCATGACCCGGCCTCGGGAGGAGGTCCCACAGCCCCCGGCCACGGGAGACCCAGCTTGCGGCCCAACCTCAGGAGCTCGGCTACTCTTGGCGCTCGAGCCCCAGGAGGAGTGCTGGACCAAGGAGTACAGGAGTACCTGATGCACGGGACACTGCCGGAGAAGGAAGAAGATGCGGAGCACGTGGCCCAATAGGCCACGGCATACTGCATTCAAAATGGCGAGTTGTACAGGAAACGATCGAACAATGTCACGCTGCGCTGCATCTCCAGCGATCAAGGGAGGGAGCTGCTGATTGACAGACACGGCGGGGACTATGGACATCACTCATCATCATGGACCCTCGTCGGCAAGGCCTTCCGCAGCGGATTATATTGGCCCACAGCACTCAGCGATGCAGCCGAGCTGGTGAACTCCTGCGAAGCTTTCCAATTCCACGCCAAGCAAATCCATCAGCCTGCTCAGGGCCTCCAAACCATCCCACTCACGTGGTCGTTCGCGGTCTGAGGGCTAGAAATCCTAGGCCCGTTCCCATGAGCGCCAGGGGGCTAACATTATCTTTATGTCGCCATCGACAAGTTGACCAAGTGGGCGGAAGTGGAAGCCGTCCGAACCATTCCATCTGGCTCTGCTATCAAGTTCATCAAGGGCCTCGTGAGCTGCTTCGGGGTCCCCAACCGCGTCATCACAGATAACGGCTCGTAGTTTACTAGTAACCTCTTTAAAACCTACTATGCTAACCTTGGAACGCAGATCTGCTACGCTTCGGTGGCCCACCCCAGGAGCAATTGTCAGGCTAAGCGTGCCAACGATGAGGTCCTAAGGGGCCTCAAGACTAGGACCTTCAAGAAGAAGCTAGAGGCCTGCGGCAGGGGTTGGCACGACGAGCTCTAGTCCGTGTTGTGGTCCATCCGCACCACCGCTACCAAGCCAACGTTCTTCCTCGTCTACGGAGCTGAAGCAGTCCTCCCTCACGAGGTCAAGCATCGCTCCGCGGGGGTTTTGGCGTTCGACGAAACGCAGTAGGACGCCATGCGGTGGATGGATCTCGTGCTGGGGGAGGAACGTCATCGTGAAGCTGCATTAAGGGCGACAAGGTACCAGCAAGCGCTGCGGCGTTACCACTGCCGCAACATTCGCTCCAGGACGCTCGAGACGGGTGACCTGGTCCTGAGGCGGGTCCTCCCCAGGGAAGGGTTGCACAAGCTTTCACCCTTGTGGGAGGGACCGTTTAGGGTCGTCAACATCTCCAGGCCTGGCACTGTGCGCCTGGAGATGCAAGAGGGGACAACTATCCAAAACACTTGGAACATCCAGCACCTCCGGAAGTTCTACCCATGAAGCAAGGCCCAGAGCCTGTGAAGAAAGGCCCAGAGCCTGTGAAGAAAGGCCCAGAGCCTGTGAAGAAGGCCCGGTGCCTGTGAAGAATCGCCGCCCGTGACACTCTCACGTAATAATGAGTTGGGGATGTACACGCCCCGGAGTCTCCGGAGCGCCAGCCTCAGGCCCTGGGGCTCCCTCCCACGCCTAGTGGATAGCACTTAGCACCGCGCTGGTGAGAAGACTTGAAGACTAGATTAGGTGCCGGACGCGGCTTTTCATTTGCTTTCCGTAGTTGGCTCGCTTCTCCTTAATCGAGTTTGCCTTTGGCGTTCCTTGCTAATTTGGTTCCTTCGCCTTTTATCGCATTTTTCGGCTCTGGTTTTCTCATGATCTCTCTCTCGCATACCTCGCGAGGGGGCTAGGCAGGTGCCCTCGCGAGCATTTTTCTTCTCTCTGCCTTCTCGTGAGTCACTCTCGTTCAAGCCTGAAAGTTGGCGCATCTCTCCTAATGCGTGCCCCTCGGGTACCGATACAAAGCGCCAAGTCAAGGTTTGGGTGAACAGCAAATCCTCTAGCGCACCCCCTAACAATTATTTTGCAGTTTCTGAGCAAACGCAGACATCTCGCGAACAAAAGGGCATCCCAAACGCGCCAGGTTAGGTTATCTTTGCGCAAAATAACAACACGGCATGGGAATAACACGCACGTTGCATTAACCAAGAACCACAGTTCGATACACGCCCCTCTGGGCCCATACTGGTTTCATTTTCTGATACAGGAAAAAAAAGGAAAAAGCTAAACAAAGCGGTGTTTCAGCAATCCGCGGAGGCAGGCCCTTAGCGACGCCCCGAGCCTAGCCAGACCCCTCCTCGCGCTTCACGGAGGCGCAGCGACGAGATGACCCGCTGCCTCCTTTGAAGCGAGTGCGGCGGCGCGGCGGATGGTCGTAGCCACCGCTGATGGAGCTGTCACTGGAGGAAGAGCCACCGTAGCTGGAAGAGACGTGGTCGCCGCTCAGGGCAGGCTCGCCCTCATCCTCGTCGCGACCGTCACCAAGGCCAAGCACCTCCTCACCGTCGTTTGTCTCATGGCAGCACCCGGCGCGGCGACCATCTTCCCCGAACACCCTCACATAGAGGGTCGACCCACCGTCATACTTGAAGGGAAGCGTGCACCGCCTGCCCAGGCCGGGCGCGCGGGTGAAAGTCTGCCAGCCGCGGGCGAGGGCTATGTTACCCGCGGCAGAAGTCTCGACCGCGACCCAAGAGGCCTTGCTGCAGCAACCATCCGCCTGCAACCAGAGCCCGCCTACAACCAGGGGCGGCAGTTCATCGACAAGGAAGCACGGAAGCTGGAGCCAATTGTCGGCCGGGTTCTCCGACCAGACAACAAACTCCGGCAACACCTCCGCTGAATGGAAGCGCGGGCGGGGAGTCTGCGCCACCATCGCGCGCCTCCCCTCGTCAGCTGGACCGCCATGGTTGGGACGGTCCCCTCCGCGTGTCGCGGCGCCGCCTCGACGGTGGGCCACGGCGGGGGTCGCAGTGTGCTTGCGTGGATGGCCGCGACCGTGCTTGGGCGCTGGGGAACCGGGGCCCTCGCGAGGGGCCTTCCCCTTCTCGGCGGCAGAGAACTTCCTTCGTGGCGCCATCGGAGGCACTGCAAGCAATGAAGCAAAGAAGAAGCGAGCAAGCAAGGAAGAGATGGGCAACAGGGGCTCCACCCCCCTCCCCATTTATAGCAAGAGAAGGCCAACCGGCGTCTCCCACGATCGCAGGTAATGATGGTTTCCCTTGCATGTCGCAGGGACTTGTCAAGTCGTGCAGTCATCGAGGCAGCATGGGGAAGTGGAGACGCCCATGACCTATCAACCACCACGCGTCAACCGAGGCTGCAGGCTTTTGGGGCCCGCGATGCTCCGAACTTGACCCTTGGCTTCGCCGCTTTGAGTCATATAACTCAACAGCCATGGAGTCAGCCCGAAAGCTTTGGAACAGGTTTCTTACTAAAAAGAACCAGATTGTCGACTATCCGGATGCCAAAGCCTTGGCAGCTTTTAAGCATAGCATCTGTGACGAATGGCTCGCCAGACACCTCGGCCAAAATAAGCCGAGAATGATGGCCGCATTAACAAGCCTCATGACCCGCTTTTGCGCGGGCAAGGCCAGCTGGCTAGCCAGATGCAGCACCAGCGACCCCAGTACATCTGAAGTAGAGATGGAAACGGGAAATCATGGCGCAACAGCAATAACAAACACCGGAATAAAGAAGACAGCACGAAGGGCACGGCAGTCAACGCCGGATTCAAAAGCTCTCGGCCAGGTCAGCAAAAGCCGCCCTCTAAAGGCACCAGGGATGAACTGTCTAGCCTCAACAAAATTCTGGACCAAGTATGTTAGATCCATAGTACCCCTGGTAAACCTGCTAACCATACCCACAGAGAATCTTGGGTCTTCAAGCAGTCCGGCAAGCTCAACACCGTACACAAGGGGGAGGATACACCAAGTGAAGACGAGGACGAGCCTCCCAAGCAAGACACTAGGGAACAAAAGAAATTTCCACCAGAAGTCAAAACAATAAACGTGTTACACGTGATCAAGGAAAAAAACAACGCGGCACTCCCAGGAAAATATACCCAAGTGCCTGTCACCGCGATGTCCTGCCACTGGTCGTCTCAACCGATCACCTTCGACCGTCGCGATTACTCAGCAAGTATCCGATGCGCAGGATGGGCTGGCCTGGTATTAGACCCAGTAATTGGCGGATATCACTTCACATGAGTCTTGATGGACGGTGGAAGCAATCTAAACCTAATATATCAGGATACAATCCGCGGGATGGGGTTAGATCCAACAAAAATTCGCCATAGCAATACTACCTTTAAAGGAGTAGCGCCAGGCCCAGGGGCTCGTTGTACGGGCTCCCTCCTACTACAAGTTATATTCGGCTCCCCCGATAACTTCCGTCGCGAGCATTTAACCTTCCACATTGCTCTGTTCCAAAGCGGCTATCAAGCACTGCTCGGACGCGAAGCTTTCGCTCACTTTAATGCAATACCACACTACGCCTCCCTCACACTCAATATGCCCGGTCCACGTGGCATCATTTCAGTGAACAGAAATATCAAGCGATCTCTGCGCGTCGAAGAGAGTGCGGCTGCCTTGGCAGCCGCACACTAAAGGCGCCCGGACCAGCGAAAGCATCCAATAGGTCGTCAAGACCTCAGACACAACTAATCAAGTCCGGCGCCACTATTTATACCGAACAAATGGTCACACCCCTATTTGTCAATACAAGGGGCTCAACGTGCGCAGACAAGTGGCAATTTTTTCTCATCTTGAATTATACATGGTTTGTTTAAAAACTATCTTTTTGCACGACAACTTTTTCACCTAAATTCCTCTCTTTTACAGACGATCATCGTGCTACACCCGTCCAGGATACGGCACAACGGAGACATAGGTGCAGACGTGCAGCAGGGACCCGCTCCAAGGATTCTTTTTAGATTAAGACCCTGCGTAAACCCTTTTTACTATCTCTTGTTGATACATATCCACCATTGAGAAGGATGCTGACGTCTTGGCATGTGGCCACGCCAGAACAATGCACGTACCTAGACACAAGGGGGCTTCTTACAAAGGCCATTATTTAGGCCCGGTTTATACCACAAAGACCGAATACCTTAGGGAGTGTTCGGCATCGCGAGTTTGGCCCTATATGCATCAGCTCCGAATCATTGTCTTCGGTCAAATGTTGGGTTTGCCCGGCTCATGTGTTTTGGTGCCTTACATTCCGCTTTACCGGCTAAGGTAGCACCAGGAGAACTACCGCGATTGTGCCCTGGTTCATCCGGATGAGCACCTTGGTAGAGAAAGCCGAAAACTGACTGTCATGATATAGCGTGAGACTGGTCAACCACTCGATGACCTGTTGAAATGTTAGAATTCCTCTGCCTTAACGAAGCGCCGTTTTCCGGCCAGGCATGTACGCACCCCGGGATCGGGAGAGTGCGGAGCCACCAGGGGCTATCTAGTAGCCCCACTGTCAAACTCCTATGGCTAGGTGAAAGTGTTAAAGCATTATAGTCCGGTTGCCTCGCTCGCTCCGCTATCACCTCCTTAATAGGACCAAGACGTTGGGTTAAGTGTGAACGCGTGTTTTTTGCAAGCACCTCTGCATTATATGCGTGGGGGTTGAAGCCGACGGCTGCAATCTTTCAGGTTATACACATGTATACATAAACGGCCATCCAGGAGGCATCATATTACTTTCAGGAAAAAGTATAAAAATAGCCTTATAAAAATTTATAAAAGCATTTCTCTTACAATGAGGTTACATATCACTCAAACATAATATTTTTTGAGCACTAGGTCTCTATCAAACGAGCACCCTCAAGAACTTCTTCAAAGTAGTGCTCAGCAGCCATTCGGCCTATGGCCGAATCCCGCGCTGCAACAGTGGTAGCATCCATCTCCGCCCAGTATGCTTTAACATGGGCAAAGGCCATCCGTGAGCCCTCTATGCACGCCGACCTCTTCATCGCATTAATGTGTGGCACCACGTCAAGGAACTGCTGCACCAAGCTGAAATAGTTGTTCGGTTTTGGCCTTTCCGACCATAGCTGATCCACAACAGACCTCATGGCGAGTCTGGACAACCTATTCAGTTTGGACCATTCGGCTAATTGGTCAGCCAATGAAAGCGGACGCTCGGGAGAATGGAATTGTCTCCAAAACAGCTGGTACACTTCACGGTCCGTCTGACCCTGGAAGTACTTGGCCGCATCGGCAGCGCTCGCCGCCAAATCCATATACACATCCTCCGAACTCCACAGGCGATCCAGAGGGGCATACCGTGGATCTCCGAACTTCCTCCATAACATAAAGGATTTCCCAGCTACAATATCCCCGGCTTCCCGCAGGTCCTCCTTCTTCGCCCTCATAGCAGAGCGGATGTCCTTTTTCGTCACAGCAGCCTTCTCAAGGTCCGATGCCTTCTCTAGGTTTTCCTTTTCAAGAACCCGGCAACGGTTGGCGGCGGCTTTTAATTCTATGTCCATCTTGGCCATCTTATCTCGGCTCTCGCCATGCGCGGCCTTCTCGGCTTTCAACTCTTCGGCCGCCTTCAAAGAAGCCGCATTACCAAACCTCGCTTGTTCCTTGGCTCGGGCAAGTTCTGCCCGCAAGGCTTCAACAGTGGCAGCTCCATCTGCAGTCACAATATATTAAAGACACTGGCATCATGCTGCTCTTACTGTGTGGCGTTCACCAGATAATGACACTTACCCTGTGCCTCGTCAAGCCTTTTGTTAACAAGCTCGATGTCGGCGTCTGCCGCATCCAACTGCCGTTTTAAATGGGCAAACTCGCTAGTCCGGCTAGCCACCGGAGCTTCCATCACCTGCACATAGAGGCAGTATGGTTATTACCTGGGAATATGATCCTCTGTTCGTCGTCGTTTCCGACGACAACCAGAGTCTCAGGGGCTACTATCTACACAGGGCACACCTAGCATGTGCAGGACTATCATACATTATTTTACGTACCTCAAAGCATGCCAGTAGACTCATAAAAGCTTCATGCAATCCGCTTTCAGCGGACGAGATTCTCTCCATCACCGTATTCATCGGCACACGATGTTCATCTGAGATGGCCGCTCGCCCCACCAACTCCCTCAGAACATCCGATCGCACACCAGACGGTGCCGGACTCTTTTTTCCGCTCTCTTCGGGAGCCGGACACTAGGAGCTTCGGGGGTCAATGGGATTATCTTCTGGCCTCACCGGACTCGGAGAGGCCCTCCGCGACGACACTTCGGGGTCGCCCGCTTCCGGAGCGGAGGAGTCCGAAGGAGGCGTTTCGCTCTCCATCATCTCTGGAAGAAGATCCCCCAAAGACGAGCTCATTTGAGAGGGGCTAAGGCCCGAATTGCAAAGATATATGCGGTGGTTATTTTCTCAGAAGAAAAAGATGGCATGCCTGTGCTATTAAAGTATTTCGGGTCACTTACGACTCGCTGGAGAATTGATCCCCCCACGGACTTTGTGCGGCAAAAGCACCGCCCAAGGTAGGACCCTCTGTGGGAGACTTCTTCTCCCGTTTGGAAGCTTCGGCTTCCGAATCCCTGGACGTAGTCCTTTTCCTCCCCCGGTCGTCTTCCTTCATGGAGACGCTGGCTCCCTCGGTTAGAATGGGCAGAGTTGGGGGCCCGCATCCGCCCATATTATCCTCCCCAGTATCTTCCTTCAAGGGCTCCGGGCAAGGTGCGACCTGGAGCATCTTTTCCAATACTGGATTGTCCAAACCCTCAGGGAAGGGGGGCCGAACACCGAATCAACTTCGCCTTTGTTAGCCAGTCCTGGTCAAAAAGCAAACTCTCAGAAATAACTTTGTAACAAATGAGAGATAGTATGTTCGGCCGGAAGATTCCTTACCTGTTCGGCGGCGCGGTTACTGCTTAGGCCCACATCCTCGATGATTTCCGAACACTCTACCTGAGGTCCGAAGAATGACTTGTACATCTCCTCGTGCATCAGGCCGAGGAAATTTTGGATGACACGCGGTCCCTCGGGATTGAACTAAGGGGCCGGCGTTTGCAAGGCTGGACTTGACGAACCAGCATAACATGTATTACCGCAACCAAACTAAAATATCCATTGAAGAGATCTCGAATGCGGCTTTGGAGTATAGGCACGTACTTGGCTGGACCCCAGCTCAGACCTCTGCTGATCCATGACATCAGTTGTGGTGGAGGGCCCGAGCGGAAAACAGGGGCGGCCGGCCACTTGGCACTTCTAGGAGCCGTGATGTAGAACCACTCCTGTTGCCACAATTCAGACACCTCTGGAATGGAACCTTTGGGCCATGGATCTCCCGTCATCTTGCATATTGAGGCACCTCCACACGCTGCATGTTACCCCTCGATCATCTTCGGCTTTACTTCAAAGGTCTTGAGCCACAGGCCAAAGTGAGGGGTAACCCGGAGGAAAGCCTCACACACGACAGTAAATGTCGTGATATGAAGAAAGGAGTCCGGAGCTAGATCATGGAAATCTAGCCCGTAATAAAACATCAAACCCCTGACGAAAGGATCTAGAGCAAGGCCTAGACCTCGGAGGAAGTGGGAGACGAACACGACATTCTCGTTGGGTTCGGGGGAGAGGACGGCCTGCCCTCGGGCAGGCAGCCGATGCAAGACCTCGGCGGTCAGATATCTGGCCTCCCTCAACTTTTTGATGTCTTCTTCCGCGACGGAGGAAGGCACCCATCGGCCTTGAAGGCTAGATCCGGAGATGATTGAAGGTTCAGAGCACCTGACCTGAACTTTGGGTGTTTGAGCTTGAGGTGGGGGAAGGATTCGATTGAGCACGGGAGGGAAAAATAAAAGCCTTGTCCCTTTATAAAGAGGGTGAATATCAAGCGTCCTCTCCGTGGCCGTTTGGACTTGCCTATAGTCTAGGAGTCCTAGAAGCGGTTGGGTTACCCACGCCCATATTGATGAGAATCCCGGAGTAAGGGGACATGATCTCTGCTTTAACAAGATGTGCCAAGGAAACCGCCTCGCATGACGCGCTGAGGTGGGATAATAAAACGATTTGAATAAAGGCTTGGCCATGGTGTGTCACACTATGAAATACGTCAGCAGATTAGATTTGTGTAAACATTATTCTCTCTATGGCAATATGTGCAAATTTATTTTGCAGAGCCGGACACTATCTTTGTGTTCAAAATCTTCTATGAAGTGCTTGGAGGAGGAACCCGCCTTGCAATGCCGAAGACAAACTGCGCGCCGGACTCGTCGTCATTGAAGCTTGGTTCAGGGGCTACTGAGGGAGTCCTGGATTAGGGGGTGTCCGGATGGCCAGACTATACCTTCAGACGGACTCCTGGACTTTGAAGATACAAGATTGAAGACTTTGTCCCGTGTCCGGAAGGGACTTTCCGTGGCGTGGAAGGCAAGCCTGGCGATACGGATATGTAGATCTCCTACCATTGTAACCGACTTTGTGTAACCCTAACCCTCTCCGGTGCCTATATAAACCGGAGGGTTTTAGTCCGTAGGATAACATATAGAACAACAATCATACCATAGGCTAGCTTCTAGGGTTTAGCCTCTCCGATCTCGTGGTAGATCTACTCTTATACTACCCATATCATCAATATTAATCAAGCAGGACGTAGGGTTTTACCTCCATCAAGAGGGCCCGAACCTGGGGAAAACTTTGTGTCCCTTGCCTCCTATTACCATCCGGCCTAGACGCACAGTTCGGGACCCGCTAGCCGAGATCCGCCGGTTTTGACACCGACAAGTGGTGTGATCAGCCTCGTGAGGACCGCTGGCAGGGCCAGCCTCGTGAGGGCGCCTGGAGAGATCAGCCTCGCGAGGACCTTCCTCACGGCAACGTTGGCCTTCGACCACTGCCTCCACCGCCATGAAGAAATGACAACCACCACCAGGATGAGGGGGCTGGGGGCTTCCAAGAGCCTCCTGCCATCGCTTGCATCCTGGGTAGTGCTCATGCCTCTGCCTCCCATCACATCTTCAAGCAATTCGCTCGCGAGGTGAATGCGGCCCTCCCCAAGCTCGACGCGACGCGTCCTCTTAGGTGGTCCAAGTACGCCATCACATTCGACTCTTCCGACCAGCTCAAGTGTGCGGCTACTGCCAGTGCCCTCCTGATGCTCTGCTCGCCTACCATCAGCAATGTCCTCGTCACCAAGACACTCATCGATGGCGGTGCGGAGCTCAATGTTCTCTCCATCGAGACGTTCGACCGACTCCAGGTGCCCTAGGACCAGTTGCAGCCTACCAAGCCTTTCTCAGGAGTGACTGACGGCTCCACCACCCCGATAGGGCAGATTCGCCTCCCTGTCACCTTCAGCAAGCGCGACAACTACCGCATCGAGCTCATCGACTTCGACGTCGCCCACATTCTCCTCCCGTACAATGCCATCCTTGGGTATCCGGCCCAGGCCAAGTTCATGGCAGTGACTCATCATGGTTACAACATCGTCAAGATGCCGGGAAGCTACAGCATCATCACGGTCGCTTGCGAGGAGAAGGACGCGGTGTGCTCTCTCAAGCGCACCTACTGATGTCCCACAAGTATAGGGGATCAATTGTAGCTCTTTTCGATAAGTAAGAGTGTCGAACCCAACGATGAGCAGAAGGAAATGACAAGTAGTTTCCGGTAAGGTATTGTCTGCATGTGCTGAAATTGTAAGTAGCGAGTAGTTTGATAGCAATATAATTTGTAACGAGCAAACAACAATAATAGTAACAAAAGTGCAGCAAGGTAGCCCAATACTTTTGAGGCAAAGGACATGCCAAAACGTTCTCTTATGATAAGCAAAGCGTTCTTGAGGGTACACGGGAATTTCATCTAGTCACTTTCATCATGTTGGTTTGATCTGTGTTCACTACTTTGATAATTTGATATGTGGGTGGACCGGTGCTTAGGTGCTATTCTTACTTGAACAAACCTCCTACTTATGACTAACCCTCCCGCAAGCATCCGCAACTAAGAGAAAATTATTAAGAATAAATTATAACCATATAATTAAACTTTTGGATCCAATCGGTCCCTTACAAAATAGCGCATAAACTGGGGTTTAAGCTTCTGTCACTCTCGCAACCCACTATCTAATTGCTACTCCACAATGCATTCCCTTAGGTCCAAATATGGTTAAGTGTCATGTAGTCCACGTTCACATGACACCACTAAGGGAATAACAACATACAAACTATCAAAATATCGAACACATATCAAGTTCACATGATTACTTGCAATGTGCTTTCTCCCGTGACCTCAAGAACAAAAGTGACAACTCAAAAATGATAAACATGTTCATGATCAGAGGAGTATTAAATAGCATAATGGATCTAAACATATAATCTTCCACCAAATAAACCATATAGTAATCAACTACAAGATGTAATCAACACTACTAGTCACCCACAAGTACCAATCTGTAGTTCCGGTAACAAGATTGAACACAAGAGATAAACTAGGGTTTGAGAGGAGATGGTGTTGTTGAAGATGTTGATTAAGATTGCTCTCCCCAAGATGGGAGAGTTGTTGGTGATGATGATGACGATGATTTCCCCCTCCGGGAGGGAAGTTCTCCCGGCGGAATTGCTCCGCCGAAGGGCAAAAGTGATCCTTCCCAAGTTCCGCCTTAAGGCGGCGGCGCTTTGTCCTGAAAGTCCTCCTCTTATTTTTTTTCTAGGTCAAAACCACTTATATACCATAAGATGGGCACCGGAGGTGGGCCAAGGAGGCCACAACCCACCAGGGCGCGCCCAGGTGGGTTGTGCCCACCTGGTGGCCCCCTCTAGTGTTTATTGGCTCCAGTATTTCTCAAATAATCCATGAAAAATCTCCGTAAAGTTTCAGCTCATTTGGAGTTGTGCAGAATAGGTGGCCTGATGTAGCTTTTCTAGGTCCAAATTTCCAACTGTCGGAATTCTCCCTCTTGGTGTGTTCCTTGCAAATTGTGAGAGAAAAGGCATTAGAATTACTCCAAAAAGCATTATTGTGGATAAAAACATTATAAATAACAGTAAGAAAACATGATGCAAAATGGACGTATCAACTCCCCCAAGCTTAGACCTTGCTTGTCCTCAAGCGAAAACCAAAATCGAAAAACATGTCCACATGCTTTGAGAGAGAGGTGTCGATAAAAACAAAATACGTACATAGAAGCATCATGTTGATTATTATAACAACAACAAAATTAAACATAGGACTTTTATCATCGAACTTTTATCATATACTTCTCATGAATAAGTAATAGTTCATCACATAATCGAAGTATAAAGCAAAAACTCTATTAGAAACCAACAAACTATGTTCCCAGTCAACTTTGCAACTACAATTCATCATCTTTTCAGGAAGGGTCACGTGTCGGAGCCTTTAGGCAAGTCCACATACTCAACCATCATATAGTCTTCTATGATTGCTAACACTCATCTTGTACCGATGAACAAAATGTTTCAACAGGACACATAGAAAGATAGGGGCTTATGATTTTGCCTCCCAACATACTCACCTCAAGGGTGATGTCAACAATAATAACTCATGCTATCTATATTCAACTGGACATAGGTGCCTAGATCTTTCCTCACCACATGATGCTTGCCAAAGGATAAAAATAAAAGGAATAGAGAAAAAAACTTTGACTCTTTGCATAAAAGTAAAAGATAGGCCCTTCATGGAGGGAAGCAGAGGTTGCCATGCGCTTATTTTTTTGTATGCTCAATCCCTTGGTATGTATGGTGGACACTTGAAAAAGATTTGGGTTTAAGGGTTTTTGGATGCACAAGTAGTATCTCTACTTATTACAGAATTTTGGCTAGCAAAGATAGGGGCAAGCACCACATGTTAAACGATCTATGACAATATGACTTCTGTGTGAATATAAACAAACACAAACCGTTAAGTTGTCTTCCTTGTCCAACGTCAACAATTTTGGCATATAATATTTTGATGAGGGCTCACAATAACAAAAGATTTCTAGTATAGTATATCTATATGTGAATCTTCCCTTCTCTTATTAATTCTTTCATGAGTTGCATCATTGACTAATGCTATGTTTGTCAATCTCTAATAAAATTTTCTACTTATACTTTTCCTTATGCGGTGCTATCACCTACCATAGGATTAGTATATAATATTTTCATTATTTATTTCCTTTCTTCATTTATTTCCTTTTTCTTTTTCTTTCTTTCTTATTTCTTTTATTTATTTGCAACATGAAAGTAAAGAAAGTAAAAACTCAAACTAACTTTATTATATAACTTGCACATGATTACAAGTATAGATCACTAAGCAAACTCTCAAAGAAGAAAGGATTAAACTAAACTTTTATTCATATAAAGCAAAAGGATTAAACTAAAATAAGTAAAAGCAAAAAGATAGTGGGATGATACGATACTGGGGCACCTCCCCCAAGCTTGGCGGAAGCCAAGGGGAGTGCCCATACCTGATACTCAATTTTCTTTTGGTGGTGAAGAAGATGATGTTGGTGATGAAGAAGAAGTCTTGTCCTCATATTTCCATGGCAATGGTGGTGGTGAGAAAGTGTGGGGTTCCCCTTTTGCTTCCTCTAGCTTCTGACAGAGAATAAAATTTCCCATCATCAATTCACAATTATCGATCTCGAGTTTTATTATCCTCTTGCATAATGCCTCCATGCTCTCATCCTTGAACCGGGAAGGAATCGATTCATCTTCTTCCTCCTTGGAGGTCCAGCTATAGTGCCCCTCATCCCCATAGGACTTAGGGTTTGCGATGAGATCAGCAACATAGCTCTCACCCTCAGAGTCTTGGGAGGACATATTTTTAGATCTGCACAGAAAACAGCAAGAAAATAGAATAGAGGATTTCTCCGCGATACGGTGATCAACAGGTTCGGGAAGTATATATAGATTTTTTTATCTTGGAGGACAAGTACATGGTAGAAAAACGGAGTATGGAAGGTGGGCAAGCCTGGCGCGCCCTGGTGTCTTGTGCCCACCAGGGGACGCTTCCTGGAAATTTCTTTATTTTCATAATTTTAAAATATTCCAAAACTGATAAAAAAATATTTTTGTGGATTTTTTGGATTCCGTTTACTTACCGTATCACGTACCTCCTTATTTCATGATTCTAGAGTGTTCCAGAAGGACTCTTTTATGTGCTCTTCCGGTGTCAGAGTTTGGATAATATTACTTTCAACATTAATAGGCATACCTGGAATATAATGCTTTATTCGTTGCCCATTGACAACCTTCAGGTTAGTACCTTCGAACTTATTTATTTTGATGGCTCCAGACCGGTAAACCTCCTCAAGGACATATGGGCCTTCCCATTTCGAGAGGAGCTTCCCTGCAAAAAGTCTAAAGCAGGAGTTGTACAAAAGAACATATTCTCCAACTTTAAACTCACGCTTTTGAATTCTTTTGTCATGCCATCTTTTAACTTTTTCTTTGAATAACCTTGCATTTTCATAAGCTTGGGTTCTCCATTCATCTAGGGAGCTTATATCAAATAACCTATTTTCACCAGCAAGTTTAAAATCATAGTTGAGTTCTTTAACTGCCCAATATGCTTTATGTTCTAACTCAAGAGGCAAATGACAAGCTTTTCTATAAACCATTTTAAAAGGAGACATGCCCATAGGATTTTTATATGCTGTTCTATAAGCCCAAAGTGCATCATCTAATTTCTTAGACCAAATCTTCCTGGACCTATTAACGGTATTTTTCAAAATTAATTTTCTTTCTCCATTGCTAAGTTCAACTTGACCACTAGACTGAGGATGATAGGGTGATGCAATTCTATGGTTAACATCATACTTAGCAAGCATCTTACGGAAAGCAACATGAATAAAGTGTGAACCACCATCAGTCATTAAATATCTAGGGACTCCAAACCTTGGGAAAATAACTTCCTTAAGCATTTTAATAGAGGTGTTGTGATCAGCACTACTAGTCGGAATAGCTTCTACCCATTTAGTAACATAATCAACAGCAACCAAAATATGTGTATACCCATTAGAGGAAGGAAAAGTTCCCATGCAATCAAATCCCCAAACATCAAATGGTTCAACAGCAAGTGAATAATTCATAGGCATTTCTTGACGCTTACCGATATTACCTATTCTTTTACATTCATCATAAGAAGAGACAAACTTACGGGCATCCTTGAAGAGAGTAGGCCAATAAAATCCAGATTGCAATACATTGTGAGTAGTTCTATCTCCAGCGTGATGCCCTCCATAAGCCTCGTAGTAACATTTCCGTAGGATTTGCCCCTGTTCATGCTCAGGTACACAATGTCTAATAATAGCATCTACTCCTTCTTTATAAAGATGTGGGTCATCCCAAAAGTAATGTCTTAAATCATAGAAGAATTTTTTTTCTTTTGCTGGTATGTAAAGCTCGGTGGTAGATATTTAGCAACAATGTAATTAGCATAGTCAACATACCAAGGAGTACAATTAGCAACATTTATTGCAGCTAACTACTCATCGGGAAAACAATCATCAATAGGTAGTGGGTCATCAAGCACATTTGCAAGACTAGACAAATTATCAGCTACGGGGTTCTAAGCTCCTTTTCTATCAATGATATGTAAATAAAATTCTTGTAACAAGAGAACCCAATGAATAAGTCTAGGTTTAGCATCTTTCTTTTCCATAAGATATTTAATAGCAGCATGGTCTGCGTGAACAGTTATTTTGGAATCAACAATATAAGGTTCAAATTTATCACAAGAAAACACTACTACTAAGAATTCTTTTTTAGTAGTAGCATATTTCTTTGAACATTGTCTAGAGTTTTACTAGCATAATGAATAACATTTAGTTTCATATTAACTCTTTTTCCTAGAACAGCACCAACAGCATAATCACTAGCATCACACATAATTTCAAAAGGCAAGTTCCAATCAGGTGGTTGAACAATAGGTGCAGATATTAAAGCTTTCTTGAGTGTTTCAAAGGCTTCAAGACAATCATCATTAAAAACAAAAGTAATATCCTTTTGCAGAAGATTAGTAAGAGGCCTAGAAATTTTAGAGAAGTCTTTGATAAATCTCCTACAGAAACTAGCATGACCAAGGAAACTACGAATACCTTTGATGTTCTTAGGACATGGCATTTTCTCAATTGCATCAACCTTAGCTTGGTCCACTTCAATACCTCTTTCAGAAATTTTATGACCCAAGACAATACCTTCATTAACCACAAAGGGGCACTTCTACCAATTCAAGACAAGATTTGTTTGTTCACATCTCTACAAAACTCGCTCAAGATTGCTTAAACAATCATCAAAAGACTTTGCATAAAAAGAAAAGTCATCCATGAAAACCTCAGCAATCTTTCCACAAAAGTCAGAGAATATAGCAGTCATACATCTTTGAAAGGTAGCAGGAGAATTACATAAACTAAAACGCATATGTCTATAAGCATAAGTTCCAAAGGGGCAAGTAAAATTAATCGTTTCTTGATGAGGTTGATAAATAGGTATTTGTGAAAAGCCAGAGTATCCATCTAAGAAGCAAAAGTGTGTGTGCTTAGATAATCTTTCAAGCATTTGATCAATTAAAGGCAAGGGGTAATGATCATTTCTAGTTGCTTTGTTTAATTTTCTGTAATCAGTTACCATTCTATAGCCTATAACAATTCTTTGTGGAATAAGTTCATTCTTATCATTAGGAACAACAGTAATACCTCCTTTATTAGGGACACAATGAACGGGACTTACCCATCTACTATCAGCTATAGGATAGATTATACCTGCTTCCAGAAGTTTTAAGATTTTTGTTCTTACCACTTCCTTCATTTTTGGATTCAACTGACGTTGGTGATCAACAATGGGTTTAGCATCAGGTTCCATATTAATTTTGTGCTGACATAGAGTGGGACTAATGCCCTTTAAATTATCAAGAGTATATCCAATAGCAGCCCGATGCTTCCTTAGAACTTTCAATAATCTTTCTTGTTCATGTTCTGAAAGGTTAGCACTAATAATAACAGGATATATCTTCTTTTCATCAATATAAGCATATTTCAAAGTGTCTGGCAATTGTTTTAATTCAAACACAGGGTCACCTTTAGGTGGAGGAGGACCTCCTAGAGTTTCAATAGGCAAGTTGTGTTTAAGTAGAGGACATTGTTCAAAGAAAACTTTATCTGTTTCATGCATATGTAAATCATTTTCATGGTCTAGCAAATATTGTTCTAAAGGATCAGGAGGTGGAACAGCAATAGAAGTAAGACCAATTAATTCATCCTTACTAGGTAGTTCTTTTTCATGATGATTTCTATTAAACTTGGAGAATTTAAACTCATGAGACTCATTACCAAAGCTAACACCAACAATTTGTTTCTCACAATCTATCTTAGCCTTAACTGTATTCAAGAAAGGTCTACCAAAGATAATGGGACAAAAGTAATCTTGTGGGGAACCAAGAACAAGAAAATTAGTAGGGTATTTTATTATTCCACACAAGACTTCAACATCTCTAATAGTCCCAATTGGTGATATGGTGTCTCTATTGGCAAGTTTAATAGTAACATATATTTCTTCTATCTCAGCAGGTGCTATGTCTTTCATAATTTCTTCATATAAAGTGTAAGGAATAGCACTCACACTAGCACCCATGTCACATAAACCATGATAAGAGTGATCTCCTATTTTAACTAAAATAACAGGCCTGCCAACAACATGTCTATGTTTATCTCTTTTATCAGGTTTAACAATTCTAGCAGCTTCTTCACAGAAGTAAATAACGTGCCCATCCATATCTTCTTCCAAGAGATCTTTAACCATAGAAATACTAGGTTCAACTTTAATTTGTTCATCAGGTCTAGGTGTTCTAATATAGCTTTTGTTAACCACGGTTGAAACTTTAGCATGTTCCTTGATCCTAACAGGGAAAGGTGGTTTCTCAATATAAGCAGAAGGAACAACTGGATCAACATTATAAAGTATAGTTTCTTCTTTAACTGGTACTAGTTCTTTATTTCTTCTTTAATAGGTGGGTTATATTTAAACCACTTCTCCTTAGGGAGTTCAACATGAGTAGCAAATGATTCACAAAAGGAGGCTACTATCTCAGAGTCAAGTCCATATTTAGTGCTAAACTTTTGAAAATCATCGGTATCCATAAAAGATCTAACACAATTGTACTTAAGTTTAATACCTGACTCTTTACCTTTGTCAAGTTCCCAATCTCCAGAGTTGTGTTTAATTCTTTCCAAAAGATCCCACCGGAATTCAATAGTCTTCTTCATAAATGAACCATCACAAGAAGTATCAAGCATGGTTTGATCATTACGAGAAAGCCGAGCATAGAAATTCTGGATAATAATTTCTCTTGAGAGCTCATGATTGGGGCAAGAATATAGCATTGACTTAAGCCTCCCCCAAGCTAGAGCGATACTTTCTCCTTCACTAGGCCAAAATTTATATATATAATTCTGATCATGATGAACTAGATGCATAGGATAAAATTTTTGGTGGAACTCCAATTCCATGATCCAATATCATCACATAGCCTATACCATGCCAATGCTTTTCCCTTCAAAGATAAAGGGAAAAGCATTTTCATCACTTCATCCCTGGGTAAACCTGCAAGATTAAACAATCCACAAATTTGTTCCACATATATCAAGTGCATATCAGGATGTTCGGTTCCATCTCCTGCATAAGGATTAGCTAGCAGTTGTTCTATCATACCCAAAGGAATTTCAAATTCAATATTTTCAGCAGCTGCAGTAGGTTGAGGGGTTGCTAATTGTGGTTCCGGACGAGGTGAAGATACCCCGAACAAACCCCTCAAAGGATTGTTTTCCATAGTAAAAAGTGACAATAAATTTCAGCACACTATATAAATGTTTCCTTACCAAAGGCGCTTCACTCCCCGGCAACGGTGCCAGAAAAATAGCCTTGATGACCCACAAGTATAGGGGATCAATTATAGCTCTTTTCGATAAGAGTGTCGAACCCAACGAGGAGCAAAAGGAAATGACAAGTAGTTTCCAGTAAGGTATTGTCTGCAAGTGCTAAAATTGTAAGTAGCGAGTAGTTTGATAGCAAGATAATTTGTAACGAGCAAATAATGATAATAGTAAAAAAGTGCAGCAAGGTAGACCAATCATTTTGAGGCAAAGGACAGGACAAAACGGTCTCTTATGATAAGCAAAGCATTCTTGAGGGTACACGGGAACTTCATCTAGTAACTTTCATCATGTTGGTTTGATTTGTGTTCACTACTTTGATAATTTGATATGTGGGTGGACCGGTGCTTAGGTGATGTTCTTACTTGAACAAACCTCCTACTTATGATTAACTGATGCGACCCCGTCTTTGGAGAAGAGCGAGTACAAGGGGAGGCTCGATCTTCACGGCGTAGGATCGATAAATGGATGGGGATAAATAGCTACAAGCAGCCGGAAAATGGAAAATAAGAGATTATGACCCGACGAGGTGGAGGCTCACCGAAGCTTGCAATCGGAACATTCGCCGATCCACAACCCGCAATACTACCCCACACAACCACGCTCAAGTCGTGGAGCACGGGATAGGTGCAATCCGCAAGGGAAACCACGAACTCTAATCCACACAACATGATCTAGTCGTGGAGCACGAATTAGGAGCAATTTCTCAAGGAATCACGAGAATAAGGATAACAAGAGCTCTCCAATATCAGGAGGAGTCTATGTCTTTGGTCTTTGATAGAAATGGCAAAAGTCCCCAACAAAGGGAAGAGCTAGCCTATTTATAATCGAGACAACCCCCCTGGATAGGTGTGAAAGAGAACTAGCTTCTGGAACCAGATTAGGTGTGAAAGGGAACCAGCTTTGTTTGACTAAATGGCTTCAAGACTTAATGAGGTAGCTTTTGAAATACTCTCGTTGGAGGTGGTTGGCAGTTCCCGACCAAACATTCTTCACTGGAGTCAAACAATGTTTCCTTCAGCAGCAAACTCGAGTTCTGGGAACCTTTTGCAAGTTGGAATATGCAAACTCGTACAAAACATTGTTTCGTCAGAATCGGAACAATGTTTCTTCAGCAGACAACTCATTCTTCATGAATTCCTAACTTTGTTCCTTCACCATAAAACATTGTTTTGCACGGACTAAAATGTGTTTGGCCTTCTTCGATATTGCACCTGAGTTCAACCAACAACAAAGGAGGTGAAAGCACAACCACGTTTTCAAGGTCAAATGATAGACTTAAGTTAGCGTTAACCTGATCATGTATTTGCATTGCGCGACTTCTTGTGATTGGACCATTGATGGTTGGTGGTGTGGTGCCCATGGTTGGGATGTCCTCATCATCCTCCCCCTCTTGAGAAGGAGTCGTCCTCGACTCTAAGGGTTGAATGGTTTCATGTCCTTATCATCCTCCCTCTCATGAAAATGAGTCGTCCTCGACTCTAGTTGGTCATCACACAAAAGAAAATTGGCCAGTAAAAAGAAACAATGCCAAGATTTTATCAAATGCTTAAGTTTAGCTTTCACCTTTGCGAACTTCAAATGTTTTGTTCGACTCGACAATTCTTTCTAGCTAACATTTCCATGGAGTACAAACTTGTAATTAGGCACAACCATGTTTGTATCATCCTCCCTCTCTTGAAGAAAAGTCACCCTCGACTTCCTATAGTCTACAAAATAATAGCACAAGGATAATACAAAATATCTTGGCCAAGTAAAAGTCAAATAAGCATATTCAATTTTTAGTTTTATTGGCTCCTTGATGGTTTCATTATGATTAACAAAAGGATATTGTTTGATGGATGACATAGCAATCATCTTTTCTCTAATTCCATCGCGCTAATGCTTCAAGAGTTCATAAGTGCATACCTCTAGGTGCTTCAAGATGAATGATATCTTTTCTTTTACCTCACCGAGTATTTCCATGCCTTTTTGAAGATCACTTACCACACATGTTGTTTGTTTGGTGGTACTCCACGTGTGCCATAATTGTTCCTGGATCTCATCCTCCCATTGCTGTAGCAGGGTAGCTAAGTATGATTTCTGCATCTGCACATACTTCAAATAAAGAGAACTTTTTGAATAGTTAGTAATTGAATAGTCTTCTCTCCCTTCATTTGGTGGATCACTCAGCTCTTTGATATTGTGTGTAAACACCTCAAGCTTAGATTTGGTGGACTCACACAACTCGCTACTCCTCTCACTTTGATGGTGTGGTATAATATGTTGTGGTTCATTTATTTCTCTAATCTTGTGGTGGATTACCTCACCCTCATATTTGGTGGACTCACACAACTCACTAATCCTCTCTTGCTGAATGTGAGGTATACTTGGATGGAGATATTCCATCTCTCTAATCTCATGTTAAACAATCCAATCCTCACATTTGGTGTACTCACTCACCTCGTCTCGCTTATCACTCTCATTATGTGGAATTCTCGGAAGTGAACACTCTTCCTCACATCTGGTGGAGTCACTCATCTCACCTCTCTTATCATTCTCAATATGTGGATTTTTGGGATATGGACACTATTCCTCATATTTGGTGGAGTGACTCAACTCACCTCTTGGATCATTCCCAATATGTGGATTTTTGGGAAATGGACACTCTTCCTCACATTTAGTGGAGTCGCTCAACTCACCTCTCTTATCACTCTCAATTTTTGGAATTTTTGGAAATGAGGTGCCTGGAACCAAGTAGATTTGCTATTCAATGCCTCGCTTCGGTGGCAATCCGGGTGGCACCTCCTGGGGAAACACGCCCCATACTCTTGCAAAAGATCAAATACAACACTAGAAAGAGTTGAGGGTAAGTCGTTAGCCGCCAATAAACTTTCCTTGTACATGGGTACAAAGAATGGAGCATTAGTTTCTCTCAGTTCCCGCATATCCCTTTTCCTAGCCATCATAACTAATCCCTGTTTTTCCCGGGGCTTGGTCATATTTGGTTGTGGAGCTTTTGGCTGTGGAAACACTCCCTCACTATGTTGGTGGCTCACTTGTTGTGTACGATCACTCTCTCCCTTTTTCTTTCCTTTTATTTTCATCTCATCAAGATAGACTTCCTCGGGTGTCATGGGCAGCCAAGTGAAGTTTTCTCCTTTAGGGACAAAACATAAGAGATTCGCACGCCCGCTGATTTGCACATCATGGTCATGCAACCACGGTCGTCCAAGAAGCAAGTGACAAGCCTGCATCGGCACCACATCACACTCAACATCATCTTGATATGTCCCAACTGAAACTGGTATTTGCACGCTGCTAATCACCTTAATTGTGCCACAATCATTCAACCATTGCATGCGATATGGGTGTGGGTGATGTTTTGTTTGTAATTGAAGCTTCTCGACCATCTCTGTGCTTGCAATATTGTTGCAGCTGCCACTATCAACAATAACTCAACATATCTTTGAGTTGATAAGGCAACGGGTGTGGAAAAGATTATGTTGCTGCCCCTTTTGCTCCTCCACAACCTGGGAGTTAAGTGAACGACATACAACCAACGCTTCTCCATCAAGTTCCTCATGAGATAAAATAGTTCCTCCTACTTCCCAACCTTTCTCCTCTTCCACTTCATCATTGCCACCTTCGGGGTCACTTTCAGACTCCCATTCACCTCATTCATTGATGATCATAGTTCTTTTGCTTGGACATTCTGAAGAAATATGACCTCTTCCTTTGCACTTGTGGCATTGAATGTTGCTACTGCGTATAGAACTCTTTTCTGGAGGTGGAGCAGAGGATACTCCTGCTGTAGCTGATGACCTCTTATCTTGATTGCAAATAGCAAGTGAGGAAGTCGTCGAGGTATGTGGGTGTCTAGGTCGCGCACCCTCAAACTGAGAACCATATGGTTGTTGTGCTCACTGCCATGAGCATGTGGTGGTGCGGCCTTGGAAAGCACGAGTATGGCCATTACGCATATTCTTCTTCTCAACTCTTATAGCTTGATGTACCACATCTTGTAATGTATCATAAGTAAACATCTCCGCAAAATCTGATATTTCATCATTTAGCCCATGTAAAAATCTTGCCATCTTCGCCTCATCACTTTCACGGGTTCTTGTCTGAATTAGCAGCACCTCCATCTCTTTATAGTACTCAACAGTGCGGGAACCTTGAGTGAGCCCCTGCAACCACTTGTACAATTACCTCTCATAGTATGATGGAACAAAACGGCGTCTCATGACTTCCTTCATCAAAGTCCAGCTGCGGATATGATTATTGCCGGACATCAACCGATCGTCTTGCAGCTGATTCCACCATGTAAGAGCATAACCAGAGAACTCCATAACAACAAGATCAACTCTCTTGGCTTCAGAAAACCCATGGATGCGAAAGATTTGGTCACACTTCTCTTCCCACTCAATATATGCATCTGGATCCTCTTTTCCCGTGAATGATGGCACATGTAGCTTCACTCTCGCTTGGTTGTCACGGTCATCATGATCACGACGGTCATAATGATAACCATTGCGACCAAAAACAGCACCACGGCAAGGCGGGGAGTAGGGTTCATAGTCCCTCATGCCTTCATCTTCATCACCATGCTCAAAGAGATCCTCAAGGAAGATGGCATCACCATCATGTGCCACTCATCGCTGGTGATCAGCAGCAAACCCGCGGGGGTCATGGCCTCGCCCGTGAGCATCTCCTCCATGCAGCCCAGCCTCACGGGGGATAACAAAGTCATCACGCCTCCATTCAGCAGCAATAGTAGGGGCGTCGTGGGTAGCAGCTCCTGCCGCTCTTCCACGACCAACATGGCGATCGTCGTTTCCTTGTCGTTGCCGGTTGTCGGCAGCCAGCGAGGCAGCGGGGCTGTGTTGATGTTGAACCCTGTTACCCAATAGGAAGATGACCACCAAACATCCTTCGCATAGCTACAACTATACTCTCCTCAATCATATCACCAAGTGATGCGCGAGTTTTTGGGAGATCATCTTCCACATGTTGATGTCCATGTACACTCGAGTTGGATCCTATCATGTTAACTCTTGGAAACAAGTGGACAAAAGAAAAATATATGTGGAAAAACACTCAGCTCACCTTCTTGCTTACCCAAATTCTAAAGATTCCTTGGCGGCTGCGCGGAAGTAGCAACTCAGGAGTGGATGGGCGAATGAAAGGAAGGAAGCTGACGGTTTCTAGGTGGATCTGGGTGGGGTAAAAAGGGAGGGCTAGTGTTGAGATCCAATCGATGCAAACCAAATGAACAAGAAAAAAATTGTAGATCCTTGCACCATGTTTGAGCTGCAACACTTGCCACTCCCACTTCTGAAATTTCTCACCAAACTGAATATGATTGCATAGTTGCTCAACACTTTCTCTTCTCTCTTTTTTTTTGCTCTTTTTTCACTCTTTTTCACCCTTTTTTTGCTATTTTTTGCAGCACAATAGATCCAACAACAAGACTCAAAGAAAAGCAGCAGCAACTTTGGATAGAACTTGGTGCAAACACAAAGAGGAAAGCAAACAACTAGATCTCAGCAACAAAGGCTTGGATTTTTTGTGGTTTTTTGGCTTTGGACTCTAGGAAGGGGAAAACCAAACTAAAAAGGATAGATCTGGCAACAAAGATACAGATCCTACCGTGTAAACCTTGCTCTGAATACCAGATTATGCGACCCCGTCTTTGGAGAAGAGGGAGCACAAGGGGAGGCCCGATCTTCATGGCGTAGGATCGATAAATGGATGGGGATAAATAGCTGCAAGTAGCCGGAAAATGGAAAATAAGAGATTATGACCCGACGAAGAGGAGGCTCACCGAAGCTTGCAATCCGAACATTCGCTGATCCACAACCTGCAATACTACCCCACACAACCACGTTCAAGTCGTGGAGCACGGGATAGGTGCAATCCGCAAGGGAAACCACGAACTCTAATCCACACAACACGATCTAGTCGTGGAGCACGAATTAGGAGCAATTTCTCAAGGAATCACGAGAATAAGGAAAACAAGAGCTCTCCAATCTCAGGAGGAGTCTATGTCTTTGGTCTTTGATAGAAATGGCAAAAGTCCCCAATGAAGGGAAGAGCTAGCCTATTTATAATCGAGACAACCCCCCTGGATAGGTGTGAAAGAGAACTAGCTTCTGGAACCAGCTTAGGTGTGAAAGGGAACCAGCTTTGTTTGACTAAATGGCTTCAAGACTTAATGAGGTTGCTTCTGGAATACTCTCATTGGAGATGGTTGGCAGTTCCCGACCAAACATTGTTCACTGGAGTCAAACGATGTTTCCTTCAGCAGCAAACTCGAGTTCTGGGAACCTTTCGCAAGTTTGAATATGCAAACTCGTACAAAACATTGTTTCGTCAGAATCGGAACAATGTTTCATCAGCAGACAACTCATTCTTCATGAATTCCTAACTTTGTTCCTTTGCCATAAAACATTGTTTGGCACGGACTGAAATGTGTTTGGCCTTCTTCGATTTCGCACCTGAGTTCAACCAACAACAAAGGAGGTGAAGGCACAACCATGTTTTCAAGGTCAAATGATAGACTTAAGTTAGCGTTAACCTGATCATGTATTTGCATTGCGCGACTTCTTGTGATTGGACCTGAGGGAGTCCTGGATTAGGGGGTGTTCGGGTAGCCGGATTATACCTTCAGCCGGACTCCCGGACTATGAAGATACAAGATTGAAGACTTCGTCCCATGTCCGGATGGGACTTTCCTTGGCGTGGAAGGCAAGCTTGGCAGTGCGGATATTCAAGATCTCCTACCATTGTAACCGACTCAATGTAACCCTAACCCTATCCGGTGTCTATATAAACCGGAAGGTTGTAGTCCGTAGGCAATCAACTCCATATACAACAATCATACCATAGGCTAGCTTCTAGGGTTTAGCCTCCTTGATCTCGTGGTAGATCTAATCTTGTACTACCCATATCATCAATATTAATCAAGCAGGACGTAGGGTTTTACCTCCATCAAGAGGGCCCGAACCTGGGTAAAACATCGTGTTCCCTGCCTCCTGTTACCATCCGGCCTAGACGCACAGTTCGGGACACCCTACCCGAGATCCGCCGGTTTTGACACCGACATTGGTGCTTTCATTGAGAGTTCCTCTGTGTTGTCGCCTTTAGGCCCGATGACTCCTTCGATCATCAACAACGATGCAGCCAGGGTGAGACTTTTCTCCCCGGACAGATCTTCATCTTCGGCGGCTTCGCACTGCGGGCCAAGTCGCTTGGCCACCTTGAGCAGATCGAAAGCTACGCCCCTGGCCATCAGGTCAGGTTTGGAAGCCTAAACTACACGGCTGACATCCGCGGGGAGTTGATCTTCGACGGATTCGAGCCACAGCCATGCACGCCGCACTGTCTCGATAGGCATGATATAGCTCTGCCACTGAACAGTGCCTCGGAGGCTGCACACGCATCGGTTCCGACCATTGATTCGGAGCCTACTGCGCCGATCGAGGATCAGCGGTTGGACGCTGCCTCAGGGGTTGCGATCTCAGAGGCGATCGAGCCGAACTCCAGCCCCGCACTCCGCATGGCCTGTGACTTGGAGGAGCCGGATTCCTTTCCGAACTCCGAGCCCCCCGCGCCCCTGATGATCGAATCCGATTGGGCGCCGATAATGGAGTTCACCGCCGCAGACATCTTTCAGCACTCGCCTTGTGGCGATATCCTGAACTCTCTCAAGTCTCTCTCCTTATCAGGAGAGCCCTGGCTGAACTACGGTCAGCAAGGATGGGATACAGACGATGAAGAAATTCAAAGCCCACCCACCACCCACTTGGTAGCCACTGTCGACAATTTAAACGACGTGCTCAACTTCGACTCCGGAGACATCGACAGCATGGATGACGATGCAGGAGATACCGACGAACCAACGCCCATAGGGCATTGGACAGCCACCTCATCTCACGATGTGTACATGGTGGATACCCCTAAAGGAAGCGACAACGAGGAAAAAGGGGATGTGACAGGAGATTGACCCCCCGAAAAACAATCAAAGCATCAGCGTAAACGCCGACCCAAGCCCCGCCTCGACAAAAACCCAGGCATAGAGCAGGACGAGCCGGTAGACGACAAGCAGGCCTTAGAGCAACCGTCCGAACAGGGCAACACGGATAGAGAAACCGAACATCCCGCCTCCAGCGAAAATGACATTCTGGACGACCTCACGCCGGATAAACCTATGGAGCAGAAGAATCTCCACGAGAGGCTCATTGCAACTGCATGCAGCCTAAAAAAGCAGAAACGGAAGCTAAAAATAGCGGAGGATGCACTCCGGATTGGATGGAGCAAGGTAATCAATACCGCAGATAAATACGGCGACAGTCGCCGCACTAAAATCTATCCGAAAAGAAAGCTACTGCCTAAATTCGACGAAGAGGCCCTAGAGCCCTCGCATTCAAAAAATGAGAAAGCCACACGGTCGGTAGACGACCCCATAAAGCGGCAAGCGGCGCCGCACCTAAATCGGCATGCGACCCACTTAAGGATTCGCATCATGGCCCAGTCAGGTCCATTTATGGGCCAAGAAAGCTAGCTCTCGTAAGCAACGCTATGAAGCCATCATCAGAATCCGGCACACCCAAATACAGGGGCGCCGCACACCCCCTATGTTTCACCGATGAGGTCCGGGACTATGAATTTCCAGAGGGATTCAAACCCGTAAACATAGAGGCATATGATGGAACAACAGACCCTGGAGTTTGGATCGAGGATTATATCCTCCAAATACACATGGCTAGAGGAGATGATCTCCGCGCCATAAAATATTTACCCCTTAAGCTTAAAGGGCCAGCCCGACATTGGCTTAAAAGCCTTCCCGAAAACACAATTGGAAGCTGGGAAGAGCTCGAGGATGCTTTCCGAGCAAACTTTCAAGGGACCTATGTCCGCCCTCCGGATGCAGACGATCTTAGTCACATAACTCAACAACCCGGAGAATCAGCTCGGCAGTTCTGGAATAGATTCCTCACTAAAAAGAATCAGATAGTCGACTGTCCGGACGCCGAAACCTTAGCAGCTTTCAGGCATAACGTCCGAGACGAATGGCTCGCCAGACACCTCGGCCAAGAAAAGCCAAGAACAATGGCCACACTAACAAGCCTCATGACCCGCTTTTGTGCAGGGGAGGACAGCTGGTTGGCAAGGTGCAGCCCCAGCGATCCAAGTACATCCGAAACTAGGGATGGAAACGGAAAACCGTGACGCAACAAGGACCATCGCCGGACTAAGGACAAAAGTCCGAAGAGCACGGCAGTCAATGCCGGATTCAAAGGCTCACGACAAAATCAGGCAAAATCGCCCCCACAGGATAACAGGGACGATCCATCCAAACTAAATAAAATCCTGGACAGGATATGTCAGATACACAGTACTCCCGGGAAGCCTGCTAACCATACCCACAGAGACTGTTGGGTCTTCAAACAATCCGGCAGACTCAATGCCGAGCACAAGGGGCTCGACACACCAAGCGAACACGAGGACGAACCCCAAAAGCAGAGCACCGGGAAACAAAAGAACTTCCCACAAGAAGTAAAAATAGTGAACTCACTTCACATAACAAAACGTGCGGCGCCCGTAAAGGTACGCACCACACGGCCCATCCCCAAAGGGTCCTGCCACTGGTTGTCAAAACTGATCATCTTCGATCAACTAGATTATTCTAGAAATATCAAGAATGTAGGATGGACTGCGTTGATACTCGATCCAATAATTGGCGGGCTCCAGTTTTCAAATGTCCTTATGGACGGCGGCAGTGGACTAAACCTGATATATCAGGATACAATCTAGCACATGGGGATAAACCCAGCAAGAATCCGCCGCAGCAAAACCTCCTTTCAAGGGGTAATACCTGGTCCGGACACCCATTGTATGGGTTTTCTCCGGCTCGAAGTCATATTCGGCTCTGCCGATAACTTCTGCCACGAAAAGCTGACCTTCCATATCGTCCCATTCTCAAGTCGCTATCAAGCACTACTGGGACGCGAAGCTTTCGCTCGCTTTAACGCAATACCGCATTATGCATCTCTTACGCTTAAGATGCCCGATCCACTAGGCATCATCTCTTTGAAAGGAAAGCACTAAAGTGCGCCTCCCCAAGCGGAGGACTGTGCGGCCGCTTTGACAGCCCCACAGCAAAATGGCCTCACCGGCCAAAAAACTTCGAAATAGGTCATTCAAGACCACGAACGCGGATAGACGAGTTCGGTGCAAAATCATCATTGATGCAGGCCTAGAAGCCATATACCCCCGCACTAGGGGCTCCATGCATAAGAGACAATAAAGCTCAATCTTATATATTCCACTTTATACTTTGTTTATTTTAAACTTTTTCGGCACGACCCGTTTTCAACTCAGTTCCTCTCTTTTACAGATGAACATCGTGCGGTGCCCGTCCAGGATACGGCACAATGGAGACACAGGTGCAGACGTGCAGTAGGGACCCATCCTAAAGGATTCTTTTTAGATTAAGACCCTACGTAAACCTTTTTTACTGTCTCTTGTTGCTAGACATCCCCTGGTTTTTTCTGATATAACCAAGGAGGAGGCTGGCGTCTTGGCATGTGGCCACGTCAGAATTTTTGCATGTACCTGGACACTAGGGGCTTTCTTTTTTAATAAAGAGTGTTGTTTTGCCCGCACTCATAAAGACCGAACACCTTAGGGAGTGTTCGGCGTCGCGTGTTTTGGCATTATATGCATCAGCTCCGAGTCATGTCTTTGGTCAAATGTTGGGTTGCCCGGCTCCTGAGTTCGGCTACCTTACGTTCCGCTCTATCGGCTAAGGTAGCACCAGGAGAACTACTACGATTGTGCCCCAGTTCGGCCGGGCGAGCACCTCAGTAGAGAAAGCCGAAAACTGACTGTCATGATGTAGCGTGAGACTGGTCAGCCACTCGATGACCTATCAGAATCTATCGGATTCCTCCGCTTTAATGAAGGGCCGCTTCCCGGTCAGGCACATACGGGCCCCGAACTCGGACGAGCGCAGTTGCCACTAAGGAGCTACCTAAATAGTCTCACTCTCAAACTCCTATGGCTAAGTGAAAGTGTTAAAGCATTATAGTCCGGTTGCCTGGCCTGCTGCACTATCACCTACTTTGTAGGACCAAGACGTTGGGTTAAGTGTGAAAATGCGTCTTCTGCGAGCACCCCCGCACTATGTGCGTGGGGGCTGAAGCCAACGACTGCCATCTTTCACGATTTTGTATATATATATATATATATATATCTTAAAACGGCCGCACAGGAGGTGTTCCCAATACTTGGAGGCACAAGTATAAAAAAGGCCACTACAGTTTATCAAAATATTACTTTATAATTACATATGCTATCATAACATAGCATCTTTCGGGCACTGCATGTCTATTACATGAGCGCCTTCAAGAACTTCCTGAAAATTGTGCTCGGAAGGTACTCGGCTTTTGTCCGAATCTCGGGACGCAACAACGATGGTCTCCATCTCTGCCCAGTATGTCTTAACACGGGCAAGAGCCATCCTAGCGCCCTCTACGCATGCTGACCTCTTCATTGCATTTATACGCGGCACCGCGTCAAGGAATTGCTGCACTAAGCTGAAATACCTCTTCGGCTCCGATCTCCCCAGCCACAAGTGACCCAGGACGTACTTCATGGCGAGTCCAAACAACCTATTCAGTTCGTCCCATTGAGCCAAACAATCATCCACTGCCAGTGGACGCTCAGGATTGTGAAACTGCGACCAGAAAAGCTTTTCCACTTCGCGACCTTTCTGATCTCGAAAGTGTTCGGTCGCATCAGCAGCACTCGCTGCCAAGTCCAGATAGGTATCCTCCACACTCCACATCCAGTCCAATGGAGCAAACTTCGGATCGCAAAATTTCCTTCGCAGCATAAAGGGCTTTCCAGCCGCAATCTGTTCGGCCTGACGCAGCTCCTCCTTCGCAGCTCTCATCGCAGAGCGTGCATCCTTGGCATTGGCAACGGCCTTCTCTAAGTCCGTCTGTTTCACCTGGTCTTCTTTTTCAAGAAGTCTGCAACGATCTGTAGCGCTTTTTAACTTTTGGGCCATCTCGGCCGTCTCTTCCTTGCTTCGGCAATGAGCAGCCTGTTCGGCTCTCAGCTCTTCAAGGGCTTTCCTGGTGGCCGCATCACTTTCGCTGGCTTGTTCTTTAGCTCGGGCAAGTTCTGCCCTAAGACTCTCCACGGCGGCCGCACCATCTGCGTCAAGCACACACATTGTAAGACACAGGCATAAAACTATTCTTACCTGATGCCGCCCGAGGAATTACATACCTTGAACCTCATCAAGCCGCTTATTGACAAGCGTGATGTCGGCATCTGCCACATCCAGTTGCCGCTTTAGTTCGGCAAAATCGTCAGTTCGGCTCGATTCCGGGCACCCTGCTGCCTACATTCAAAGGCGACATCTTAGACCTGGGATTATGATCCTCCGCGTGTCGTCATTTCTTGACGATGCGCAGAGTCTCAGGGGCTACTATCTACACAGGGCGCATCTTATTCATGCGCAACTGACAAAAGTATACATTATCTAATGTACCTCGAAACCCGTCAGTAAACTTTTGACGGCCTCATACTATCCGCTCTCTGCGGATGAAATCCTTTCAATCACCGTGCCCATCAATGCGCGGTGCTCCTCTGAGATAGAAGCTCGCCCCAGCAGAATCTTTAGCTCCTCCGGCCGAGCACCAGACGGTGCCGGGCTCGTCCCATGACCTCTTTCAAAGGTTGGACACGGAAAACCTCAGGGGGCCGCATAGCTACCTTCTGCCCCTGCCGGATTCAGAGAAACCCTCCGCGACGACACCTCAGGGTCGCCCGCCTTGCTAGGTGGCACGGCAGGGGGAGGCGTCCCGCTCTCCATCATCTCTGGAAGGAGATCCCCCGAAGACGAGCTCTGCTGAGAAGGGCTGAGGTCCGAGCTACAAGGTAAAGGTTTGGTTAATCTTCTCAGATATAAATCAAGGATTTCCCTCATCCCTCAAAAGGAAAATCTTTCTCCACTTACGGCTCGCTGGAGGGCTGATCCCCTTGAGGGCGTAGTCCGGCCGAGGAACTCCCCGGTGTCGGACCCTCTGACGAGGATTTTCTCCCCGCTTCGAGGCCATGGTTTTCGGGTCGTCAGAGGCGCCTCTCTTCTTACCCTTAGGAGAGGAATTGTCGGTTCCTCCCTTCGGAGCAGCCTCCTTCGAGGAGGCCATAGCTTCCTTGTCCTCCCCCTCCAAAGGCATTATCTCCAGCATCCTGACCGGCACGGTTTCTGGCCTGGTTTCAGGAAGGGGAGCCGGACACCTGATCAACTTTGCCTTCGCTATCCACTCCTGTTTAAAAGGACGGCTCTTTTAGGGGCAAGTTTATGACAATTATACGGATAGAAGGTCCGGGCACAAGGTCGCTTACTTGAGTATCCGGGCGATTGCAGCTTAGGCCTGCGTCCTCGGTTAAATCTAGACACATCTCTTGTGATCCGAAGAACAGTCTATACATCTCCGTGGGCGTTGCGCCCATAAAGTTCTGGAGAGCTCGCGGTACCTCTGGATTAAACTCCCACAGGCGAAGGGGCGATGTTTGTCGGGCAATATTCGGCGAATCAGCATGACCTGCATCACCTTGACCAAGTTGAGGTCTCCTTCCAAGAGATCTTTAATTCGGCCCTGTAACAAGGGCACGTCTTTGGGCAAACCCCAATCTAACCCTCTATTAACCCATGACGCTAGCCGTGGTGGGGGACCCGAGCGAAAGGCAGGAAGCGCCACCCACTTGGCGCTCCGGGGAGCGGTGATATAAAACCACTCTCGTTGCCACAAGCCCAGCTCCTCTTGAAAAGATCCCTCGGGCCATGGAGCATCAGCATTTTTGCTTATAACAGCGCCTCCGCACTCTGCGTGCCGTCCCTTGATCATCTTCGGCTCCACTTTGAAAGTATTGAGCCATAATCTGAAGTGGGGGGTAACACGGAGGAACGCTTCGCATACAACGATAAACGAGGAGATATGGAGGATGGACTCCGGAGCTAAGTCATGGAATTCCAGCCCGTAATAAAAGAGCAGTCCCCTCACAAAGGGATCCATCGGGAAGCCTAACCCCCGAAGGAAGTGAGACACGAACACTACGCTCTCACCAGGCTGGGGACTGGGGATAGCCTGCCTTTGAGCAGGCAACCTGTGCGGAATTTCGGCGGTCAAGAACTTAGCCTCTCTCAACTTTAGCCTGTCCTCCTCCGTGACGGAGGAGGGCATCCATCGGCCTTGAAGGTCAGAACCGGACATTGTCGAAGGTCTGAGGCGCCTGGAATCTGGAGCCTAGGGTGTTGGAACTCGAGGCGACGGGCGAACTTGTTTTGGGATTGGAGAAAAGGAGTAAGGCCCTGGTCTCTTTATAAGAGGTTGAATACCAGGAGCCCTCCCCGTAACCGTTTGGGACTCGCCTTTAATCAAGAAAACATGCTAACGGGCACGATTGGGTTACCCACGTCCGTATTGATGAGAACCCCGTAAAAGGGGGGCACATGATCTCTGCTTTGACAAGACGTGCCAAGGAAACCGCCTCGCAAAACACGCTGAGGTGGAAAAGTGAAAACGATTCGAGTAAAGGACTTGGCTGTAGTGTGATGACGCACTGCGGAATACGTCAGCAGATTTGATTTGTGTTAATATTATTCTCTCTATGGCAATATGTGGAAGCTTATTTTGCAGAGCCGGACACTACTCTTGGTGTTTACAATCTTCTATGAAGGACTTGGAGGAGGAACCCACCTTGCAATGCCGAAGACAATTTGCGCGCCGGACTTGTCATCATTGAAGCCTGGTTCAGGGGCTACTGAGGGAGTCCTGGATTAGGGGGTGTTCGGGTAGCCGGATTATACCTTCGGCCGGACTCCCGGAATATGAAGATACAAGATTGAAGACTTTGTCACGTGTCCGGATGGGACTTTCCTTGGCGTGGAAGGCAAGCTTGGCGGTGCGGATATTCAAGATCTCCACCATTGTAACCGACTCAATGTAACCCTAACCCTATCCGGTGTCTATATAAACCGGAGGGTTGTAGTCCGTAGCCAATCAACTCCATATACAACAATCATACCATAGGCTAGCTTCTAGGGTTTAGCCTCCTTGATCTCGTGGTAGATCTACTCTTTTACTACCCATATCATCAATATTAATCAAGCAGGACGTAGGGTTTTACCTCCATCAAGAGGGCCCGAACCTGGGTAAAACATCGTGTTCCCTGCCTCCTGTTACCATCCGGCCTAGACGCACAGTTCGGGACCCCCTACCCGAGATCCGCCGGTTTTGACACCGACAGGACCGTTGATGGTTGGTGGTGTGGTGCCCATGGTTGGGATGTCCTCATCATTAACCCTCCCGCAAGCATCCGGGACTACGATAAAAGTACTAAGAATAAATTCTAACAATAGCATTAAACTTTTGGATCCAATCGGTCCCTTACGAAATAGCGCATAAACTAGGGTTTAAGCTTCTGTCACTCTCGCAACCCACCATCTAATTGCTACTCCACAATGCATTCCCTTAGGCCCAAATACGGTGAAGTGTCATGTAGTCGATGTTCACATGACACCACTAAGGGAATAACAACATACATACTATCAAAATATCGAACACATATCAAGTTCACATGATTACTTGCAACGTGCTTTCTCCTGTGACCTCAAGAACAAAAATGACTACTCACAAATGATAAACATGTTCATGATCATAGGAGTATTAAATAGCATAATGGATCTAAACATATAATCTTCCACCAAATAAACCATATAGTAATCAACTACAAGATGTAATCAACACTACTAGTCACCCACAAGTACCAATCTATAGTTTCGGTAACAAGATTGCACACAAGAGATGAACTAGGGTTTGGGAGGAGATGGTGTTGTTGAAGATGTTGATGAAGATTTCTCTCCCCAAGATGGGAGAGTTGTTGGTGATGATGATGATGATGATGATTTCCCCCTCCGGGAGGGAAGTTCCCCCGGTGGAATCGCTCCGCCGAAGGGCAAAAGTGCTCCTTCCCAAGTTCCACCTTAAGGCGGCGGCGCTTCGTCCCGAAAGTCCTCCTCTTATTTTTTTTCTAGGTCAAAACCACTTATATACCATAAGATGGGCACCGAAGGTGGGCCGAGGAGGCCACAACCCACCAGGGCGCGCCCGGAGGGCCTGGTGTGCCCAGGTGGGTTGTGCCCACCTGGTGGCCCCCTCTGGTGTTTATTAGCTCCAGTATTTCTCAAATAATCCATAAAAAATCTCCGTAAAGTTTCATCTCATTTGGAGTTGCGCAGAATAGGTGGACTGGCGTAGCTTTTCCAGGTCCAGATTTCCAGCTGCCGGAATTCTCCCTCTTGGTGTGTTCCTTGCAAATTATGGGAGAAAAGGCATTAGAATTACTCCAAAAACATTATTATGGATAAAAACATTATTATGGATAAAAACATTATAAATAACAGTAAGAAAACATGATGCAAAATGGACATATCACCTACCAGGTTGCGGCAGTCGAGAACCTGGACGACGAAGGTGTCGCTGTCGGTGTCAAAACCGGCAGATCTCGGGTAGGGGGTCCCGAACTGTGCGTCTAGGATCGATGGTAACAGGAGACAGGGGACAAAATGTTTACCCAGGTTCGGGCCCTCTCTATGGAGGTAATACCCTACGTCTTGCTTGATTGATATTGATGAATATGGGTGTTACAAGAGTTGATCTACCACGAGATCGTGATGGCTAAACCCTAAAAGCCTAGCCTATATGACTATGGTAATGAATGTGTCCTTTCTGGACTATCCCCTCCGGTTTATATAGACACCGGGGGGTTCTAGGGTTTACATAGAGTCGGTTACATAAGAAGGAATCTTCATAGTCGGTCGCCAAGCTTGCCTTCCACACTAAGGAGAGTCCAATCCGGACTCAGGTATAGTCTTCGGCCTTCATGTCTTCACAGCCCATCAGTCCGGCCCAATAGATAACAGGTCGGACGCCCGAGGACCCCTTAATCCAGGAATCCCTTAGTAGCCCCCGAACCAGTCTTCAATAGCAAGGTGTTCGGCACACAAATTGTCTTCGGCATTGCAAGGCGGGTTCCTCCTTTAATTATCTCCAAGTGATGCATTTGGCCATCGGTTCCATGTCACTCCCCTCGGCTTCTGTGCGGTAAATAACTTCGCCTCCCACATGTCAAGTGAAGGCGGAAGGTCAAGGTAATTTCACAAATAATACCCCGCCTATGCAAGGGGAGCGCCTATTAAAGAGATCGGATCCTAGATCCATTCGGCACCATTTAGAGGAAATCCCTGGAAACCGCTTGGGAGAAACCATTCCAGCATGGCTAGCGTCCCCAGCTCCTCCACCCGTTCCGGCCCAGAGAAAGGCCGGTGGGAGAGGTGCTCAGTGTCCCATAGTCAATTGACGAAGCTGCAGACGCGGGGATTTCTTCCCCCCATAGATCTAGTTCCCATTCGAGCGGGGCTAGATTCCTTTAATGGTGAGATTCAGGCAGAGGACTTCCCCAATCCATCCGGGGGATAGCGAGTATGTTTCGTCCCCTACTTGCTGAGGGCCGTTGGATTTCCCATTCATCCGTTCCTCCGAGGGCTTCTAGAATACTATGGCCTCCAGTTGCACAGCTTCACCCCTGCCTCCGTTCTACACATCGCGGGTTACGTCGCTTTATGTGAATTATTCCTGGGTATCGAGGCTCACTTCAAGCTATGGAGGAAGTTGTTCTGCCTTGTCCCGCGTAATCACGAGGGGTCCATATTTGAAGTGGGCAGAGCCAAAGTATGGCGCATCGCTGATACCGGATATCTGTCCGGTGCACCAAGGAAGGCATCCGAAGAATGGCCTTCCGAACGGTTCTATATTGAGAACGTTGCGCTTCCCGACCCAGTTCAAAAGGGTCTTCCTGAATTTGCAATTCCGCTAAAGAAACGCCACAGTTGGCGCCCTAAGAGTCTGAAGAGGAGGACATCGCAGAAGTTCGCCAGCTTATGAGCAAGATAAAGATGCTCGCCCAGTCCGGACTTACAATAATCGAGGTAATGGCAATCTTCATAGTGCGTGGGTTTCAGTCATTACAATACAGAGGGCTGCCCATGTGGCACTATAATGGAGAGGATGACGCTTCTCGTTATGGCCGGAAGGGTCCGGATACCCCTGCCGCTCTGGCCAAAATTTTGGTTGAGCTTTTTAAAGGGGAAGAAGAGGAGTTTCTTCGCATTAAGCACAGAGATGGATATTCTATGTACAATCCTCCCAGTTGGGTAAGCTTCGATCCTTTGATTCTACTCATTCCCCTTCCGAATTACTTTTGATAAATTTCAAGTATGTTTGTTATGGCAGCAATGGCGGAAGGTCACCGAAGGACTTCATAGTCCTGCCCCACAGCCGGAGACCCACAACCGGGAACTAGATCCTGGGTTTGAAGAGGATCCGGATATATTCGTGGTGCTCGCGGGGGGGGGGGGGTGTTTACCAGACAAGCTGTGACGGCACAGAAGTGGCAATCACCGTAGACTACCCTGGCCTTCTTCCTGATTCTCATGTAAGTAATTAAGAAACACCCTCTCTAAAAGAGTGCTCTTATTCCATCTCACCCATCGCACTATATCGTGCTTCACAGGGGAGACGTTCGGCGATTTCGAAGAGATCGGCTCCCGCACCGGACAATCCTTCCAAGAGAAAAGAAAATGAAGATATGGCCATGCCTTCATCGAAGAGGTATGAATTCACCAACCTACCCCTGAGCAGTCACGTCCAACCGTGACCTTCCCGTTTTCCATTTGCCAGGAGGAAGACGCGCCGGACTATATCCGAGGGTCCGAGTGGCCATACTTCCCACAGCCAGGATTCAAATCCTATCATGAAGACGGGGGCTGATGTAGGGGCGACGTCGGACTGTCCTCCAGCCGAGGACTCGGACGATATATCTGTCACCAACTCAGAAGTGGAGAGTGCTACGAATCATCGGCACCGCCGGGCCATTTTACAAGATCCTGGCTTTTCGGAAGGGTCATTTAACGCCTTCAACGCAGACGATGCATACATCCGGGCTGCTCGAGATGGGATTAGCAGGGCTGCAAAGCAACATTTGAAAGATGTACAGGTAAATTCGCTTTGTCTGACTATGATAACCATATGCCAGTAGCCCTCGAGACTTAAAGGAGTTGAAACAACTGATTTAAGGATCAATGTACAACCAGGTGCTTACGGAGAAGAATACTCAGCTGGCTCAGGAACTAGAAAAGTGTCAGCGCCAGCTGCTTGCTGCTAACGCCGAACTAGAGAAATACAAGGCATCTCTAGGTAATATTTTCCTCCAACGAAAATTCATAAGGCTACACCGATACTGTGAGTCTGGGTTCTAATCCTCGTGTTGGGTCGTTTAGACCAAGTTCGAGAGCAGCTTGACGCCGCTCGAGGCGAAGAACATGGAGCCAAAAAGCTACTAGCAGCAGGTGAGCGTGTATTGACAAAGGTTGTTGAAGAGAAAAAGAAACTCCAGGATTTGAACATCAACCTACACGAAGAACTGAAAGATGTGCGAGCGCAACTAGCCGACTCTGTGAAGGAGAACAAGAAGCTTCGAGGCGGCATATTCAGTATGTGGCCACTTTTGTCTTATAATAGTTTGGAGGTGGCGGTAGCTGATATAGCTATAATTGTAGGTGTGTTGACGAACCGCCCCGAAGAGGAAGTATCCGAATCATCAAATGATCTTTTGCAGGAGTTGTCGCAGTTGCACGAGCAAGCTCAGTAGGCTATGCGGAGTGTAGCCAAGGCTTTATGGCCATCCGACTCCCCTCCAGGAAGCATGGAAAAGCTGGTAGAGCTGTTCAAGGGAGTGCGGCGGCATATCCTGATGTGGAAGATATCTCCCTGCTGAGAGGGTGCGCGAGAGGCCTGGGCCATGGTGAAGATGTGCTATACCAAGCTGGATCCTAATCGCATGGCTCGTGTCAGGCCGGTAGGGCCGAATGGGGAAGAAATTCCCGTTAGTATAGTATATGGCCAAGTAGAGGTAGCCACCAAATATTCCCAACAGGAGTGTAAGTTAGACTGCCTGTTGGAAGGTGTAGAGGAAGAGGTGTTCGAGTTCAAATGACTGTGTACTTTCCTCATCTAGCTGAATTGTATATCATTTTTCATGGCAGACCTTTTCGCTTCAACCTCCAGACTCTAAGGTGCAGAGTGTTTCCGAATACCGTCGCGGCCAAATAGGCCGGGGTATGCTTGGAAAACTAGGCGTAGGGGTCATAGTTGCTTGAACAGACAAGTTGTATCCGGCTAGCTATGTTATATTACATTAAGGTCGTAAGAAACATCTTCCAGGGAGAATAGTTCTGTTAAGGGCCCTTTCCCTGGGTGTGCATGCATTTAATGTACATGTCCGAATTGTGATGCGAGCACCGTAGTTTGTATAACTTCTGGGGGTGTACAATGTAGTGAGTTTAGAAAACATCTTTAATTCACCGACCAAATATTCCCTTAAGAACGCTAGCTTTCGGCTTCACCCAGTCTGAGGTAAACATCCGGATGACTCGGCAGTAACAATCGCAGAGGTGCTCCCTTTATGCCCTAGCCGAACTAACGGGAACGTAGGGCATAAACACAGGAGCTACGCAACCCAGCTTGGCCAAAACTTAAGTCATATCGATGCATATAGTGCCGAAGAAAAGGTACATATGGAAAAACTCATATGTGAGGAGCTTAATGCTCAAGAAATGACAAGAACTTCTGTCTGAGAAGCCCCCAGGTACAAGTGACATACATGTTTAAAGATGTATGTGTCGATGTTGTGCGGTCTGGCCGTACCGAAGCTTTAAAGCAAGAAAGAATAAAATAATTGACAAAGAGAGAAAAAATAATGGAAGCTACAGGGGAGGAGGAGACGAACACGGGGTTTGGCGCTAGGCATAGAATCTTCGGAGTCTGGCCGCGTTCCAGGGGTTTGGCTCGAGGCGATTGTCTGATGCATCACGAAGACGGTACGCCCCTCCGGTGAGGACTTCACCAATTATGAAGGGACCCTCCCATTTGGGCTTGAGTTTGTCCTATTTCTTCTCCGGCAGGCGTAGAATGAGTTTGCCAATATTGTAAGTCTTGGCCCGTACTTCTCTGCTTTGATATCTTCAAGCCTGCTGTTGGTAAAATGTTGAACGGGCTTTTGCAATATTGCGTTCCTCCTCCAGGGCATCTAGGTCATCCTTCCGATCAAGCTCGGCTTCTCTCTCTCCATACATACGCACTCGGGGTGAGTCATGAATAATATCGCAAGGCAATACGGCCTCTGCGCCATACACCATGAAGAAAGGTGTGTATCCGGTAGTGCGGTTGGGCGTGGTCCGCAGCCCCCAGAGTACGGAGTCGAGCTCCTCAACCCAGTGCTTCTCTGATTCTTTCAAGGACCGCACTAGTCTGGGCTTGATGCCACTCATAATGAGACCGTTGGCCCGTTCGACTTGACCGTTGGTTTGTGGGTGGTAGATGGAGGCGTAATCAAGTTTAATACCCAGATTAGTACAACAAGTTTTTACCTCGTCGGCTATGAAATTAGAGCCGTTATCAGTGATGATGTTGTGTGGAACACCATAACGGTGCACAACACCGGATATGAAGTCTATCACCGGGCCGGATTCGGCTGTTTTGACCGATTTAGCCTCTATCCACTTAGTGAATTTGTCCACCATAACCAGTAGATATTTTTCTTATGGCTTCCCCCTTTAAGGGGTCCGACCATATCGTGTCCCCAGACCACAAAAGGCCAAGTGATGGGGATTGTTTGTAGGGCGGTGGAGGCATATGGCTTTGATTGGCAAAGAGTTGGCATCCAATGCAACGTTGGACAAGGTCCTGTGCATATGCTCGGGTCGTCGACTAATAAAATCATGTACGGAAGGCCTTGCTAACAAGGGCCCGAGCTACGGCGTGGTGACTGCTGAGTCCGGCATGGATTTCAGCCAAGAGTTGTTGCCCCTCTTCCTTGGATATACATCATTGTAGGACTCCGATGGTGCTTTTCTTGTAGAGCTCTCCATCATGAACCTTGTAGGCTTTTGAACGTCGGACAATGCAGCGGGCCTCATTCTGGTCCTCGGGAAGCTCTTTACTATTGAGGTAGGCCAGGAAGGGTTCGATCCATGGGGCAATGACTGCCATGATGAGATGTGCCGATGGTGTTATTTCGATGACTGGGCCCCCGACAACGTCGGTGTTTCCGGGATCTTGGATTATGTTTGATTCCAGACTTGTATTGCTGTTTTCCCCTTGCCACACCACGGATGGCTTAAAGAGCCTTTCCAGGAAAATATTAGGTGGGACGGGTTCGCGCTTAGCGCCGATACGAGCAAGAACGACCGCCGCTTGATTACTTTCTCGGGCCACATGATGGAACTCGAGTCCTTCAAACCGGTCCGACATTTTGATGACTGTGTTGTGATACGCTGCCATCTTTTGATCTTTAGCATCGAAATCTCTGTTTATTTGAGATATTGCGAGGTTCAAGTCCCCGCGTACCTCAAGGCGTTGTATGCCCATGGAGACAGCCATCCGGAGACCATGTAATAAGGCCTCATATTCTGCTGCATTATTGGAGTCTGTGTATAGTATTTAGAGAACGTACTGGACGATGTCTCCCGTAGGGGACGTTAAAACGACCCCTGCTCCAAATCCTGCCAGCATTTTGGAGCCGTCGAAGTACATGACCCAATTGGAGTATGTGTCGTACTCTATAGGGAGTTCGGCCTCTGTCCATTCGGCAACGAAGTCAGTCAATACTTGGGACTTGATGGCTCGACGTGGTTTATATGTAATATCGAATGGGACGAGTTCAATGGCCCATTTGGCAATCCAGACTATAGCATCGCGGTTGTTTATGATGTCATTGAGGGGTACTTCGGAGGCCACCGTGATTGAACACTCCTGGAAGTAGTGACGGAGCTTTCGGGATTCCATGAAGACCGCATATGCTATTTTTTGATAATGAGGGTACCGGGATTTGCATGGTGTAAGGACAGTGGATACGTAGTATACTGGCTTCTGAAGCGGGAATTTGTGTATGTGCTGTTCTCGTTTGATGACGAGTACAGCGCTCACTACCTGGTGTGTTGCCAACATGTATAATAACATCGGTTCGCCGGTGTTTAGTGCGGCCAGTATTGGATTACTCGCAAGAAAGGTTTTTATTTCCTCCAATCCAGATGTTGCCGCGTCCGTCCACTCGAAGTGGTCGGTTCGTCGTAAAAGGCGATAGAGTGGCAGTGCCTTTTCTCCCAATCTGGAGATAAAGCGGCTTAGAGCTGCTACGCAGCCCGCAAGCTTTTGAACTTGTTTAAGATCTGTTGGCTTAGCCAGTTGTGACAAAGCTTGGATTTTGGCTGGGTTTGCTTCGATTCCTCTATTGGAGACGATGAAGCCCAGTAGTTTTCCAGCAGGGACGCCAAAGACACACTTTTCCGGGTTGAGCTTAATGTCATATGCCCGGAGGTTGTCGAATGTAAGATGCAAGTCGTCTATTAGTGTTTCGACGTGCCTGGTTTTGACAACGACGTCATCGACGTAAGCTTCTACTGTTTTGTCGATCTGTTTCTCCAGGCATGTTTGAATCATGTGTTGGTACGTGGCGCCTGCGCTCTTGAGCCCAAAGGGCATGGTGTTGAAGCAGAATGGCTCGTATGGGGTGATAAATGTTGTTGCGGCTTGATCGGACTCCTTCATTTTGATTTGATGGTATCCGCAATATGCATCGAGGAAACACAATGAGTCATGTCCTGCAGTGGCGTCGGTGATTTGATCAATGCGGGGGAGGGGGAAGGGATCCTTAGGGCAAGCCTTATTGAGGTCTTTGAAATCGATGCATAGGCGCCAGGATTTGTCCTTCTTTGGTACCATCACTAGGTTTGCCAGCCAGTACGGGTGTTTGATTTCTCAAATGAATCCGGCCTCGATGAGTTTGGCCAGCTCTTCCCCCATTGCTTGCCGCTTGGGTTTGGAAAAGCGCCGCAGTGATTGCTTGACCGGTTTGAACCCCTTTAATATATTGAGGCTATGTTCAGCCAGCTCGCGTGGGATCCCTGGGATATCCGAAGGGTGCCAGGCGAATATGTCCCAGTTTTCGTGCAGGACTTCTCGTAGTGCGGAGTGAACTGTTGGGTTCAGTTGAGCTCCGACAGATGTTGTCTTCTTGGGGTCTGTTAGGTGGACCTAGAATTTTACTATTTCCTCTGCTGGTTTAAATGATGTGGATTTAGGGCGTTTGTCGAGGATTACATCGTCCCTCCACCGTGGAGCGTAGTGCAGTTAATTCATCGGCTACGAGGGCTTCGGATAGCTCCTCCAGGGCCAGGGATGTGGTTTTGTTTTCGGCACGGAGTGCTATGTCTGGATCACTGACGAGAGTGATTATACCGTTTGGTCCGGGCATCTTGAGCTTCATATACCCATAATGGGGTATGGCCTGAAAGCGTGTAAAAGCATCCCGCCACAACAGGGCGTGATATCCGCTCCTGAAAGGGGCCACTTGGAAAGTTATTTCTTCGGACCGGTAGTTCTCCGGCATGTCGAATACTACGTCAAGTGTGATTTTGCCCGCGCACCGCGCCTCCCGACTAGGAATAATTCCTCGGAAGGTTGTGTTGCTTTGCATGATGCAGCTCCTGTCTATTTCCATTTTATGGAGTGTGTCCTCATAAATGAGGTTTAGTCCGCTGCCGCCATCCATGAGGACCTTGGTAAGTCGAAACCCATCCATGATGGGACTGAGGACTAACACAGTTGGCGCTCGCATTGTTCTGTACTTTGGTTCGTCGCCGGCGTTGAATGTTATAGTTGTGTCGTTCCAGGGGTTTATCGTAGCAATTTGGCAGACTTCAACGAGCTCGCAGAGTGCCCTTTTGCGCTTGTTATTTGAAGCGAATGTCTCAAAGACCGCCAATACTCTTGAGTTATCGTCCACTGGGGGATGCCGTTCTGAGTCGTCCTTGATAAGGATATCCTCGCCGCTTTTGGCTACATGTCGTAGTATCCAACATGCTCTAAGGTTGTGGGTTGCCACGGTATCTGTGTTGTATGTATTTTGCATGGGCCATCGAGCCACCCGGTCAGAACGGTGCCGTGACGCATAGCGGTTTTGTGTTTCTTGAGTGTTGGGCTGGGCGTGCCACGAGGGTGCGCCCTTTTCGCCTGTAGGGGAAGTTGAGTTGGGATTGGCAGTTCCCAGCGGGCTGCCTGAGTTTTCCAGGTGCTCTCCATCGCACTGTATTTTTGTACGATGTTTGCTAAGTCAGCGAATTTCAGTATGCGGCGGCGATTGATGGCGTTGAGGATTCCTTCGTCCATGCAATTGTTGCAGAACGCTGATATTGCGTCTTCGTCACGGCAATCTTTTACCTTGTCCTTGACAAGGAGGAATCTGGCCCAGAAGTGGTGGACTGTTTCCTGAGACTGCTGTTTTATGCTCATGAGAGTGTCTAAATCCGGGTGGGTGGGTGGAATTAAATCTGAATCCCGACCCGACCGATTATCTGGAGTCTGATGATCTCCCAGGCTTAACAATCTGGGTTATGGAATATCTTCTGATTGTTTAGGACCGTCATCCGATGCTATGTTCGGAAGGCTGGTCGCATCCTTTCGCGGGTGGGTATCCAGCTTTTCCTGGTCGGCGATCCGGACATAGTCCGTCTTCAGTATAGAAGAAAACTCGTCATCCTGCTCCATGACTACCGCAATCTGGTGGGTGACCGGTACGGTCTCGATTTCTCCTTGATCGGTTTTAAGCCCGATCCGGTCGTAGTTTGTGGCTACTCCCAAAGCGGTGATGCAATCTAGGAGTTCGTTCAAAGATGAAAGCTCTGCTGGATCCATCTGCTTGGAGGGCTCAGAGTTGATGCGGAGGGGGTTTTCGATGGCCCGAGAGGTCATCGTCGGCTCAACAGCCAAACTGGCGATCATAGTAAAGCAGCCCAACCGGAGGGTTTGGCCCGGGGCCAGAGCTCCTCCATGGGTGATGTTGTCTTTAAGGACAAGGCGAGCCATCGAGCCTTTTGTCAACGGCACAGTGGAACTCTCAATGAAAGCACCAATGTCGGTATCAAAACCGGCGGATCTCGGGTAGGGGGTCCTGAACTGTGGGTCTAGGATCGATGGTAATAGGAGACATGGGACACAATGTTTACCCAGGTTCGGGCCCTCTCTATGGAGGTAATACCCTACGTCCTGCTTGATTGATATTGATGAATATGGGTGTTACAAGAGTTGATCTACCACGAGATCGTGATGGCTAAACCCTAAAAGCCTAGCCTATATGACTATGGTAATGAATGTGTCCTTTCCGCCCTCCAGTTTATATAGACACCGGGGGGTCTAGGGTTTACATAGAGTCGGTTACATAAGAAGGAATCTTCATAGTCGGTCGTCAATCTTGCCTTCCACGCCAAGGAGAGTCCAATCCGGACTCAGGTATAGTCTTCGGCCTTCATGTCTTCATAGCCCATCAGTCCGGCCCAATAGACAACAGGCCGGACGCCCGAGGACCCCTTAATCCAGGACTCCTGCAGCCGCCTACCCTCCTAAGGCCATCCCCAAGAAGAAGAAGCAACTGCTCCGCCAAGGACCTCAGGAGGGTGGGGTGTCCGGTGGCGCTGCCTCAGGCCCTACGCCCACTGCCGGGGCACCTTCCCCTCTCACATAGGAAGGCACACCCGGCACCCCTCTTAGGTTGGGCTCGGGGCTCTCCTCTGGAGGGCCTCATACCTGGCCATCGTTACGAGAGAGGCACTCGGGCACCATGTGGAGGCGTGCTTAAACACGTGCTTCCGTAAGGAAAGCACAGGGCACGGAGCGCCAGGTGCCTAGGAGTTCATCACCAAGGCAATCGAGGAGCTTCAGGAGGCAAGATCTATGCGAGGCGACCGTCGGCTGCCACCCGGCGCAGCTCCCTACCCCGGCGAGGACAGCGAGCTGCGCGCCTGCGTCAACATCCTTGGGCTCAACAGAGCCGCGTCTCAGGAGCTCTTCTGGCGGTCCCGTGTTGGCCGGTGCGAGGGCCCACCTCACTGCTATGTTCGCATGCCTTTTGGTTTGCTGAACACGGCTGCCACGCACTAGCGCTGCATGCGGGGCGTCCTGGTGGCTCAGGAGGCTAGGCACCAAGCGATCCTATCGGAGGTAGCGACGGATCCTCGCGAGCCCCCCGAGCCTCCAGAGCCTCTTGGCGTTCAGGGCCTGGGCGACTCGTGAGGAGCGACTCCTATAGCACGCGTCTTCGGCTACTTCAACACTTCTTCAGTAACGGTGCCAGGTGATACTTTTTGGTTCGTTCAGTTGGGGCGCCCCTCGGGATACATTATCCCCAAGCCGCGTGGGTCCATCCCTGCGGCATATATTGTTCCTTGCATCTACCAGAACTAGCCTTACCCTATCCATGAGTTGCTTTATGATTATCACCTGCTTACCTGGTGCTTTATCGCCCTTCGCGGCCTCCCCGCGTTGCTGGCCCCCCTCTTGCCTATCCCGCAACGGGGGCTGCACATGCTTGCACGGCGCTTGTGCTCGGGTCTGTCCCTGCAACGCTGACAAATCTGAGAGATCGAGCTCTGGCTCACGGCCTACCCCGCGCACGTCACCTCACCGGATCCTCAGTGCCTTCATCTTCTTGCAGAAGAACCAGCGGCAAGATAGCAAGCGCGGTTATGTGTTATGTTCCCCTCCTTGGACTAACCCGCAGGAACCTCCATAGCTTGACTACGAGCGGCCTGCCGGCCGTCCTTTTTTCACGCAAATCGCTTGCACGTTAAAGGGGGGCTCCCGAGCATCGCGCCACAAGGGCTCCTACTAGCTCTTGAGCCCTCGCCCCCTGGCCTTGACCAAGCCATCGCGACCTAGCATACCAGCGGCGGCCGAGCCTCGCTAGAGGGCTGGGACCAGAAAACATAGAGCATCAAGATGAGCAGGAAAAAGCGGAGACCGGCATGAGCCCTACCTAGAAGCATCGCCACTAAGGACGATCAGGTGACGCACAAGGGAATTGCTGCAGGCTCACCAAGATAAGTCAGCCATACATATCAACATGAACATCACGAACTAGCATTTCGACTCTCGCAACCTCGCTCGAGCAATGTCGCTTTCCTTTTCGGCCTTTAGGGAGCTTCTTGCACGCCAAATGGGACCTCTTGAGCATCGCGCCTCAGGAGCTCTTATCGGACCTTGGGCTGCTCACCTCCTGGCCTTGACCATGGCATCATGGCCTGGCATATCAGCGAAGGATGAAGCCTACCTTGGGACTAGGTCCTGTCAGCGTAGAGCACTAAGCTACCGCAAGAACGAAAAGGGGGAACTGTGCCGGAGCGAGATACGCGGCTACAACATCATACTAAGAAGAATAACATTGAACAAAAGCACTACAGTTTCTTACATACCCCCACGGGAGTCATCACAATTCCGCGCAGGGAATACGAAAGAAGGACCTGGAGGGACCCCGGCCAAGGGGTGTCATCAACGACGCCGAGTAGACGCCACTGCTGCGCCCCGGGCGCGGTGAGAGCTCGGCGGCAGGTAGCTGTCATCGCTGGACTCCAGAGAATTACTGGGCTCGGGAGAGTCGCTGGGTTCCAGGGAGTCGCCACTGCTGCTGGAGGAGCTACCGGCAGGGGCAGGGGCAAGTTCAGCACCCGTGGCCGCGCCGCGTGGACTGCCACTCTCAGAGCAACACTCCAGGCGCCGGTCGTCCTCGTCGAAGACCTTGAAGAACAGCATGGAGGCACCATCGTACTCGAAGTGGATGGCGAGGGCCCCCTCCGACCAGCAGGCGCGAGTGATCTTGCCCCATCCGCGGGTCATGAAGATGTCACCCGGGGGATGACCTCGACCTCTGCCTCCGTGGCCAGGCTGCAGCAACCGCGTGTTGCAGCCACAGCTCGAGTGGCCCCCTTGGTGGCATCTCCTCGGCGAAGAGCGTCGAGAGCCGGATCCACGTGCGCGGTGGTATTGCCGCCCACACCACGAACTCGCGAGAGGTGCCCTTGGCGTGGGTTCGCGGGCCTGTTGGTCGCGCAGCCGTGGCCTGCCCACCGTGATCCCGGGCCGGGCGGTGCTGGGCACTGCCACCCTGCCTAGGGCTCCGCGCGCTGGCATACAGAGGGACTGAGAAGCCAGGCAGAGGTCGCTCGTACCAAGGGTGCGTCACCTCCTGCCCTCACCGGTGTTACGAGGGCGCCCAAGCCTCTTCTTCGGCGGAAGTGGCCCAGGTTCTTCTCGAGGGGGTTTTCCCTTCTCCCGTGTGGTAAACCTTATGATCGGTGCCATGGATGCTGCGACAAGATGGCAGGATGAAGAAGGAGGAGAGGGAGCAAGCAACAAGGAAACAGGGACGAGTGAGGGGGGGTCGGTGTCAAAATCGGCGGAACTCGGGTAGGGGTCCCGAACTGTGCTTCTAAGGCTGATGGTAACAGGAGGCGGGGGACACAATGTTTACCTAGGTTCGGGCCCTCTCAATGGAGGTAATACCCTACTTCCTGCTTGATTGATCTTGATGATATGAGTATTACAAGAGTTGATCTACCACGAGATCGTAGAGGCTAAACCCTAGAAGCTAGCCTATGATTATGATTGTTCTTGTCCTATGGACTAAACCCTTCGGCTTATATAGACACGGGAGGGGTCTAGGCTTACACAGAGTCGGTTACAAGGGAGGAGATCTACATATCCGAATTGCCAAGCTTGCCTTCCATGCAAGGGAGAGTCCCACCTGGACACGGGACGAAGTCTTCAATCTTGTATCTTCATAGTCCAACAGTCCGGCCAACGTATATAGTCCGGCTATCCGAGGACCCCCTAATCCAGGACTCCCTCAGTAGCCCCTGAACCAGGCTTCAATGATGATGAGTCCGGTGCGTAGATTGTCTTCAGCATTGCAAGGTGGGTTCTTCTCCAAATCCTCCATAGAAGATTTTGAACACAAGGATCGTGTCTGACTCTGCAAAACAAATTCCACATACCACTGTAGAGAGTACAATATTCCACAAATCTAACCTGCTGACAACTTCTCCTAATGTGACACCATGCCACGATCCGGTCTTTATTAACCGTTCTCCCTAACCAGCTACTGTGCATGTCGCGAGGCGGTTTTATGGGCATGTCTTATCGAAGTAGAGATCGTGTCCCCCTATTTCGGGATTCTCATCAATACGGGTATGGGTAATCCAACCGCGTCTTTAGCGTGACGCTTGGGGAATAAGCGACTTTACCGGGCAAGTGGGGAGGCCTTGGATCCCTGCCGTCTTTATAAGGAGATAAGGACTCCCCTTTTTCACCCATGCCTTCTTCTTCTGCTTATCCATTCCCCTCCGCTCGAGCCCCGGCGCCCAAGTGTTCGTCCTCTCCGGCCACATAGGCCTTCCAAAAATGTCTGGATCCGGAGGAGGAGGCAAATGGATAGCCTCTACCATCTGGGAGAAGGATATCAAAAAGCTTCGGGAGGCCGGGTACTTGGCCCAGAAAATCAGCCACCGTCTCTCGTCGGCAGGACAGATCGTCCCTACTCTGGAACCCCATGAGAGGGTTGTTTTCCTCCCTCATTTTGTCCGCAGGCTGGGGTTTCCCCTCCACCCATTCGTTCGCGGCATCATGTATTACTATGGGATTGATTTTCATGATCTATCCCCCAATTCCTTCCTCAACATCTCGACGTTCATCGTCGTGTGCAAGGCCTTTCTCCACACCTCGCCACACTTCGGCTTATGGCTGAAGATCTTTAATGTGAAGCCCAAGGTAGTGGGCGGTGAGCATGCCAAGTGCGGAGGCGCCATGGTGAGAAAGATGCCTAATGTCACATGGCCAACAGGTACTTTCAATGATTCCATCAAAGGGTGGCAGAAGCAATGGTTTTACATCACTGAGCCGCGTGGCACGACATGGGCCGCTGCTCTTGAATTCTGATCCGGAGCCCCCCTGCGGCTTATGTCCTGGCCCAAGAAGGGCCTGGATTGGTCTTTGTCCGACGAGTTGTCGGCGCTCCAGATGTGCGTCAAGAATATGGAAGACAAGCATATCAAACTTGTCAATGTAGTCCAGGTGATGTTAGTTCGCCGAATCCTTCCTTGTCAACACCGGGCTTGCAATTTATGGGAATTCGACCCGGCCAAGCACCAGACCCTACGAGAGCTCTTTGGCTCCTCACACAAAGACATCTGGAGGGTGCTTTTTAAGTCTGGCAAATCATGGCCGGACTCAGCCGAGGACCGCGGGTACCACCTGTCCCGCCCCGCAAGTCTTGTAAGTCAATATAAGATTTATTCGCATAACCCAAGGGAAACGCTTAATGTGTCTTCCACAACTCTCCTAGGGCTGGATGAAGAAGGCTGGGTGAATCTACTATCCAGCCCTGCTACCTGAAGAACCAGTCGGCCTGCTTCTAACGAAGATGCTGGTCTCGGCGCCCTACAACGTGCCAAAGAAGAAGGCCGAGAGAGGGGCCAAGAAGACCAGGGGCGGCCTCCGTCATCGTGGCGCATCGGACATAATATCCAAAGACTCCAATGCATGTTCTTCCTCCGAAGAGGACGAGGAGGAGGAGGAATACGAATCACCAACGGGGGGAAGAAAGAAAAGGACAGCATCCACATCGTTGGAGGCCGAATCGCCTAAGGGAAAAACTCCTCTTCCAGAGGAGTCCACCGCCGTTGATAGCAGCCCGGAGTGGGATCCCGGGGCTCAGCCCCTAGTGAACTCGTGAGTATATAAAATCCGAACACGTTTACGCGTCCAGGCTCATCATGGCAAAATATTTTAATCTGGGCCATACTTTTTGCAGTCCGGCGAGTCCCACGCGGAGCAATCCTCGTCGGAGGATTTGCTAGGCTCGGACGCTATGGAGAGCGGGACACCCCCGAAGGCCCCTTCCCCCGAACATGTGAATGACACTAAGGCTTTGTCCTAGGAGGACTCAGGCCAAGGAGGGGGGAAAGATTGCAAAGGTAGCGCCCGGAGGTCAAACTTCGGGGGGCGGACACATGGGAGAGAAGGCTCCCATGGGCGTCGTCGGCGGGAGCCATCTTGAATTCGGCCCCCAGTCGGACACAATTCCGGAGACCAATATGGTTCCAGAATCAGGAAGGCTGCCTCCCTCGGCTAGAGGGGGTGTACCTATTCCACCAGAAACCTCTATCCAACCAGAGGTGCTGGATACTTTATTGGCGGCGCTGAAAAGCGCCTTCATCATCGATAAACATCATGCCCTTATGGGTGCGGTGATTGAGAAGATTCAGTCTGCGGAGAGTGGACTGAATGAAGCCTATACTAGCCTTATAAGAGGCTTTGAGGTATGTTTTATGAGGTTTTGAAAGAGTGTCACAGTATAGATAGTAGCCCCTGATACACTGTTCGGTGAGAGAAAGAACCGGACAGAGGATCGAATCTATGTTCGCAGGAGACTCACTTGATGACATTTACCTCTCTTCTGTTATAAACAGGCGTCTATAGCGACTGCCGCCTCTCGTATTGCGGAGGTCTCCAGACTAAATCAGAGTCTAGAGCGGGCCACATAAGAATTGGGCCAGTTGAAAAGGTAGTTGGAGGATAAACAAGGTATGCACAAACCTTGCTCACGTTCAGTAAGAACGAATTTTAAAATATGTTTTGTGATTTGCGCCAGGGGCGAGGACCGAAGTCGAGGCTCTTAAGAAGGTTGTTGTTGAGGCCGAGGGAAAGGCAGCCGCAGAGTGGGCTCTTCATGAGAAGCACGAGGCCAGGGTTATTGAAGCTGAGCAGGAGCTTCAAGAGGTCGTGAAAAGATGCGAGGCCTTGGAGCAGAGTCTAATGGAGAAAGAATCTGAACTTGCCAAGGCTCATCAGGCCGCATGCGATGCCCAGGGGGAAACCCAAGGTGCTCTGCAAGAGATCCAAGAGGCGAGGAAGATCACGGTGGGTAAGGCTTGTTCCATGTAAGGCAAGTATTTGGGGAGAGAATCATGTTTCTAATTTTGAGATCAGATTTCTCCAGGGGTATTTGCGGAGCTGCCACGCAGCATATCTGATGCCGCACAATTCTACCGAGCCGAAGAAAGGAACACTGCAGATAAGCTCTTCTGGTCACAGTATCTGGCACCTAATTATCTGGTGCCTTTTGCCGATCAACTGAAACAGTTGATCGAACTACAGAAGGCGGCCGAGCTAGCCATGAAGGATTTGATTATCCGGCTATGGCCCGCTGAGCCGATTCCAGGCAGCTACTTTGGGCTCGTTAAACGGCTTGCGAGTGCTTGCCCTCGACTGGACGTCATCAAGCGGTCGGTCTATATAGAGGGTGCGCGAATGGCCTTCGCCCGCGCAAAGGTGCACTGGGGGAAGATGGATGCTGAAAAGCTGGTGACCGAGGGACCGCCGGAGGGAAAGGAGCACCGCAAGCCTGAGTTATATTATGAAAGTGTCCTGAAAGGATCCTGCCTTCTGGCGGAGCAATGCACCAAGGACATTATATTTCCATGAATACAATCATGTTGTCCTTTGTAATGTTGAACAAGGTCATTTATATTATTTATTGCATGTTATATGAAAGTTAATCCTCCTGTGTGTCCGTTTTATATATTAATCCTGAGAGTTGGCCAGTCGTCGACTTCTGCCCCCACGTAGGAAGTACGGGGGTGTTCGGGATAAACCTGATCACTCTTTATCCCAATTTGGGTCCTTCGAAGGAGGTGTTCGGCACAACGAACCAGGAAATCGGACTATAGGGCTTTATCACTCTCACTTAGCCATAGGATCTTTAGAAAAGGAAGGTAGGCGCAGCCCTGGTGTTCGGAAGACCGCACAAGGGGCTCTATAAGCACCTGATGGGAAGAAAAGCCGATCCATCGCATGTTGCATTGGTTATGGCATTATGCGAGAGGAATCTTTAAAGATTTTACAACCTCTCGAACAGCTGACCAGCTCTCACCGTATCATGACAGTCAGTTTTCGTCTTTCTCTACTGAGGTGCTCGTCCGGAAGAACCGGGACACAATCGCAGTAGTTCTCCCTGTGCCGCCTTAGCCGATATAGCGGAACATAAGGCAGCAAAACATGGGAGCCGGGCAAACCCAACATTTGACCCAAGACATGATTCGGAGCTGATGCATATAATGCTATAAGTTCGGGGTGCCGAACTACCATGAAGGTGTTCGGACTTTATTGCCGTATTATGGGTAAAACGAAGCCCCTGGCATATTTAAGGCATATCGCGGTGTACGGATGCCATTTGACAAAAGAATTTCAATAAGAGATAACGGCAGATAAGCGTCATATAAGTCCATATGTTGTATTTGAATAATACGTCAATTTGTATGAGTACATGTAAAGTAATAAAAAGAGAAAGTGACTGCGGAACATATTGAGACCAGGCGGGAAGAAGCTGTGTGCGGACCCGGAGTGCAGCCGGATGGTCATCGAGGGGAATATCTATGGGTTCCCTTGTGCGTTCGAGCTCTTTCCATATCGCCGGTCCTTGCCTGGGCAAAAATGAACCTATATAGAAAATGCAAGATGTGTTTGTGTGCCGCAGAGCGGTTGAGCCGCAGTATGTGGCATGTCTTGGCTTTCGCTGGAGTGTTTAATTAAGCTCTGGACGAGCCGGGCTATCCTGTCGCGAAGTAGTTCGGAGTCCCTTGGCGGTGTCCGGGAGCTTGGCCGTCGACTCGAGGTTTGATTGAAAGGTGCCACTTGTTGCTTTTGTTGTTAAAGCAGCAGTATACTCTTTGGTACCGAGGGGGAGTTCGGCCTTGCCATTAACCATGATGACGCCGCGCGGACCAAGCATCTTGAGCTTACGGTAGGCATAATGTGGCACCGCGTTGAATCGAGCGAACGCGGTTCGTCCGAGCAGTGCCTGATAATCACTGTGAAAGGGGACGATGTCGAAGATTAACTCTTCGGCACGGTAATTGTTCGGTGATCCGAAGACTACCTCAAGGGCGATGGAGCCTGTATAGCTGGCCTCCACACCTGGTATAATACCTTTAAAGGTGGCTTTAGTGGGCTTGATCACCAAATGATCAATGCCCATCTTGCGCACTGTGTCCTGGTAAAGCAGGTTTAGACTGCTGCCTCCATCCATAAGGACTCGTGTGAGGTGGAACCCGTCAATTATTGGGTCGAGGACTAGTGCGGCTGAATTGCCCAGATTGTTGTTAACTGGACGATCCATGCGGTTGAAGGTGATCGGCCCTAGTTTATATTGTGGGGTGACTGGTTCTGTTAAGTCGACATCCCTAAGGATGCGCAACCGGTCCGGGTTGGGAGTGTGGGTGGCGTTTACCATGTTCACCGTTTGGATTTGCGGGGGAAATTTCTTTGCCCTCCTGTATTCGGTGATCTGGGCTCCTTGTCGCCATCATCGCTTTGAGACCCCTTCTCCTTATTTTCGGCACCTGACCTGCCGGCTTGTTTGAAGACCCAGCATTCTCTGTTGGTATGATTGGCTGGTGTTCCTGGGGTGCCATGAATTTGGCATGGACGGTCGAGTATGCGGTCCAGACTGGACGGGCCCGAATTGTCCTTTTTGAATGGCCTTTTCCGCTGACCGGACTTAGAGCCACTAAATCCGGCATTGACTGTCGTATCTTCGGCGTTACCACCATTTTTGCAATGCTTGTGTTTGTTGCGTCGGGGTTTGTCATTGCTATTTCTGGCCTTTGATGTGCCAGGATTGCTTGTTGTGTTGTTGCTACAAGCCAACCAGCTATCCTCGCCCGCGGAAAAGCGGGTCATCAGTGTCGTGAGGGCTGCCATGGATTTTGGCTTCTCTTGGCCAAGATGTCGGGCAAGCCACTCGTCACGGATGTTATGTTTGAAGGCCGCTAGGGCTTCGGCATCCGGACAGTCGACAATTTGGTTCTTTTTAGTTAGGAACCGAGTCCAGAATTTCCTGGCTGACTCTCCGGGCTGTTGGGTTATGTGACTTAAATCATCAGCATCTAGTGGTCGCACATAAGTGCCCTGGAAGTTGTACAGGAATGCGTATGCCAGGTTCTCCCAACTTCCGATGGAGTTTGTCGGCAAGCTATTCAGCCAATGCCGAGCCAGCCCTTTGAGTTTTAGTGGGAGATACTTGATGTCGTGTAGATCATCCCCACGAGCCATGTGAATGTGGAGGAAGAAATCCTCTATCCATACCGTGGGGTCTGTAGTACCATCATATGATTCAATGTTCACGGGTTTAAACCCTTCTGGGAATTCATGATCCATTACTTCATCAGTGAAGCATAGGGGGTGTGCGGTGCCTCTGTGTCGGGCTATATCACGACGTAGTTCATACGAGTCTTGTCTGTTGTATTTGGCCCGGCTGGATTTGCTTTTAGTATATCCTGCGTGACGGTCGTCGTCACGCATTGGGGCGCGCCCCCGTGATTTGTAGATTGATTTTGTTTGTCCTGCTTTGCTTTCCAATATGTCTCGCAGGTCCTGCGTGTAGCCCCGGGCCTTGGTGTTTTTGTTTGACTGGCGACGGTGTGCGGGTTGGACTTTGGGCTGATACTCCGCTTTGTCTCGACCACGTGGTGGCCGCTCAGCCGCATCATACGTTGGTAGTGTAGGCTTTAATGCTTCCTCCTCGAGTTGGGGCAGCATCCTGCGCTTTGGGTAACTTTTGGTTGGGCGTTCGAGTTCATATTCCTCGGCTACCAGGACCTCGGTCCATCTATCCGCTAGCAGATCTTGATTAGCTTGAAGCTGCTGCTGCTTTTTCTTTAGGCTTTTTGTTGTGGCTATAAGCCGGCGCTTGACGCGCTCCTTCTCGACCAGGCACGGTGAATTCTTCGTCGCCGAGGCTCACCTCATCTTCGGAGAGGGGCATGTAATTGTCATCCTCTGATTCTCCGTCTGTCGCCTGTTCCTTAGGGCTAGCTTGCCCATCCTCCCGCTCGAAGCCTGGTTGGAGGGAGTTGTCTTCGTCTTCGGCACTATCCGTAGCGTTATTGTCTCTTGTGCCGGTATCGCTGCTTTTGCTATGGCGGGGCTTAGTGCGGTGTCGTTAGATTCCTTCTCGAGGGGATTATCCTCCGTTGCCTTATTGCCATTACTTTCTTTGGGGGTGTCCACCATATATATATATATATATATATATATATATATATATATATATATATATATATATATATATCATATGATGAGGTGGTTGTCCAGCGCCCTGTGGGCGGTGGTTCCTGTTCTTCTCCTGCATCGTCGTCCATACCCTCGATGTCTTCGGAGCCGAAATTAAGCATGTCGGTTAAGTCGTCGATAGTGGCTATTAAGTGGGTGGTGGGTGGGGAACGAATCTCGTCGTCCACTTCCCACTCAAGACGGACATAGTTTGGCCTAGGTTCTCCTGACAAGGAGAGAGACCTCAATGAATTTAGCACGTCGCCCAAGGGTGAGTGCTGAAAGATATCCGTGAAGGTAAACTCCATGATTGGTGCCCAATCAGATTCGATAGGCACGGACACAAGCGGTTCGGAGCCTGTGGCCGGGGACGAATCCAAGGGTCTGATGACACAGGTCTCATAGGAGGTGAAGTCAGTATTCGTCTCTATGGCCGCTGAGTGTGCAGCCTCCGTGGCGGGGTCCAAACACCCATCCTCGGGCGGAACGATCTGCTCCGGATTGAGGGTCGGAGTAGCCGCAGGTGTGATCTCCTGAACACCGTCCGACGGCAGGGCTAAGTCATGCTCGTCGTGACTGTGCGGCGCACCTGACCTGGGCTCGCATCCGTCAAAGATCAAGTCTCTGTGGATATCGGTCGTATAGTTCAAGCTTCCAAACCTGACCTGATGGCCAGGGGTGTAGCTCTCGATCTGCTCCAGATGGCCAAGCGAGTTGGCCTGTAGTACGAAGCCGCCGAATACGAAGATCTGTCTGGGGAGAAAAACCTCACCCTGGATCGCATCAGTGCCAATGATCGGAGGAGCCATCAAGCCTTTATCGTGACGACACAGTGGAACTCTTAATGAAAGCACCAATGTCGGTGTCAAAACCGGCAGATCTCGGGTAGGGGCTCCCGAACTGTGCATCTAAGGCTGATGGTAACAGGAGGCAGGGGACACAATGTTTACCCAGGTTCTGGCCCTCTCGATGGAGGTAATACCCTACTTCCTACTTGATTGATCTTGATGATATGAGTATTACAAGAGTTAATCTACCACGAGATCATAGAGTCTAAACCCTAGAAGCTAGCCTATGATTATGATTGTTTTTATCCTACGGACTAAACCCTCCGGTTTATATAGACACCGGAGGGGTCTAGGGTTACTGTCGGTGTCAAAACCGGCGGATCTCGGGTAGGGGGTCCCGAACTGTGCGTCTAAGGCGGATGGTAACAGGAGGCAGGGGACACGATGTTTTACCCAGGTTCGGGCCCTCTTGATGGAGGTAAAACCCTACGTCCTGCTTGATTTATTCTTGATGATATGAGTATTATAAGAGTTGATCTACCATGAGATCGGAGAGGCTAAACCCTAGAAGCTTGTGACGCCCCAAGATCGGAGCTTCAGATGCCTTCCGTGGTTTCCGAGTTTCGTTGTGTGTTTTGTTTCGTCTGTTGCATTCATCTTTGCATCATGTGCATTGCATCATGTCATCATGCCATTTTTCTCAAAGCCAACTAAAACTCACTTAAATAAATTGTATGGATCTTCGGTCCATTTAACCCGAGGGAATTCGAGTGGTGGTTCTCTTTACAACATATATCCCAATATTAGGGAGCTATAATAAATATTCCACTATTTCGCAATCCAGCTTAACATACTTGCAATTTAATTCCCATGCCTTTTCCCGCTTCAAGTTTGGTCCTCAAACTTTGCCCATTTTTTCTTTCATCGCTTTCCCGATCTCCACAAAATTCCGAACATTCTTGGACTCTCCAAAAATATGTTTTGTTAATTCAAACTTATTTGAATCACATTCAAATGTGTTTGAATGCAATCCGCGGTGACAAATGCATTTTCTCGGAACGAACTCATTTTTATGAGTCCGGGAGATTTAACCGCATGCCCAAATTCTTCATCTAACCTTCTCTTCTCTCTTTTAATTTCTCTTATTTTTCTCTGTTTTTGTAAAGAGAAGAATTAAGAGGGAGAGAGAGAGCCCAGCCTGGCCATTTGGGCTTCCAGCAGCCCCTTTCCACCAGTGGCCCAAGGTCTAGCGCCGGCCCACTCCCTAACCTAACCCTAGCGAGCTTTGCTCGATCTCCTCTGTCCTCTCCTGATTCCCTCTTCCCCGCCGCCAGGAGAGCGTGCGCTGCTCGCCTACTCCCGCATCGCTCCTCCTTCTCTCCCTCGATCTTTTTCCCTGGAGCGCCGCCGAGCTGTCGTCCCTCTCCCTCGATGCCCTCCTTCTCCCTCGCGCTGCACCCCTAGAAACCACGCATCGCGCCCGATCCTCTCCCTCTCGCATCTGCGTGCCTCCAGCGCCAGACCCCGCGCTCCACCCGCGCCGGAGAAGTGGCCCATGCTGGAGCCCCGTTGGCCTCCTCGCCGTCATTGCACCCTTTCCATCAACAGCAGCGCGCCGGATCCCTTCCCTTTGCTCGATCCCACGCTCGAGCACGCGTTCAGGGAACCTCCCACGCGCTCGGCTCCTCTTGCCGTCCACTGCTCCGGCTCCCTCCAGCCGTGCACCTCCCTTCCCGATGTCCTCCTCGAGCTTCCCTGACCTCCGGCGAGGACGTTCCTCCCCTCCAGCTGCGAGACCCTCTCCGTCGCGCCATCCCTACCTCACAGGGTCGTTGCCCTACCCTGCCAGGGGCCTCGTCGTGGCTGCCCACAAGGTTCCCGCTGCCGGCGCCTGTTCCCGGCTGGATCCGCCGCCCGCGACTTCATTCCTACGCTCCATCTCTCCTACTGCTTCGTCCCCGCGCCACCCGGTGACCCCATCATCACTCTGATCAGCGAGTCCAGGCCGCCGAGATCTTCGTCTTGCTGATGCTCCGCCATTGACCTCCTGTTGCTGCAGGACCATCCCCACCGGGCGCTGTGGGCGTGTTGTTTCTTCTCCCTCAAGGTCGGAAGGACGCCAGTTACACGAAACCGCTAAGTACTCTATGAACGGATGCGTCAAGGCCGCCTTGGAAATCGCCAAGTACACCACCGACAAGATCACACGGATGCTCGAACGAGTGCTAAACGAAACGCAAAGTACCACGACGATAATCGGCTTGTACCCCTACACCACATCGGAACGCCGAGTTCCTCTTCGGATGTGTGTACGACTATCAGGGCCAAAAGACCCGTACACCATTATAGTCTTCAAAGAACCGTGTAACGGAACCGACAAGTTTAACTACGACTCGTGTACGACTACTCGGGATTCCTTGGATGCCAAGCAAAACGATGCATCAAGTTCCTCGCCGTGACCCCGAACATCTACGGAAACCCGTGCAACGATAGACATGTACCACTACTGTCGTCCGTACTTCTACAAAACGTGTACCACAACCATCACCGAAGACCCGTGAACAACTAACGATGACCCTCCAAGTTCATCCACGATTGCTATGTGCCACTACCATCTACGTGAACAACTACCTCCACTACGGCATGAGTACAACTACTACCACTACGAACGTGGCGAGACAGTCTACTTCCGCTACGAACTTGATCCATTCCGAAAAGTCTCACCTCGAAGGTATAACCCCAAGACGACGCCCGTGAACGAATGAATGCATGTTGGATGAGATACCGGAATGCATGTGGGATTCCGTTTACACGTATCCGCACACTTCTCCTTTGCATCGGTATCTCAATCGAGTTACCAGAACCAGAACACTGCCGTGGCACCATTTTCATTATCGTTGCCGTGACACCCCTTTCCTTTCCACCACGGTGACAAATGCTTCGTAATGCTCTTGTCAACTTTTAATAAAAATTGCATAAACTTGTTCATGTCATCCGCATCATGTTAACAACTTTAAGATGTTTAAAATTATTGTTGCATTAAGTTGCTAATGCATATGGGGATTTACCGGATTTGTTGTTTGTTATATCCTGCCCCATTTAAATTGTTTAAAAGGTATAGTTTTGTTATGCTTCACCTCTTGCCATGTTAACCAACATTTAATATTGTTGAGTACCTAACCGAGTGAACTAAATAATTGATGTGGTGTTCCGTCAATATGCAACGGAGTTGCATATTGGGCTCCACTTAATTTGTAGGATTGCTTGTGCACTTTGCCATGCCATGCTTCATTAAACTGGACATGCATCATACTTGATTGTGCATCATGCCATGTTTATGTGATGGTTGTTTACTATGTTGTTTGCTTCTTTCCGGTGCTTCTTCGGGTTAGTTCCGATAACGTTGCGTTTGTGAGGATCCATTCGACTTCGTCCGTTTGTCTTCTTCATGGACTCGTTCTTCTTCCTTGCGGGATCTCAGGCAAGATGACCATACCCTCGAAATCACTTCTATCTTTGCTTGCTAGTTGCTTGCTCTTTTGCTATGCCTATGCTGCGATACCTACCACATGTTTTACCTTGCCTCCCATATTGCCATGAGCCTCTAACCCACCTTGTCCTAGCAAACCATTGTTTGGCTATGTTACCGCTTTGCTCAGCCCCTCTTATAGCGTTGCTAGTTGCAGGTGAAGATTGGAGTTCGTTCCTTGTTGGAGCATGGATATTTGTTGGGATATCACAATATCTCTTATTTTAATTAATGCACCTATATACTTGGTAAATGGTGGAAGGCTCGGCCTTATGCCTGGTGTTTTGTTCCACCCTTGCCGCCCTAGTTTCCGTCATACCGGTGTTATGTTCCTTGATTTTGCGTTCCTTACGCGGTTGGGTTATAATGGGAACCCCTTGACATTTTGCCTTGAATAAAACTCCTCCAGCAAGGCCCAACATTGGTTTTACCATTCGTCGCCTAGCCTTTTCTTTCCCTTGGGTTCTGCAGACTCAAGGGTCATCTTTATATTAAACCCCCGGGCCAGTGCTCCTCTAAGTGTTGGTCCAACCTGTCAGCTACCGGTGGCCACCAGGGGCAACTCTAGGCTGGCCTACCGAAACCTTGGACAATCCGGTGTGCCCTGAGAACGAGATATGTGCAGATCTTATCAGGATTTGTCGGCACATTCGGGTGGCTTTGCTGGTCTTGTTTTACCATTGTCGAAATGTCTTGTAACCGGGATTCCGAGTCTGATCGGGTCTTCCTGGGAGAAGGAATGTCCTTCGTTGACCGTGAGAGCTTGTGATGGGCTAAGTTGGGACACCCCTGTAGGGATTTGAACTTTTGAAAGCCGTGCCCGCGGTTATGGGCAGATAGGAATTTGTTAATGTCCGGTTGTAGATAACCTAAACTTAACTTAATTAAAATGCACCAACCGCGTGTGTAGCCGTGATGGTCTCTTCTCGGTGGAGTCCGGGAAGTGAACACGGTGTTGGAGTAATGCTTGACGTAGGTTGTTCTAGGATCACTTCTTGATCATAGTTGTTCGACCGTGCTTTTGCCTTCTCTTCTCGCTCTCATTTTGCGTATGTTAGCCACCATATATGCTAGTCGCTTGTTGCAGCTCCACCTCATACCTTTTACCTTACCCATAAGCTTAAATAGTCTTGATCGCGAGAGTGTGAGATTGCTGAGTCCCCGTGACTCACAGATACTTCCAAAACCAGCTTGCAGGTGTCAATGATATCGTGCAGGTGACGCAACCGAGCTCAAGGAGGAGCTCTATGAAGATCTTGTTCATTGTGTTGTTTCATTTCAGTTGATCAGTAGTGGAGCCCAGTTGGGGCGATCGGGGATCTGTAGCATTTGGGGTAGTCTTCTTTTATTTTGGTTCCGTAGTCGGACCTTGATTGTATCTGGTTGATGTAATGCTTTATTCATGTATTGTGTGAAGTGGCGATTGTAAGCCAACTATGTATCTCTTTCCCTTATGTATTACATGGGTTGTGTGAAGATTACCTCACTTGCGACATTGCTTTCAATGCGGTTATGCCTCTAAGTCGTGCTTCAACATGTGGGAGATATAGCCGCATCGAGGGCGTTACAAGTTGGTAATCAGAGCCAACCCCGACTAAGGAGCCCCCTGCTTGATCGAATCGCTGGCGTTGTTGAGTCTAGAAAAATCGTTTGAGTCTTTTAGGATTATATATAGGAGAGTAGGATTCTTTTTACTCCCCAGTCCCTTCGTCGCTCTGGTAAGGCATCCTGACGTAGAGTTTTGACTCTTCTCTTCTCAAATTTCACTAAAAAAAATTTAGGATCACGCGGGTATCTCGGAATCGTTCAGATGGTTTTGTGACGAGAACATTGTTCTTGGTGCCTCCTGACATTTAGGGGTTGTGGCAGTGTCCCGGGGAGTTGAGCTCCGAGGTGTCGTCGTCACAATTTTATCGTTGCAGTTCTGGAATACCTGAGTTTCGCCGACATCGAAAATCTGTTGTATGCAGTTGTTGGTGAGATAACCTCGACGCCACCCAGTACTGGGGCGGGAGTTCGGGATTATTGCCATAACTCGTATAACGGATGCTTTTCGAAGGTTGAGGTAAATGATTTCTGAAGGTTTCTTGGTTATGTGTTGAAGGATGGATACAGCTGGATGTAGGATTTGCTAGTTTTGGGTGAGATATTATGCTTCCCCTGTATCCCCAACACCTGATTGCATAACCGGGAGAATTTCGAGAGTTTATAAGTGAGAATTCAAGTAGCCCTTAGGATATCTTTCCGACAGATGTATGATATTGTCGGGGAAACTGATCCATGAACATCTATGGGGCCGGCGGACCGAGCCCCTTTCGGTTCGGCGGGGGGGCGGAGATCACACGAAGAGCAGATCGAGGCGAAGCACACGAGCAGTTTACCCAGCTTCGGAGCTCTCCGGAGAGATAACACTCCTACTGCTGCTTGTTTGATTATCTTGTGTTCTTGCTCCAGAGAGAGAGCATAGTGTTTTTCTGGGTTCCGAACCAGTCGAACCTGTCGAACCAGTCGAACCAGTCGAACCTCCTCTACGTTGCGCATGGGCCTCCTTTTGTACGCTAAAGGGGTCACCGACAGGTGGCAATGCAGAGAAGGGTACAAATGTAAAAAGCGAGGTGGTTGGTACAGTTACTTGTACAGTGCACTCTACCTAACCCTGACGGCAGGGGACAAGGGCATTAAATGCCCGTCTGAGTCGCCCAAACAGTGCAGAAAAGGACCGTTAGGGGCGCCACCGTTTGCCACGATGGCGATCTTGTCAACTTCGCATGCCACTGCGCACCGCTGGCTGCACAGCCTCCCGCCACGCGCGCCTGGAGAGGCCCCCAGAGCGACACGTTGGTGGATGCGCTGGAGCATGGGCACAGAGTGTCCGCCTGCCGTGGCAAGCGCCTTGTCGCTGCTGTTATCTTGTCGGGTCCGAAAGCTTGTCGCTCACCGGGCCTCGAGGTACCTTGGTTGGTCTTCCCGGCAAGCTCCTCTTGCCGGGGCCTTGTTGCCTTGCCGGAGCGCGTGGCGCGTCGCGGCAAGTTCCTTGGAGTGCCTTGGTTGGCCTTCCCGGCAAGCTCCTCTTGCCGGGGCCTTGTCTCCTGAGCTTAAATACTTTGTTCTTGAATGGCTCCAAGGGAACCACGGAGGATCTTGGCGTTCGCCCGGCAAGTCTTGCCGCGGGGTGCTGCAACTGCCCGTGCACAAGTTCGGGGTACTAGGGTACCCCTATTCTAGTACACTGACAGGAGCCCCCGGGCCTGGGCCAGACACGGCGTCGAGCGCTGTTGGGCCAGGCCCAAGACAGGGCACGGGCACATGCGGACCGGGCCACGCCGGATCTCGCTCTGTATCCACCGTGCTCTCCCCTAACGGCACGCGTTGAATGCAGCGTCGTGGGAGAGATCGTGGGTGGTTCTTTATTCGGAAGGGCGAAACGTCTGCCCCGTCCCTCTTTATAAGCAGAGGAAACAGGGGCAGTTCGTTCCCCCTCGCTGGTTGCTACTACTCCATCTTCATGAACCTCCGCCGCTCCCCCCCTTCTTCTCGAAGCCGAGAGAGCAGCGCTCCGCCTCCCATTGCCACCAGCATCACCAACGCTGTCGACCTCCCCCACCACCTCTGCCATAGCTCCGAAAGCCGACAAGGGAAAGGGCGTGAAGTCGGTCGAGGCGCAGCGGCTCGCGGCGCTGCGGAAGGAGCGGGCGATCTTCTCCCCCTAGCTTGGCGCGAAGGAGCTGAGGGAGTACTTCTATCTCTTTTGGGCGACGGAGACGCGTGCGCATCCGCGCACGAGGGTACTCCCGGCCGCTGCTTCGGAACTGGCTCCAAACGGGTACCCATTCTTCGCGTTGTTCTTCTATTGCAGGCTCTGCCCGCCCTTCTCGGAGTTCTTCTGCGATATCATGAACACCTACGGCCTCCGCCTCCTTGATCTCACCCCCAACGCCGTTCTGACCATGGCAGTTTTCGCACATTTGTGCGAAAACTTTGTCGGAGTCCACCCCAATGTTGCCCTTTTCCGCCACTTCTTCATGCCTCGGGTAGAGAGAGGAGAGCCGCTTGCTGGAGGGATCGCCTGGATCTCGAGAGTCGGCAAGAAGGAGGCGTACTTGGAGGGTGAGCTCCGCAGCAAGTGGGAGGAGTGGAGAGCGGAGTGGTGCTGGATCATCGAGGAGAATCCGCAGCCCTTCACCGCCGTGCGCCAAGCTCCAATAGTGTGCGGCAATGACTGGAGCAACGTGGCCCCGGAAGACGAGAGGCTGAAGATCGCCATCACTAGGATCCTTCGCCTCAGGCTTGCCGGGCTCACTGTAGGCGCTGTAGGCGCAGATTTCCTCCGCTGCCGCATCGCCCCCCTGCAGGAGAGGGGGAGGCCCGCCTGGGAATTCAAGAACTCGGCGGACATCATGAGGCTGCGGCCGGGCCTCAACTATAACTTCACCGTCTTGGAGCTGGATGCAATGCTCCTGGAGTTGTTCAAACGCGATCCCCAGCACCCATTCACGCTGGCGAGGGGCGTCGTTCCATTGTGCAATAATTCTTCGCTTGACCGGATCTGTGCCATGATGCCGTTGTGCGATTCACACAGAATCGTTCCAACTTGGCAAGAGCCTGCGGATGACGTCGTGCAAGCGTTCTTCGACAACTTGGAAGAAGTGCCGGTCCGCGCTGACGAGCAGAAGAGCCTCACCCGTGACACCACCGACGAGGAGCTGCAGCGCATCGCCACTAGGGCGGAAGAGGTTGCGGCCGCAGCTGCCGCGGGCGCTTTCGGGTTCACTGTGGAGGAGGCGGAGGCGGCAGAGGCAGCAAACCTCGCCGAGCGCGCGGAGTTCATTGGCGAGGAAGAGCCTGTCGGCTCTGAAGCTGAGCCGAGCGAGGCTGGCGAGGGAGAGCCCGAGCCTTCAGAAAGCTTGCCGCAGGCGGAGCCCCCGGCCCCGCCAAGAAGGCGTCTTCGCAGGGCCGCGAACGTAGCGGGGCGGTAGCCGGGTCAACAGCCGCCGAGCCGTGCGACGCGCTCTACCGTGGCAAGCAATGTTGCCGCGGGAGCGCCTCACGCAGCAGCGGCAACTGGAGCGGGATCTTCCCGGGCCACCGCCACTGCCCCCGCCAAGCGGGCAAGGGATCCTACTCCTCCGCCTCGCCGCATCGGAGGGGAGCCGGACTTCGATCTTTCCGCGCTCAGCTCCGACAAGGAGGAAGAAGAGTAAGTTTCTTTGGTGCTCTTGTAGTTCTTCAATCTTGTTGTTTTTATCTTGTATCTGACTTGCTTCAATCTGAACTCCTTTCTTTTCAGGACGCTGGCCCAGAGAGCGGCGAAGAGGGCCAAGGCCGCGGTGATTGTCATCGAAGATGACCCCACCGTGTCAGCAGGGGGTGGGTCCGAGACCACCTTGACGGACCCGGCAACCACTCCTCAAAGCAGCCCCCAGCGTAAGTTCATAGTTAGCTTTCTGCTGTCAGGCGCGCATGAGTGCTTTTTCCTTTGTTGATATCTTGCTTGTTGATTTGTGTAGGAGCAGAGCAGCCATATCAGGAGCGCCCGGAAGCTGGTCCCGAAGTGCCATCTGCTTCGACTACGCCGCCAAGGGAGGAGTCCCCGGCAAGGGAGCGCTCTCCGGCAAGGGAGAACTCTCCGGCAAGGGGCAGTTCTCCAGCAAGGGACAGCACCGTCGATCTTGCGGCGGCCGAGACCACAACTGCAGATCTTGGCACAGGTAATTCACTTGTCCAAAAACTTTCCCTTGGGTTGTTCTTCTTCTGATTTTCTTCTCTTGGAGTTTTGATTGATTTTTCTCCCTTCTTCATTCTTCAGACCTATCTGCTGCTGAGCCAATGGAGACAGAGGGCGCCGGCGAGGAAGGCGCGCATGGCAGCACTGACGACGCCGCCGCCAATGAAGAAGGGGCCGGTGCTGATGAGACCGCCGGCGAGGAGGCCGCCAAGGCTGCCGCCGCAGAAGCCGGCGAGGGGTCGGGCGATCGCACTGATGACTCTGAGGCCGCAGGAGCGCCAGGCGCTGCGCCGACCGCCGATCCCTCTTCCGCTGCTGTGGAGCCAGGCTCCGAGGAGCCCCGGCCCGGCGCCTACTTGAAGGCCGGCGACGATATCTTCATCAAGCTACCCTGGGCGTCGAGCTCCAGGGCGCCGGTCGAGGGGGAAACTTTCGATGAGGAGGTGCTCGCCTCCGCTGGACTGTCGTTGGTCGACGCGCCCAACAACAGCAGTGGCAAGCCTGAGGAGGAGCAGCTGCTGCGGAAGCTGCTGTCACTCTACCGCGCACGGCAAGCCAAGCTGGCTTCCCAGGAAGCGCTTGTCGCGAAGGCGGGAGTTGATATGGAGAAGCACGCGGAGGAGCTCCGGGGCCACAATCAAGAAGCTCTCTGGTCCCTGGCACAGGAGAGGGAGCGACTCGCCAAGGAGCGCACGGCCTTCCTTCTCGAGAAGGCCGAAGCTGAGGAGGAACAAAGGCTGGCCGCCGAGAAGCAGTCCGCGCGAGAAGGCGAATTGGTGCAGCGGAAAGCCAACCTCGACAGCTACGAGGAGGAGCTCGCCGAGCGCGAGCAAGCACTTGGCGGGGCGCTCAAGGAAGCAAAGGACGCTGCCGCAACCGCAAAGGCCGCCAAGAAAGAGCTGGAGGAGAAGGTGGCGCAGCTGGAGGCCAACATCGGGAAGAGCGGTGAGGAGCTTGCCGCGCTCAAGCGTGAGCGTGAGAAGGATGCTGCCGCCCATGGTGAGCTGCAAGGTCTTCTTGCTGAGAGGGGCAAGGAGCTCAGCGCCACCAAGGATTCCAATGCAGACCTGGAGTTGAAGCTGGCCACGCTGACGCAGACGCTGGACGACGCCAAGGAGCGGGAGAAGACCTTGTCGGAGAAGGTCAAGGCTGACAAGGCGCTGCTGGAGAGCATCGCAGTTACCCAGAACTCATTCAGATATACTGTGGAGCACTAGACCGAGGGTCTGGTGAATATTGCCGCAGTCATCGACGAGGAGCTGGCGCAGCTGGGGATGGAGGACTTTGGGTATCCCTCCGATGAGAATCTCCAACCCAGCGCCAAGCTCAGCCTGTTCTTCAAGGGCGTGGCGACGGCACCCCAGCGGCTCCGGGAGAGGATCCCAAAGCAGCTGGCCGATGAGTCGCGCAAAATCTGCACCGGGGTTCTCCAGAAGGTGCTGATGAAGGTGGCCTTCCGCAATCCAGGCCTCAGCTTCACCAACGTCCTCAAGTCCTTGCCGCCAGACACCGATCGGGACGCACTCAAGGCCCTTGTCGCACCCATTGTGGACAAGGTGAGCGAGATCAAGAGGGTTGAGGGCGATCGCGTAGACTAGGCCGCCCATTTCTTCTTTTCCCTTGTCGCTGCTAATCATGTTATGAAAACAGTCTGTTAGAGCTGCGACAAGTTATCTTGTAATATAACTTTATTTCTGTTATCAATTGCTATGTTATTTCCTCTACTAGATTCCTTCCTTTGTATGTTTTTACCCTACGCTTCTAGGGAACTTGTCGGCGCAGGCACCCGAGCCGCGAGCGCTGAGTGCGGAACGTCAGCAGCCTGCTGGCGGCGTTGCTTCCGACAAGAAACCTTGTCGCGACTAGATGCAGCACACTTAAGTTGTTGAGCGGACTCGAAACAAAGTAAGGGCGCAACTAGCCACGAGTTGGTTCCTCCGCGCACAGGTTTTCCATACAAAGCAGGGTCGTTCGAGGAAGATAACTCAAAAATTTAAAAACTGATTGCTCAAACTTTGGCAACTTAGCTTTTCTGTCGTTTGCTTCCCGGCAAGGAAAAACTTTGCTTGAACGACGCCTGGTCCATACCACAATCTTCTCCTCCCCCCCCCCCGGCAAACTTGTGTGCGAGGGAACCTTCTTTTCCTTTGTTGAAAAAAAAGAAGAGAAAATAATGATATGGAGCCCTTCGGCTCGTTATTGCTTACCGGATGTAGGTGCTGCACAAAGTGTCAGATAACGCATGCAAGAAAGAAACTAATGCATGAAATGGACAAGTTGTGCGGAGCACATGGGGTTTTATTTATGCACAGGATCTGCGCCCGGCTTTGTACAAAGGATTATATGCAACAGCGGCAAGACTTGTACAAAAGGTGGTTGCCGGAACGGGTTCTGGCAACCGCGCCCTACGGGAAAAACTTACGAAGATGTTCTATGTTCCAGGAGTTGCTCACCGGAATGCCATCTTCGGTCTCAAGGCGGACAGCGCCGGGCCTTGTGACTCGTTTCACCCGATAAGGGCCTTCCCACTTCGGCGTCAACTTGTTGGAATTCTTGGCGGACTGAACGCGCCGAAGAACAAGGTCGCCTTCCTCGAAGCTTCTGGCCTTAACTTTGCGGCTATGGTAGCGGCGCAAAGCTTGCTGGTATCGAGCAGCTCGTACAGCAGCCTGAAGACGATCTTCCTCAAGGAGCAGCGCATCGTCTTGTCGCAGCTGTTCTTGCTCAAGCTCATCATAAGCGAGCACTCGAGGCGATCCATATACGAGTTCCGTGGGGAGAACTGCCTCTGCTCCATAGACTAGAGCGAAAGGCGTCTGGCCAGTGGCTCGATTTGGCGTCGTTCTGATCGACCAAAGAACCACCAGCAGCTCCTCGATCCAGTTTCTTCCGCACTTGCGCAGCCTATCGAAAGTTCTGGTCTTGAGCCCGCGCAGCACTTCAACATTTGCCCTCTCTGCTTGACCGTTGCTTCTCAGATGAGCAACAGAAGCGAAGCAGACCTTGGCGCCAAGGTCTTGGACATACTGCATGAAGGTGCGGCTCGTGAATTGCGTGCCGTTGTCGGTGATGATCCTGTTAGGGATCCCGAAACGGCAAACAATTGACCTGAAGAACTTGACTGTTGACTGTGTTGTCACCTTCCTCACTGGCTATACTTCCGGCCACTTTGTGAACTTGTCGATTGCGATGTACAAGTACTCAAAGCCCCCGATAGCTCAGGGGAAAGGGCCGAGGATATCGAGCCCCCAGACCAAAAATGGCCAGGATAAAGGGATCGTCTGGAGAGCTTGAGCTGGCTGGTGTATCTGTTTGGACTGGAACTGGCACGCTTCACACTTGGTTACTTGTGTAGTTGCATCCTGGAGGGCTGTCGGCCAAAAGAAACCTTGCCGGAAAGCTTTGCCGGCAAGTGCTCTTGCGCCAATGTGGTGGCCACATATGCCTCCATGTATCTCTGCCAACAGCTTTTGTCCATCTTCCCGGCAAATACACTTCAATTTCACACTGTTGAGTCTTCTTCTGTACAGTATGCTATCGACAAACTGGTACATACTTGACTGCCGGGCTACTTTTTCCGCTTCTTCTTGCTCTTCGGGAAGTTCTCCTGTCTGAAAGAAATGGACAATCTGCTGTGCCCATGCTGGAGCTTGTGGCTCGACAACAAGGACTAAAGGCACATCTGCTGCTGCGGGAACATCCGCTTCTACGGCAAGGACTTGCGGCCCTGCCGGAGCTTGATGTTCCCCGGCAAGCTTGCCGGAGCAAAACTTGTCGGGAGCGTCTGCTTCAATGGAACAAACCATAAGGCTTGCCGGAGCAGACTGCCCCTCAGCATCCTTGGTGTTGATCTTGGGGGCTTTCTTGGCGGCGGCTTCGAGGAGCTCTGCCGGAAAGTAGTCACCAGAAACCAACTTCCTCTTCTTGCTTTGTCCAGTTGATGGTGTTACGGATGGTTGAGTCAACTTGAGCACAAAGATCCCTGGTTCCACAGGTAACTTTAGTGCGGCGCACTTTGACAGGCCATCAATAATGTCGTTCTGAGCTCTTGGGATATGCTCCATCTATAGGCCGTCAAAGTGCTCTTCTAGCTTCCTCACTTCATCAACATATGCTTCCATCAATGGACTCTGGTAGTTCTTGTTCACTTGGCGGACGACAGGCTGTGAGTCACCCCTGACAATGAGCTTCTTGATCCCAAGGTCTGCTGCGATTCTGAGACCGGCAAGCAATCCTTCATACTCTGCAGTATTGTTGGTTGCTTGCTCCTTGGGAAAGTGCATCTCGACTATGTACTTGAGGTGCTCTCCGGTGGGCGCGACAAGCAGCACGCCTGCACTGGCGCCTTGCAGCGAGAAGGCACCATCAAAGTACATCAGCCACTCTTTGTTTGCCTCCTTGACGGGGATGCTCATCTCTGGAATTTCTTCATCTGGTGTTGGCATCCATTCTGCTATGAACTCTGCCAATGCTCTACTTTGGATAGTTGAAGTGCTCTCAAACTTGAGGCCAAAGCTTGACAGTTCCAGCGCCCACTCGACAATCCTGCCTGTCGCTTTTGGATTTTGCAGTATCCTCTTCAGTGGAAAGCGAGTGACGACTGTGATCTCATGTGCTTGGAAGTAATGGCGCAGCTTTCTCGAGGCCATGAGGAGGCTGAAAAGCAACTTCTGCACACCATAGTACCTTGATCTAGCCCCCTGTAGAAGGGAAGTGACAAAGTAAACTGGACGCTGCACCATTCTCTTTTGCATCTTATCATGCTCCTACGCTGTCGGCGAAGCCCCCTGCTTGTCGCTGGATGCATCTGCCATGGTTGCTGGCTCATCATCTGCCTCCCTCTCCGCCACTAACGCAGCACTAACCACTTGATTGGTTGCCGCTATATACAGCAGCAACTTCTCTTGCGGCTTAGGTGCGACAAGTGTTGGAGTGGAGGACAGGTATCTCTTCAAGTCCTGCAGCGCAGCCTCCGCCTCCGGAGTCCATTTTATTGGACCTGCCTTTTTCAAAATTTTAAAAAATGGCAGGGCGCGCTCAGCAGATCTAGAGATAAACCTGCTGAGAGCAGCCACGCAACCGGCAAGCCTTCGTACATCCTTGACGCGCTTTGGTGTTTCGATCTGCTCAATGGCCTTGATCTTGTCGGGATTGGCTTCAATTCCCGCTGAGACACGAAGAACCCGAGAAGCTTGCCGGAAGGGACTCCAAACACGCACTTCTCGGGGTTAAGCTTGAGGTTGATCTTGCGCAGATTTGCAAATGTCTCGTCTAAATCTTGAATCAGGGTCGCCCTGTTCTTGCTCTTGACCACTATGTCATCCATGTAGGCTTCCACATTTCTGTGCATCTGCGGCTCAAAAGTGTGGTGGACTACCCTTGCGAATGTTGAACCAGCATTCTTAAAACCGAAAGGCATCCGTACGAAGCAGTACGTGCCACACGGGGTGATAAATGCGGTTTTCTCTTCATCCTCTTCTGCCATGAAGATCTGATGGTATCCTGAGTATGCATCAAGAAATGAAAGCAAATCACATCCGGCTGTGGAGTCAACAATCTGGTATATGCGCGGCAAGGGAAATGGGTCTTTGGGACAAGCTTTATTAACATCAGTGAAGTCAATACAAAGCCTCCATTTCCTGTTAGCCTTGCGCACGACAACAGGATTGGCCAACCACGTGGGATGGAGCACTTCTCTGACAAGGCCTGCTGCTTCCAACTTCTTGATTTCTTCTGCGATGAATTATTGGCGCTCCACTGCCTGTTTCCTGACTTTCTGCTTGACGGGCCGCGCATGAGGACAGACGACAAGGTGGTGCTCAATTACTTTCCTGGGAACACCGGGGATATCAGACGGTTGCCACGCAAACACGTCGACATTCGCCCGCAGGAAAGCAACGAGCGCGCTTTCCTATTTGGGGTCAAGAGTGGTGCTGATGGTGAAGGTACCACCAGTGCCGTCCTCCTTAGCGGACACCTTCTTGGTCTCAGGTGGAGCTGCCATTGCCTTCTTACACTTGCCGGTGGAGCTCGATGGTGCGTCCTCGACGGTAGCGCAGCACTCCGAAGAGGTGCGCTTGCCGGAGTGGGCATCAGAGCTCTTGTCGGACTTGGTCTTCTTTTTCCCCCTGGGAGCTTCAGCGACAAGTGTCTTGCGTTCTGCTGCGGCTGCTGCTTCCCGGTAGATCTTGTCGGCACAGATAAGAGCATCCTTCTTGTCGCCAGGGACAGAGATGACACTTATCGGGCCTGGCATTTTCAGTACGTTGTACGCATAGTGAGAGGCTGCCATGAACTTGGCGAGTGTCGGACGGCCAAGGATTCCATTGTAAGGTAATGGAAAGTCAGCAACATCAAACGTGACCCTCTCAGTCCTGAAGTTCAGCTTGCTGCCAAATGTTACCGGCAACGTGATCTTTCCCTTCGGCTTGCTCCTTCCCGGGTTGATTCCTTGAAATGTACCGGTCTCCTCGAGCTCGCTGTCAGGGATCTGGAGTTTCTGGAGCACCGCGGAGGAGATCAGGTTCAAGCCAGCCCCGCCGTCAACTAGCATCTTAGTGACCTTGAGGTTGCGGATTGTTGGTGAAACCAACATCGGCAAGCACCCGACCGCAGTTATGCGATTAGGGTGGTCCTCAATATCAAAGATGATAGGCGTGCTGGACCATTTCAGAGGCTTGCGTGACTTGACGGGTGGTTCTGTTGCATTAACTTCCCGCACCCACTGCTTGAGCTAACAGTGCGAGGTATGCAGAGAAGCACCACCGTCAACGCATAGGACCTCTATGGCTTTCTGGAACTCCTGCTCATCAGTCTCCTCATCATCCATGTCTTCATCGTCGTCGTCATCTTCATCCTTGTCGCGGCCGCGAGGAGGTCTGTCTCCTTGCCGCTGCTTGGCCTTGCCGCGGCGTCCTCCTCGGCCGGGACGTTTCTTGCCGGATCCCCCAGCACCTTCCTGGGCCTTCTCCTTGTCGTGCCGCTCGTATTCATCTTTCTGTTGCTCAACAAGCTGCTCGACTTTCTTGCAGCTCTGGAGATCATGGCCCTTGGTGCGGTGGATCTTGCAATACTGCTTGTTGGTGCTATCCTGCTTGTCGGTGACCGCCACCTCCGCGGCAACCTCCTTGCCGGAGTCACCAGCTTTGGCTTTCTTGGCGCCACCACCGTTGCCGGACTGCTCAAAAACTAGCACCTCTTTGCCTTTCCTCTTCCTGTCGTTCCGCCGCCGGTTTTTCCTTGCCGGGGCAGCATCTTCACTGTCAGATCCTCCCGCTCCTACATTCTCTCCGGGGAGTCTCCTCCCTTCCTCAGCACATGCACACTTGTCGGCCAGTGCATATAACTCACTGACATCCCTGATCTTGCGCATCGCCATTTCCTCCCGCATCCTGCGGTTTCGCATGTTCTGATGGAACGCGTTGATCACCGCGGCAGGGTGGACGTCTGGGATGTTGTGCTGCACACTGCTGAGTCTCTGAATGTACTTGCGCAGGGCTCTCCTTCCTTCTGGGCGAGCAGATGAAGATCACTCTCCTGGCCATGAGGCTTGTGTCCGCCTGTGAAGGCGCCGACAAACTGATGGCACAGATCAGCCCAAGAGGATATGGAGTTGTCCGGCAAGTGCATGAGCCAGGATCTGGCGTTGGGCTTGAGCGCCAGCGGGAAGTAGTTGGCAAGGATCTTGTCATCCCATCCCCCGGTAGCCTGCACCGCAATGGTGTAGATGCTGAGGAACTCCGACGGATGCGTCTTGCCGTCGTACTTCTCCGGTACATCTGGCTTGAAGTTCTTCGTGCTGGGCCACTGGACTTGCCGCAGCTCACGAGTGAACCAGGGCAACCTACCGCGTACGGTAGATCGCCTGGTTCCCCTGGCGCATGCATGTCAACAAAGGGCCCAGCGCGCTTGTCGGGTTGACGTCGCGCTTCTCTTCGGCGCTCGATGCGAGTTCGAGCGTCTTCTTGTTGTTGATCATGAAGAACTTGGCACTGATCGCGACGAGCTCGTGGATCCGACGATGCGGTGGAGTCGCTGTCGAGGTGGATCCGGCGAGTCGGCGATCTTGGCCTTCGGGGTGGTGATTGCATGGTAGTTGCACCTCCACCCATTTCGTCGCCACCGGCTCGCGCCCGGCAACCCTGCCGCGGCAGCGACGCGCTCGGCCGCCATGGAGTGTCGCCGTTGGCGTAGCCGATGAGACTCTGAATGGTGGCCCTCCATTCATCGATCTTGTCCGACGTCGGAGGGTAATCTAGGAGCAGTTGAGCTCGCGCCAAAGCTTTTGCTGGAGTGGTGGGTGGCAGTGGCGGACGGCGCGAGGAGCAGGACGTGCTCGAACTTCTAAAGATGTTAGAAGGAGCAGTATCCCGTCCAGGCGACCGTGCCCCGCTCGTGCCAGCACGCTGGCGTGCATGCTGGTCTTGAGCGCCCTGAGATCCACCAGCTTGGTCTTGGCCTATCATGCGTATGGCACTGCGAGTGCCATGACGCTGTTGGTCTTGCGCCTCCTGAGAGTGGCTTGGAACATGTACAGTCGCCGAGGTTTGTGCAGCCTTGTCCTTGGACCTGGCAGCATCATAAGCTTCCTCGTCGACGTCCATTCTTCCGCCGCGTCCATTCCACCACCCGTTTGCTCCAACGGTGGCGGAAGTGACGTGGACGGAGCGGCTGCCGCCGAAGTCTTCTTCTTCGGTGGCATGTTGATGAAGGGAATGAAGATCTAGCTCGTGTGAACGCCGGATCAGGTTCACACAATCTCGACGCCCCCAAGACCTGGCGCGCCAAAGATGTCGGGGAAACTGATCCACGAACATCTATGGGGCCGGCGGACCGAGCCCCTTTCGGTTCGGCGGGGGGCGGAGATCACACAAAGAGCAGATCGAGGCGAAGCACACGAGCAGTTTACCCAGCTTCAGAGCTCTCCGGAGAGATAACACTCCTACTGCTGCTTGTTTGATTATCTTGTGTTCTTGCTCCAGAGAGAGAGCGTAGTGTTTTTCTAGGTTCCGAACCAGTCGAACCTGTCGAACCAGTCGAACCTCCTCTACGTTGCACATGGGCCTCCTTTTATACGCTAAAGGGGTCACCGACAGGTGGCAACGCAGAGAAGGGTACAAATGTAAAAAGCGAGGTGGTTGGTACAGTTACTTGTACAGTGCACCCTACCTAACCCTGACGGCAGGGGACAAGGGCATTAAATGCCCGTCTGAGTCGCCCAAACAGTGCAGAAAAGGACCGTTAGGGGCGCCACCGTTCGCCACGATGGCGATCTTGTCAGCTTCGCATGCCACTGCGCACCGCTGGCTGCACAGCCTCCCGCCACGCGCGCCTGGAGAGGCCCCCAGAGCGACACGTTGGTGGATGTGCTGGAGCGTGGGCACAGAGTGGCCGCCTGCCGTGGCAAGCGCCTTGCCGCTGCTGTTATCTTGTCGGGTCCGGAAGCTTGTCGCTCACTAGGCCTCGAGGTACCTTGGTTGGTCTTCCCGGCAAGCTCCTCTTGCCGGGGCCTTGTTGCCTTGCCGGAGCGCGTGGCGCGTCGCGGCAAGTTCCTTGGAGTGCCTTGGTTGGCCTTCCCGGCAAGCTCCTCTTGCCGGGGCCTTGTCTCCTGAGCTTAAATACTTTGTTCTTGAATGGCTCCAAGGGAACCACGGAGGATCTTGGCGTTCGCCCAGCAAGTCTTGCCGCGGGGTGCTGCAACTGCCCGTGCACAAGTTCGGGGTACTAGGGTACCCCTATTGTAGTACACCGACAGATATAAAATTGGGGTTTGACGTCTAGTGGTCCGCCTATTCACGGTTGATTTTACAGTGCTCCCGTTATGTCTTAAAGAGTCCTTGGCTATGCTGACTTGGGGACACTTCGTATGTCATGTGCACTGCCTTGTACATGATGGTGTTGTACGATCGAGCCCGTATGGGCCCCACCACGAAAACTTTGGACGAAATCTCAATCATATATTTGTTCCGGCTTATTCTGCAAGTCAGTCCTTTGTTTTGTTTTCAGTTGTGGTATTCGAGTTGCTTCGAAGTCAAATGTTGATTCCATACCTTTCCTAAATGGTGTTCTCATACTCCGATGTGAATACAAATCCTTCTTGATCATCGAGCTTGTCATCTAAATTTCTTCTCAACCGGTGTGTCTCTATTCAAGTGGATCCGATCATTTTCAACATCAGCAAGATCCAATTTCAGTTCTTCTCAACGGTGTTACCTTCATCCGTTCCAAGTTGACTTTGTTTTTCCCACCCGCCCATCCCTTTTTATTCAAGGACTCAGATGTCTTAATCAAGTATCCATTTTGTTCATGTGAAGTCTCTCCATTCTTTTCCGTCAATATTCTTATCCGGTGATTCTCAAGAAGATGCTAACGGAGCTTCAAGTTCATCATTCTTCGTTTCTTTTATCTTCTCCAGTGGTTCCAATTCAAGCTTTGTGGATCATATTCTTTTCTCATTTCAAATGCCTTCTCATGCCGGTGCACCTCTTAATCATCCACTCTTGCTATTCGATTATTCGGGAGTGCTAAAGATATCTCAGAAGGATCGTCTTGTCATTCAAGATCCGTTCAACCTATTTCGAGGTTGTTATCTCATTCAAGCCATTTAAATCAACCGGTGCAATCTCTTTTCAAAATCGTTCAACGGTGTATCTTTTCAGTGGGCCCTAACCCATAGGTCTTTTTCCAGGATCTTACCTGACTCTTCTAATTTTACCAGAGCTATTCTCAAATCTTTTAAAGTTTGACATAAGAATGAATTATCATCAGTCAAATGTCTTCTCCAAGATCTGTCAAAATCTTTTCATTGTTGGCTCAACCTCTTCGCTTTTGATTCTTCCGGAGTGTCTAAACAATTCTTGGTGATGTTTCCCGTCGTCATTCTCGGATTTTGAAGACCGAAGAAGAATTTTCCTCCATATCTTGCTCCATTCTCTTCAAGATTCGTGGCTCAAGTTTGTTGCCATCATCTCATAATTATTTTTGATAATGAGAATTATTTTCACCCATCTGAAGCAACTCAGGAGTATTTTTCAGTTTGATTATCCTGAGGCCATCATCTCAGAATTATTCATTATCAGCTTTCAGCTCTCTTTCTCTAAATCTAACCGGTGCATCATTCAAGTATATTCTCTAATAGTTCATGATATCTTCCTTCTGTTGTATCTAAACTCTCTCATGTATTTTCTTTCATTCTCAATTCTTACGGTGGTTCTTCCAAGATTTTGTCTTCCTTCGTTCATCATATCAATTTATTCGTTGTTTCAACCGGACCGGTGGTTCGTTGAAGATCTTTCTCAAGTTGACGCTATATCTATCTTAATCCTTTTCAAGAGAATAAGTAGTATGCCAAATCCGTTTGCTCGTCATCAATTAAATTGGTGAAGGATACGCATAACGTAATTCTTATTCGTGTCTCATCCAAGTGATCAATTCCTTATTCCGGAGGTTCATCAAATTCTTGATTTCTTTTGTTCATCTTTTTTTTCTGGAGTTCCAGTTTTTCCGCATTATCTAGTCGCGAAGCTCCATCTAAATCATTGCAAGTCTTCACCTTGGGTTTTCAACTTCTCTTTCCTTTCGTTTGATCATTCTTTTAATACCGGAGTTCTTCATGGAGGCTCTACATGTTGGTTTCATCAAGGACGTAATTCCTTCTGTGTTCATCAAGATTCTTTTCTAAGGAGTTCAAGCATTCTTCATCTTGCAATCCGGAGTGCAATTCTTTCTTCCGTATCATTGGAGGTGGTATTATGTCATTCTTGATAATTTGAGTTCATGTTTCATGATTCACATGTTGTTAAGAACGAGGTATTTTAAATCCATCAACCTCTTCGTTGGAGTTATCTTGGATTATATTTTACCTAAACCTTTCCCTAAGGATTGTTGTTATTTGTAGTGCTTTTAAATGATCCAAGCTCTTCATTTATCCTCCCGGTGAAATAGTTTTCTCATCCCCTTGTTCTTATAAATCCAATCTTGTTTTTCGTTAGTGGCGGAATTTCACCTCATAGTTATGAGATGTTTTCCATAAGCCCACAACAATCTTACTCTTTTCGTTGTTGGTTTTCCAACAACTCCGCTCGAACTTTCCCCTAAAGATGATTTTCAAGATCATTTGAGATAGAAGATATTGTTTTCTCATCCATTCATTCCATTCCATCTTCTCATTTCTTTCGGATGCGTTGTGATGTTGCTCTCTTCGACCCATCTTCGTGTTTTGTCAAGATCATGTTTAATTCCTTCCATTTACAGTCGAAGTGCTGTCCAAATTATATCATTCTTATTCTTTCTCTATCTTGTTTTAACCGGAGTGTTGTCATAATTGATCTTTATCGACCCTTGTATATCTCGTTTCTACCGGAGTGTTTTTCAACTTTGATCACCTCCATGGTATTATTCCTTTCAAGTTGTTCAACTTTTCAAGGTTCTTTGGTTTCACTCGTTTGTCAAAGAAGCAACTTAGTTTTACCTCTTCTCTTTTCTCTTCTGCTTTTCCTCCGGTGCCATTCTAGATCTTGGGACGAGATCCTCTTGTAGTGGTGGAGTGTTGTGACGCCCCAAGAGCGGAGCTTCAGATGCCTTTCGTGGTTTCCGGGTTTTGTTGTGTGTTTTGTTTCTTCTGTTGCATTCATCTTTGCATCATGTGCATTGCATCATGTCATCATGCCATTTTTTCTCAAAGCCAACTAAAACTCACTTAAATAAATTGTATGGATCTTTGGTCCATTTAACCCGAGGGAATTCACGTGGTGGTTCTCTTTACAACATATATCCCAATATTAGGGAGCTATAATAAATATTCCACTATTTCGGAATTCAGCTTAACATACTGGCAATTTAATTCCCATGCCTTTTTCCCGCTTCAAGTTTGGTCCTCAAACTTTGCCCATTTTTTCTTTCATCGCTTTCCCGATCTCCACAAAATTCCGAACATTTTTTGACTCTCCAAAAATATGTTTGTTAATTTAAACTTATTTGAATCATATTCAAATGTGTTTGAATGCAATCCTTTCAAGCGGTGCCAAATGCATTTACTCGGAACGAACTCATTTTTATGAGTCCGGGAGATTTAACCGCATGCCCAAATTCTTCCTCTAACCTTCTCTTCTCTCTTTTACTTTCTCTTATTTTTCTTTGTTTTTGTAAAGAGAAGAATTAAGAGGGAGAGAGAGAGAGAGAGAGAGCCCAGCCTGGCCATTTGGGCTTCCAGCAGCCCCGTTCCACCAGTGGCCCAAGGTCCAGCGCCGGCCCACTCCCTAACCTAACCCTAGCGAGCTTTGCTCGATCTCCTCTGTCCTCTCCTGATTCCCTCTTCCCCGCCGCCAGGAGAGCGTGCGCTGCTCTCCTACTCCCACATCGCTCCTCCTTCTCTCCCTCGATCTTTTTCCCTGGAGCGCCACCGAGCTTTCGTCCCTCTCCCTCGATGCCCTCCTTCTCCCTCGTGCTGCACCCCCAGAAACCATGCGTCACACCCGATCCTCTCCCTCTCGCATTCGCGTGCCTCCAGCGCCAGACCCCGCGCTCCACCCGCGCCGGAGAAGTGGACCACGCTGGAGCCCCGTTGGCCTCCTCGCCGTCGTTGCGCCCTTTCCATCAACAGCAGTGCGCCGGATCCCTTCCCTTTGCTCGATCCCACACTCGAGCATGCGTTCAGGGAACCTCCCGCGTGCTCGGCTCCTCTTGCCGCCCGCTGCTCCGCCTCCTTCCGGCCGTGCACCTCCCTTCCCGATGTCCTCCTCGAGCTGCCCCGACCTCCGGGGAGGACGTGCCTCCCCTCCAGCCGTGAGACCCTCTCTGTCGCGCCATCCCTACGTCCCAGGGTCGTCGCCCTGCCCTGCCAGGGGCCTCGTCATGGCTGCCCACAAGGTTCCCGCCGCCGGCGCCTGTTCCCGGCCGGATCCACCGCCCGCGACTTCGTTCCTCCGCTCCGTCTCTCCTACTGCTTTGTCCCCACGCCACCCGGTGACCCCGTCATCACTTCGACCAGCGAGTCCAAGCCGCCGAGCTCTTCATCTTGCTGCTGCTCCGCCATCGACCTCCTGTTGCTGCAGGACCATCCCCACCGGGCGCTGTGGGCGTGTTGTTTCTTCTCCCTCAAGGTCGGAAGGACGCCAGTTACACGAAACCGCCAAGTACTCTATGAACGGATGCGTCAAGGCCGCCTTGGAAATCGCCAAGTACACCACTTACAAGATCACACGGATGCTCAAACGAGTGCTAAACTAAATGCAAAGTACCACGGCGACAGTCGGCTTGTACCCCTACACCACATCGGAACGCCGAGTTCCTCTTCGGATGTGTGTACGACTATCAGGGCCAAAAGACCCATACACCATTATCATCTCCAAAGAACCGTGTAACGGAATCGTCAAGTTCGACTACGCTTCGTGTACGACTACGCGGGATTCCTTGGACGCCAAGCTCAACGATGCATCAAGTTCCTCGCCGTGACCCCGAACATCTACGGAAACCCGTGCAACGATAGACATGTACCACGCATCTTTTCCATGCATCCACACACTTCTCCTTTGCATCGGTATCTCAATCGAGTTACCGGAACCGGAACGCTGTCGTGGACCGTTTTCGTTATCGTTGCCGTGACACCCCTTTCCTTTCCACCACGGTGACAAATGCTTCGTAATGCTCTTGTCATATTTTAATAAAAATTGCATAAACTTGTTCATGTCATCCGCATCATGTTAACAACTTTAAGATGTTTAAAATTGTTGTTGCATTAAGTTGCTAATGCATATGGGGATTTACCAGATTTGTTGTTTGTTATATCCGGCCCCATTTAAATTGTTTAAAAGGTATAGTTTTGTTATGCTTCACCTCTTGCCATGTTAACCAACATTTAATATTGTTGAGTACCTAACCGAGAGTGAACTAAATAATTGATGTGGTGTTCCGTCAATATGCAACGGAGTTGCATATTGGTCTCCACTTAATTTGTAGGATTGCTTGTGCACTTTGCCATGCCATGCTTCATTAAACTGGACATGCATCATACTTCATTATGCATCATGCCATGTTTATGTGATGGTTGTTTACTATGTTGTTTGCTTCTTTCCTGTGCTTTTTCGGGTTAGTTCCGATAACGTCACGTTTGTGAGGATCCGTTCGACTTCGTCTGTTTATCTTCTTCATGGACTCGTTCTTCTTCCTTGCGGGATCTCAGGCAAGATGACCACACCCTCGAACTCACTTCTATCTTTGCTTGCTAGTTGCTCGCTCTTTTGCTATGCCTATGCTGCGATACCAACCACATGCTTTACCTTGCCTCCCATATTTCCATGAGCCTCTAACCCATCTTGTCCTAGCAAACCGTTGTTTGGCTATGTTACCGCTTTTCTCAGCCCCTCTTATAGTGTTGCTAGTTGCAGGTGAAGATTGGAGTTTGTTCCTTGTTGGAGCATGGATATTTGTTGGGATATCACAATATCTCTTATTTTAATTAATGCACCTATATACTTGGTAAATGGTGGAAGGCTTGGCCTTATGCCTGGTGTTTTGTTCCACTCTTGCCGCGCTAGTTTTCGTCATACCGGTGTTATGTTCCTTGATTTTTCATTCCTTACGCGGTTGGGTTATAATGGGAACCCCTTGGCAGCTCGCCTTGAATAAAACTCCTCCAGCAAGGCCCAATATTGGTTTTACCATTCGCCATCTAGCCTTTTCTTTCTCTTGGATTCTGCAGACTCAAGGATCATCTTTATATTAAACCCCCGGGCCAGTGCTCCTCTGAGTGTTGGTCCAACCTTTCAGCTGTCGGTGGCCACCAGGGGCAACTCTGGGCTGGCCTACCGGAACCTTGGACAATCTGGTGTGCCCTGAGAACGAGATATGTGCAGCTCCTATCGGGATTTGTCGGCACATTCGGGTGGCTTTGCTGATATTGTTTTACCATTGTCGAAATGTCTTGTAACCGAGATTATGAGTCTGATCGGGTCTTCCTGGGAGAAGGAATATCCTTCGTTGACCGTGAGAGCTTGTGATGGGCTAAGTTGGGACACCCTTGTAGGGATTTGAACTTTCTAAAGCCGTGCCCACGGTTATGGGCAGATAGGAATTTGTTAATGTCCGGTTGTAGATAACCTGAAACTTAACTTAATTAAAATGCACCAACCGCGTGTGTAGCCGTGATGGTCTCTTCTCGGCGGAGTCCGATAAGTGAACACGGTGTTGGAGTAATGCTTGACATAGGTTGTTCTAGGATCACTTCTTGATCATAGTTGTTCGACCGTGCTTTTGCCTTCTCTTCTCGATCTCATCTGCGTATGTTAGCCACCATGTATGCTAGTCGCTTGCTGCAGCTCCACCTCCCATAAGCTTAAATAGTCTTGATCGCGAGAGTGTGAGATTGCTGAGTCCCTGTGACTCACAGATACTTCCAAAACCAGCTTGCAGGTGTCGATGATATCGTGCAGGTGATGCAACCGAGCTCAAGGAGGAGCACTATGAAGATCTTGTTCATTGTATTGTTTCGTTTCAGTTGATCAGTAGTGGAGCCCAGTTGGGGTGATCGGGGATCTGTAGCATTTGGGATAGTCTTCTTTTATTTTGGTTCCGTAGTCGGACCATGATTGTATCTGGTTGATGTAATGCTTTATTCATGTATTGTGTGAAGTGGCGATTGTAAGCCAACTATGTATCTCTTTCCCTTATGTATTACATGGGTTGTGTGAAGATTACCTCACTTGCGACATTGCTTTCAATGCGGTTATGCCTCTAAGTCGTGCTTCGACACGTGGGAGATATAGCCGCATCGAGGGCGTTACAAAGCTAGCCTATGGTATGATTGTATGTTGTCCTACGGACTAAAACCCTCCGATTTATATAGGCATCGGAGGGGGCTAGGGTTACACAAGGTCGGTTACAAAGGAGGAGATATACATATCCGTATTGCCTAGCTTGCCTTCCACGCTAAGTAGTCCCATCCGGACACGGGACAAAGTCTTCAATCTTGTATCTTCATAGTCCAACAGTCCGGCCAAAGCATATAGTCCGGCTGTCCGGAGACCCCCTAATCCAGGACTCCCTCAGTAGCCCCTGAACCAGGCTTCAATGACGATGAGTCCGGCACGCAGTGTTTGTCTTCGGCATTGCAAGGCGGGTTCCTCCTCCGAATACACCACAGAAGAGTTTGAATACACGGATAGTGTCCGACCCTGCAAAATAAGTTCCACATACCACTGTAGAGAGAATAATATTTCCAAAAATCTAATCTGCCGACACGTTTTGGCAACATGACATCATGCCATGACCCGGTGCTTATTCGAACCGTTTCTCTTTAACCAGCCCCGCACATAACGCGAGGTGGTTTCTTGACACGTCTTGTCAAAGCAGAGATCGTGTTCCCCTTATTACGGGATTCTCATCAATACAGATGTGGGTAACCCAACCGTGCCTAGGACTCCTAGATTTTAGGCAAGTCCCAAACGGCCACGAGGAGGACGCTTGATATTCACCCTCTTTATAAAGGGACAAGGCTTTTACTTTTTCCCTCCCGTCCTCAATTGAATTCTTCCCCCGCCTCGAGTTCTAACACCCAAAGCCTAGGTCAGGAGCTTCGGACCTTCAATCATGTCTGGATCCAGCCTTCAGGGCTAGTGGATGCCCTCCTCCGTCATGGAAGAGGATATCAAGAAGTTAAGGGAGGCCAGATACCTGACCGCCAAAGTTTTGCATCGGCTGCCTGCCCGAGGGCAGGTCGTCCCCACTCCTGAACCCAACGAAGATGTCGTGTTCATCTCCCACTTCCTCTGAGGACTAGGCCTCACTCTGTATCCCTTCGTTAGGGGTCTGATGTTCTATTACGGGCTAGATTTTCACGATCTGTGCCCGGATTCCCTTCTTCACATCTCGTCATTCATTGTCGTATGTGAGGCCTTCCTCCGCATTACCCCACACTTCGGCCTATGTCTTAAGACCTTTGATGTGAAGCCGAAGATGGTCGAGGGGCAGCATGCAGCGTGCGGAGGCGCATTAATAAGCAAGATCGCTGGAGCTCCATGGCCAAAGGGTTCCTTTCCAAAGGTGTCCGGATTATGGCAACGGGAATGGTTTTACGTCACAGCTCCCAGAAGTGCCAAGTAGGTAGCTTCCCCCACCTTTCGCTCAGGCCCTCCACCACAACTGATGTCGTGGATCAGCAGGGGGCTGAGCTGGGGTCCAGCCAAGGATGTGCCCATACTGCAGAACTGCATCCGAGATCTCTTCGAGGGAGATTTTAGTTTGGTTATGGTAGTGCAAGTCATGCTAGTTCGTCGAGTCTAGCCTTGCAAACGCCGACCCCTCTGCTTGTGGGAATTCAACCCAGAAGGACCGCGCGCTATTCAGAATTTCCTCAGCCTGACGCACGAGGAGATGTACAAGTCGTTCTTTGGACCCAAATAGAGTGTCCGGACACCACCGAGGACGTGGGCCTGAGCAGCAACCGCACCGCGGCCCAAGTAAGTAATCCTCTAGTCGAACACACTGTCTTTCATTTATCACGACATCATTCTGAAGAATCGCTATTTGACCAGGACTGGATAACAAAGGCGAAGATGATCCGGTGTTCGCCCCCGCTTCCCAAAGGCTTGGACAATCCGGTGCTGGAAAAGATGCTCGAGCCAGCACCTTGCCCGGTGCCCTCAAAGGAAGATGAAGGGGGAATAAACAGGGCGAAAGCGGGCCTCCACCGCTACCTATTCCAACTGAGGGAACGAGCGCCTCCGTGAGGGAGGATAACCAAGGGGAGGAATCTGGCATTCCCTCACCCCGGGGGAGGAAGAGGACTACCTCTGAAGATCCGGAAACCAAGGTTTCCAAACGGGAGAAGAAAACTCCGCCAGAGGGTCCTGCCTCGGAGGGTGCTCTTAACGCACAAAGTCTGTGCGGGGATCAGCCCTCTAACGAGCTGTAAGTAATCAAAAAGTACTTAATAGTGAAGATATACTACCTTGCTTCTGAGGAAAATAACCGAAGCATTTATCTTGCAGTTCGGATATGAGCCCTTCTCAGCAGAGCTCGTCTTCGGGGGATCTTCTTCCGGAGATGATGGAGAGCGAAACGCCTCCCCAGGACTCCCCAGCTCAAGAAGCGGGCGACTTTGAAGTGTCATCACGGAGAGTTTCTCTAGATCCGGCAAGGCCAGAAGGTAATCCCAACGTCACCCGAAGCCCTCAGTATCCGGCTCTTGAAGAGAGCAATCAAAAGAGTCCGGCACCATCTGGTATGCGGTCGGACGTACTGAAGGATCTGCTAGAGCGAGCGACTATCTCAGAAGAGCACCGTACATTGATGTGTATGGTGATTGAAAGGATTTCGTCCGCCGAAAGTGGGTTGCATGAAGCCTTTAGGAGTCTACTAAAGGGCTTTGAGGTACGTGAAATGATATACATTTGTGATGGTACCGCACATTTTTAGGTGTGCCCTGTATAGATAGTAGCCCCTGAGACTCTGGTTGTCGTCGAGAATGGCGGCAATCAGAGGATCGTAGTCCCAGGTAATAACCCGTCCGCTTTTATGTGCAGGTGGCTAAAGCTCCGGTGGCTGGCCAGACTTATGGGGTTGCCGAACTAAAGCGGCAACTGGATGCGGCGGATGCCGACATCGAGCTTGTTAACCGGTGGCTTGACGAGGCACAGGGTAGGTGATGCTTCTGGTGAATGTCACGTAGTAAGAGCAGCGTGATGCCAGTATCTTTAATATGTTGTGACTGCAGATGGAGTTGCCATCGTGGAGGCCCTGCGGGCGGAGCTTGCCCGAGCCAAGGAGCAAGCAAGGAGCAGTACTACGGCCGCTTTGAAGGCGGCCGAAGAGTTGAGAGCCGAAAAGGCCGCGCATAGCGAGAGCAAAGAAAAAATGGCCAAGATGGCTGTAAAGTTAAAAGACAATACCGACCATTGCCGGATTCTTGAAGAAGAGAACCGGACGAAGGCGACGGACCTGGAAAAGGCCATGATGGCGACCAAGGACACCCGCTCTGCAATGAGAGCAAAGAAGGAGGAGCTGCGTCAAGTCGGTGATATCGCGGCTGGGAAGCCCTTTATGCTGCGGAGGAAATTTGGAGATCCTCAGTATTCCCCTTTGGATCGACCATGGAGTTCGTCAAATGCATATCTGGACTTGGCAGCGAGTGTTGTTGATGCGGCCGAATACTTCCGAGATCAAACAGATCGTGAAGTGGACAAGCTATTCTGGTCGCAGTTTAACATTCCAGAGCGTCCGCTTCCCCTGACTGATCAGCTTGCCGAATGGGCCGAGCTGAGTAGATTGTCCGGACTCTCCATGAGGTCTGTTGTGGATCATTTGTGGCCGGAAAGGCCAAAGCCGAACAACTATTTTAGCTTGGTACAACAGTTCCTTGGTGCGGTGCCGCGCATTAATGCGATAAAGAGGTCGGCGTGCATAGAAGGCTCGCGGATGGCCCTTTCCCGTGTCAAAACATACTGGGCGGAGATGGATGCCACCAATGTCGCGGCGCAGGGTTCGGCCATAGGCCGAGTGGCTGTCGAGCACTACTTTGAAGAAGTTCTTGAAGGCACTCGTGCGATAGAGGCCCAGTGCTCGAAGAATGTTATGTTTGAGTGACATGTATTTCCATTGTAAAAACAATGAGTTATTAAATATATCAAGGATGCATCTATACTTTTGCCCGAAAGTATTATGATGCCTCATGTGCGGTCGTTTACGTATACATGTATATAACCTGAAAGATTGCAGTCGTCGGCTTCAGCCCCCACGCATATAATGCGGGGGTGTTCGCAGAAGACGCGTGTTCACACTTAATACAACGTCTTGGTCCTATTAAGGAGGTGATAGCGCAGCGAACTAGGCAACCGGACTATAATGCTTTAACACTTTCACTTAGCCAGACGAGTTTGACAGGGGGGCTACTATATAGCCCCTGGTGGCTCCGCACTCATCCGAATTCCGGGTGCGTAGATGCCTGGCCGGGAAACGGCCCTTCGTTAATGCGGAGGAATCCCGAAGATTCCAATAGGTCATCGAGTGGTTGACCAGTCTCACGCTATATCATGACAGTCAGTTTTCGGCTTTCTCTACTGAGGTGCTCGTCCGATGAACCAGGGCACAATCGCAGTAGTTCTCCTGGTGCCGCCTTAGCCGATAGAGCGGAACGTAAGGCAGCAAAACACAGGAGCTGGGCAAACCCAACATTTGACCAAAGACATGATTCGGAGCTGATGCATATAAGGCCAAACTCGCGATGCCGAACACTCCCTAAGGTATTTGGTCTTTATGGTGTAAACCGGGCCTACACAGTGCCCTTTGTAATAAGCCCCTGGTGTCCAGGTACGTGCATTATTCTGACATGGCCACATGCCAAGACGTCAGCATCCTTCTCAATTGTATTGAGAATTCGAGGGATGTGTATCAACAAGAGACAGTAAAAAGGTTTATGCAGGGTCTTAATCTAAAAAGAATCCTTAGAACGGGTCCCTGCTGCACGTCTGCGCCTGTGTCTCCGTTGTGCCGTATCCTGGATGGGTGTAGCACAATAGTCATCTGTAGAAGAGAGGAACTTTAGTTGAAAAGTTGTCGTGCAAAAAAGGTAGGTTGTACTAAAGAAGTTATGTACAGTTCAGGATAAGTAAAGTTGAGCCTAGTTGCCACTTGTTTACGCGCGTTGAGCCCCTTGTATAGTAAAAGGGGTATAGCCATCAAACCTGTATTAATTACGTATAGCTGCGCCGGACTCGCCTAACTGCGCCTGTGGTCTTAACGACCTGTCAAATGCTTGAGTTGGTGAGGTCATTTAGTGTGCGAGGGCCAAGGCGGCCGCACCGTCTTCGGTGCGCAAGGAGCGCTCAATATTTCCATTTACTGTAATGATGCCGCTGGACCGGGCATCTTGAGCTTGAGGGAAGCGTAATGCGGTATTGCGTTAAGGCGAGTGAAAGCTTCGCATCCGAGTAGTGCTTGATAGCCACTTTGGAATGGAGCGATGTGGAAAGTTGAATTTTTGCTGCGGAAGTTATCGGGGAAGCCGAATATAACCTCTAGTGGCAGGGAGCCCCTGCAATGAGCCTCCGGGCCTGGCGTTACTCCTTTAAAGGTAGCATTGCTGCGGCAAATTTTTGTTGGCTCTATCCCCATTTTGCGGACTGTGTCCTGATATATTAGATTTAAACTGTTGCCGTCGTCCATCAGGACTCGTGTGAAGTGGTATCCGTCAATTATTGGATCTAATACCAAGGCAGCCCATCCTGCGCGCCGTATACTTGCCGAGTAGTCCCGATGGTTGAAGGTGATCGGTTGGGACGACCAGTGGTGGAGCTCTGCGGTGATAGGCCCTCAGGCATGTCTTTCTAGGGGTGCCGCTTTGTTTTTCCCCTTTATCACGTGTAACACATTGACTGTTTTGACTTCTAGTGGGAATTTCTTCTATTCCCCTGTGCTTTGCTTGCAAGGCTCGTCCTCGTCTTCGCTTGGTGTATCCTGCCCCTTGTGTTCGGCGTTGAGCTTGCCGGACTGCTTGAAGACCCAACATTCTCTGTGGGAATGATTTGCAGGTTTACCGGGGGTGCTATGGATCTGACATATTTGGTCCAGAATTTTGTTTAGGCTGGACAGTTCGTCTTTGTTACCTTTGGAGGGCGGCTTTTGCTGACCTGGCCGAGAGCTTCTGAATCCGGCGTTTACCGCCGTGCTCTTCGGGCTGTCTTCTTTATTCCGGCGCTTATTTTTGCTGTGTCGTGATTTCTCGTTTCCATCCCTGACTTCGGATGTACTTGGGTCGTTGGTGCTGCATCGGGCTAACCAGTTGTCCTCGCCCACGCAAAAGCGGGTCATGAGGCTTGTTAATGTTGCCATTGTTCTCGGCTTTTCTTGGCCGAGGTGTCTGGCAAGCCATTCGTCTCGAACGCTATGCTTGAAAGCTGCTAATGCTTCGGCGTCCGGACAGTCGACTATTTGGTTCTTTTTAGTGAGGAACCTGTTCTAAAGCTTTCGGGCTGACTCACCGGGTTGTTGAGTTATATGACTTAAATCGTTTGCATCCGGTGGTCGGACATATGTCCCTTGAAAATTTGCCCGAAAGGCGTCTTCAAGCTCTTCCCAGCTTCTGATGGAGTTTTCGGGGAGGCTTTTAAGCCAGTGCCGAGCTGGCCCTTTGAGCTTGAGGGGTAAGTACTTGATGGCGTGGAGATCGTCTCCTCGAGCCATATGGATATGGAGGATGTAGTCCTCAATCCAGACCCCAGGGTCTGTTGTTCCGTCGTACGCCTCTATGTTTACGGGTTTGAATCCCTCTGGAAATTCATGGTCCAGCACCTCGTCGGTGAAACATAGGGAGTGTGCGGCACCCCTGTATTTGGGTGTACCATGGTGTTTGGATGTTTGTTGTGCTGCATTGCATGATGGAGTGCGCTTGCGTGATCCGTAAATGGATCTAGTTGCGCCGTCCTTTTGATGTGAGCCCTCGCGTGGATCGCGTACTGGCTTATGTGTGGCGTTGGTTGTCGCTCTATGTTGGCCACGGGGTCGTCTATCCGACTGGATGGTCGTTTTGTTTTTTAATTGCGAAGGATCTAAGGCCTCCTCATCGAATTCAGGTAGCAACTTTCTCTTCGGATAGCTTTTGGTGTGGCGATTACTGCCGTACTTCGCTGCAGTATTGAGTACTTCAGTCCATCTGATTTTGAGTGTGTCTTGTGTAGCTCTGAGCCTTTGCTTCTGCTTTTTCAGACTCCTTGCCATGGCAACAAGCCTTTGATGGGCATTATGTTGCTCCTGGCGCATGTCCGATGTGGTGTCGTCCGGACTATTATCGTTGACGGGGTTGGGTTGTTCGGTTTAATTCTTTGTGCTGCCGTAGTTAGGCGATGGTTCACCCTGCTCTAACACTGGGTCTATGTGATCATTGTTTCTGCCGAGGCAGGACTTGGAGCGGCGCTTACGCGGCCGCTTTGACTGTTTCTCGAGGGAACAACCCTTTGCTACATCCTTTCGTTCCTCGTCGTCGTTTTCTTTGGGTGTGTCCACCATGTATACGTCATATGATGAAGTGGGCGTCCAGTGCCCTGTGGGCAGTGGTTCATGTTTGTCTCCTGCATTGTCGTCCATACCGTCGATGTCTTCGGAGTCGAAGTCGAGCATGTCGGTTAAGCCATCGACAGTGGCTACTAAGTGGGTGGTGGGTGGGCGGCGAATTTCTTCGTCATCCGCATCCCAATCCTGCCGGACATAGTTCGGCCAGGATCCTCCTGACAAGGAGAGAGACCTTAATGAGTTCACTATGTCGCCGAAGGGCGAGTGCTGAAAAATATCCGCGGAGGTAAACTCCATGATCGGCGCCCAATCGGATTCGACAGGAACGGGCGCAGGCGGTTCGGAGTCCGCGGCTGGAGAAGGATCCGGCAGTTTGGCAACACGGCTCTCGTTAAGGGTAAAGTCGATATTCGGCTCGACCGCCGCTGAGGATACGGCCTCCGTGGCGGGGTCTATCCACCCGTCCATGGATGGCGCAACTGGCTCCGAATTGAGGGTCGGAGCGGCTGCCAGTGTGATTTCTTGAACACTGTCCGATGGTAGAGCTAAATCGTACCCATCGTGACCACGTGGCGCAAAAGGCAGTGGCTCAAATCCGTCAAAGATCAAGTCTCCGCGGATATCGGTCGTGTAGTTTAAGCTTCCAAACCTGACCTGGTGGCCAGGGGCGTAACTTTCGATCTGCTCCAGATGGCCAAGCGAGTTGGCCCGCAGTGCGAAGCTGCCGAACACAAAGATCTGTCCGGGGAGAAAAGTCTCACCCTGGACTGCATCACTATCGATGATCGTAGGAGCCATCAAGCCTAACGGCGAGGACATAGAGGAACTCTCAATGAAAGCACCAATGTCGGTGTCAAAACCGGCCGATCTCGGGTAGGGGGTCCCGAACTGTGCGTCTAAGGCGGATGGTAACAGGAGGCAGGGGACACGATGTTTTGCCCAGGTTCGGGCCCTCTTGATGGAGGTAAAACCCTACGTCCTGCTTGATTTATTCTTGATGATATGAGTATTACAAGAGTTGATCTACCACGAGATCGGAGAGGCTAAACCCTAGAATCTAGCCTATGGTATGATTGTATGTTGTCCTACGGACTAAAACCCTCCGGTTTACATAGACACCAGAGGGGGCTAGGGTTACACAAGGTCGGTTACAAAGGAGGATATATACATATCCGTATTGCCTAGCTTGCCTTCCACGCCAAGTAGAGTCCCATCCGGACATGGGACGAAGTCTTCAATCTTGTATCTTCATAGTCCAACAGTCCGGCCAAAGGATATAGTCCGGCTGTCTGGAGACCCCCTAATCCAAGACTCCCTCAGTTACACAGAGTCGGTTACAAGGGAGGAGATCTACATATCCGAATTGCCAAGCTTGCCGTCCACGCAAGGGAGAGTCCCACCCGGACACGGGACGAAGTCTTCAATCTTGTATCTTCATAGTCCAACAGTCCGGCCAATGTATATAGTCCGGCTGTCTGAGGACCCCCTAACCCAGGACTCCCTCAGGGGGCTCCGCCCCTCCCCTCGTTTATAGCTAGAGGGAGGCCAACCGCTGGCCTCCACAATCCCATGCAATGATGATCTTTCTCTGCATGCGGCGGGCTCTTGTCAAGTCGAACGGTTGTCGAGGCGGCATGGGGAAGCGGAAACGCCCACGTCCCATCAAGAGCCGCGCATCGACCAAGGCCACAGGTGGTTAGGGATCGCGGTGCTCTACACTTGCCCTTTGGCTTCGCCCCGAAGCCAAGTTCGAGCGCGCCTTGGGCCCGGGGGCTACTGTCGGTGTTCTAGGAACGGGGGTACCCAGACTTGCCTGCCTGCGACCCACAACGTGGCTCCATCAATGGCCTGGTATGGCCCACATTCAGCACCAACAACTCAAGACCCTCGCGAGCGGCCAAGCCTTGCGAGGCGGACGACACCAAGACCTCCAGGAGGAGCGGCCTCCTCAGGCTAGCTCCTGAGGAGCAGAGATCTCTATGCAAGCCTCACCTCGTGAGGTTCATATGACATGAGCCATGACGACCAAGGCCAGGCGGGCGCCTGCGGGCGCAGGGCGGCAGTTTCCTCTTTGGTGCTAAGGAAGCAAGCGCAGGCACGGAGTTCCGAGGAATCCGCCAAAGGTTTCCATTCCCATGCAACAAGACCAAGACCGCTAGGATGGCAGGACGGAGGTCATCGCCGAGCCCACCACGGTGTCATGACCAGAAGCTTTGCAGGCGAAGACTACTTTTTTCAGGATAAGATGTACTAGTTGTTTCCCTTCGAATTTGGCCGTTGTGGGATCCCTTCCTGCCTTCATTTGGGAAGAGGACCAAGGCCACTATATATAGGACCTAGCCACCACCGTAGGAGGGGAGGATCCATTCCATCCCCACCAGCTCACCAGCTCAAGAGCACACCTCCTGAGGTTGTTCTTCCACTGTACTAGTTCATCCTCCACCCATCTCTAGGCCCATCCACCACAAAGCAGGAGTAGGGTTTTACACCGCAAGGTGGTCATCGAGCTAGGCCGTGAGGTTGGCGAGTAGGCAGACTGGGGAGGTTGAGTTCTTTGCACGCACCCCAGAGTTCGAATTTATCAAGGGTCTGCGGAGCCCGAAATCCAACAAGAACATAGTGGACACTAGGGACCAAACCCTAACAAAACTAACTCGATTACATGATAAATCTCATCCAACCCATCACCGTCCAGCAAGCCTACGATGAAATTACTCACGCACGGCGGTGAGCATCATGAAATTGGTGATGGAGGAAGGTTGGTGATGATGATGGCGATGATTTCCCCTCTCCGGAGCCCCGAACGGACTCCAGATCTGCCCTCTCGATGAAGAATAGGGGGTGACAACGGCTCCATATCGCCGGCGAGGGGCTCCGTATCATAAAATGTGAGGATTTCCCCTCTCTGGTTTTTATCTCCCCGAATGTGAATATATAGAGTTGGAGTTGAGGTCAGTGGAGGTCCAAGGGACCCACAAGGCAGGGGCGCACCCCTCACCCTTGTGGACAACTGGTGGGTCCCCTCTAATTGATTCTTTCGCCAATATTTTTTATTTATTCCAAAAATATTCTTTATAAATTTGCAGGTCATTCCGAGAACTTTTATTTCTGCACAAAAATAACACCAAGGAAATTCTGCTGAAAACAGCGTCAGTCCGGGTTAGTTCCATTCAAATCATGCAAATTAGAGTCCAAAACAAGGGAAAAAGAGTTTGGGAAAGTAGATACGATGGAGACGTATCACTTTCCACTCAAATCATTCTCCTACTACCATGCCAAGTCTATGAGAGAGTGATTGAGTGTTGAGGAGACTATCTTTTAAAGCACAAGAGCAAGGAGTTCATCATCAGCAACAACATATATTACCTTTTAGAGAGTGATGTCTCCTAGATTGGTTAGGTTTTACTTGGGAGCCTCCAAATCTTGTGGAGCTGAACCAAGGAGTTTGTAAGAGCAAGGAGATCGCCTACTTTGTGAAGATCTACCATGAGTGAGGCTATTCCTTCATGGACAGAAGTCCTTCGTGGAGTGAGCTCTCGTTCCTAAGGAAGCCTCACTCACTCGGGGCCTTCCCTAGGAGGAGGGTGATCCTGGGACATCGTCGGGCTCGACGGTGGGCATCATGTGCGCACCTTGTTGGTAAGGGAACCTTGCGGCCCTTCCTGTGCTTAAGTCTCCATTACCACCGTGTTGGTATCCTCCACAAACGGAGTTTATTCTTCGGTTGTGTGGGACTTCTTGAGGCAAGGTTTCAAGGGCTTTTGGCCCCCCGAGGTTTATCCATTTGCTCATCCAGACTCCTTGGACCTTAGGGAGAGCACGCCACTTGACGCATCAGTCTTGGGGCCTCCTATTCTTCCAGGGCTTATCGGGGGGCGAAAACTCCCTACATGGTGTCGGATTTCGGGTTCCAGCAGACCCTTGAGGTTCGAACACTAGGGTGTGCGTGAAGATTTTGTCTCCTACCTACTTGCACCCCTCCGCCATGCTAGGATCTAAACTATGGAAAGAACGACACAAGAGACACAGCGTTTATACTGGTTCGGGCCACCGTTGTGGTGTAATACCCTACTCCAATGTGTGGTGTGGTGGATTGCCTCTTGGGCTGATGATGATGAACAATACAAGGAAGAACAGCCTCGCGAGGGTCTGTTCTTGGCTGGGGGGATGAACTACTGAGAAGAGTTCAGTCACCTTTCTCTCTCTCTCTCTCTGCCTCCAGCCAACCGACCGAACCCCCTCCGCTATGTGGGTGGCTGGTCCTATTTATAGAGGCCCTGGTCCTCTTCCCAAATATCGAGCGGGAAGGGAGCCAACAATGGCGGGCTAATTTGAAGGGGGACAGCAAGTATCAACTATCCTGACAAAAGTAGTCTTCGCCTGCGCAAAGCTCTGGTGATGACGCCGTCTTGGGCTCCACGGTGACCTCCGTCTCGTAGTCCTCCTGGTCTTGGTATCGTTGCACTGAAATGGCAACATTTGCCTGATGCCTCGGTACTCCGCGGCTGCGCTTGCCCCCTTTGCACCAAAGAGGAAAGGAGGACGCTGCGCGGGCTGGCACCCGCCTGGCGCCCTGAGTCATCATGGCTTGCGTCATGGGCACCTCGTGAGGTACCCCGCCTTGATCTCTCCGCCTCCTCGTGAGCCAGCCTGACGAGGCCGTGCCTGAGGAAGCTCCGCGTCGTCCGCCCCGCGAGGCTTGGCCCCTCGCGAGGGTCTTGGGTTTGTGTTGGTGAAGATGGGTCGTGATGGGCCCCCCTTTGAGCCACGCCGCAGGCCGCAGGCAGGCAAGTCTAGGGACCCCCGTTCCCAGAACACCGACAGTAGCCCCCGGGCCCAAGGCGCGCCCGGACTTGGCCGTGCTGGGAGGTGGAAGGGCAAGAGAGAAGCGCCGCGGGCCCTATCAGCCTGCGGCCTTGGGCGCCACGTGGTGGTTGATTGGACGTGGGTGTCTCCACTTCCCCACGACACCTCGGCAACTGCACGGATTGGACAAGTCCCTACATGCAAAACCGGGTCATGATTACCTGCGATCGTGGAGGTCGGCGGTTGGCCTTCGCCGGCCATAAGTACGGAACGGCGCGCGCCCTTCCAGTCCATCCCTCCTTGCTTCTCCTTTTTCCCGAGTCTTGCTCCGTCTTGCCGCGATGGCTCCGATCCGCCGGTTCTCGACGGCAAAGAAGGGGAAGGCTCCCCGAGAGGGACCCGACCCACTCCCGCCGACGAAACGGCTTGTCCACCATGGCCCGGACGAGGGGGCCCTTCAGGTGGTGTCGAGGCCTTTGTGCGAGCGGGCCGCGGTGCCCGCTTCCATTGTACGCCCACGTCGAGGGCCCCGGAGGAGCTGATGCTGACCGCCACGGGCGGCGCCGCCGGGTCACGAAGGTGTTGGTCGTCCCCCCTAGGGTCCACACCGAGGGCTCCTTCCAAGAGTCCGTGCTCCATGTTGCCATTCCTCTTCAGTCTTGGATCCGCCTGCCTCCCTTCTTCGCCTCCATCATCCCGCGGGGGAGCCCCTGGAGCTCTGGCTGCAGCACCCTCACGACCGAGGCAGAGGTCGCGGTCGTCGCCCCGGCCGAGGTCTACATGACTCGGGGCTGGAGAGAGATCGCCCGGGTTTGCAGGACAAGGGGCGTCTTCGCAATCCACTTGGACTACGACGGTGCTTCGGTGATGCTCTTCAAGGTCTTCCATGCGAGCGGGCGCCGACTGGAGTGCTGCCCCGGGGAAGGTGGCCAGGGCCCTGCTGCGACGAGGACTGGGCTCGCCACCCGCTCCCTTGGAGGCTCCTCAGGCGGTGGAGACGCCGGAGGTTCCAGCGACTCCGGCGAGTTCTTCGCGACTCCGAAGACGAGCGACGACAGCTACGAGCCCCCGAGTCGGCACCGCTCCTGGAGCAGGGCGGGCTCGTCAGGCCGCCGCCGACTCTGATCTAGATGGGGTTGGCGTCGGTGCTTGACGGCCCATTGTTGATGATGGCGTCTTTTGCAGGGACACACGTAGTTTGTGTCCCTTTAGGATCCGTTCCCTGCGAGGAATCAAAAACGCATCTCGTAGGGGCTTGTAAGGTGCCTGTGATCCTGTTTTGTTAATATAACCCTTGTCGTAAATTTGCGCAAGTTGCTCATTCCGTCTTAGCTCGGTCCTCCCTTTCGAACCTCACGAGGGCTTGGTGCTCTGCGCCGACAGGTCCCAGTCTCAAGGCGGCTTCAGCCCTCGCTGGTATGCCAGGTCGCGATGCCGTGGTCAAGGCCAGGAGGTGAGAGACCCGGAGTCCGGTGAGAGCCCCTGAGTCGCGATGCTCAGGAGGTCCCCTTTGGCGCCCAAGCAGCTGTCGTTTGGTGAGAAAGGAGAATGGCGTCGCTAACACGGGATGGAATTAGGTGCGGGGATGGTGCCACGGCAGCTGGCGCTTCTGGGCGATGACTTATCTCGAGGATCAGGGGCCGCTCTCTGGTGTGTCGCCGGGCCCGTGCATCGGCAGGCGCGAGGTTGCTCGGCGAGATCCTCGTGTGTCTCTTCGCCCTCGCCTTTGCTCCCCTTTCTGCTCTACGTCCTCGGGTCCCGGCCCTCGAGCGAGTCTCAGCCGTCGCTGGTATGCCAGGTCGCGATGTCGTGGTCAAGGCCAGAGGGTGAGGGCTGGAGAGCCAGTAGGAGCCCTGAGTCGCTATGCTCAGGCACCCCCCTTTAACGTGCAAGCGGTTCGCACGGACGAGAGCAAAGGAGACACCGCAAGGGCCTCGCCCGACGCAGCTCCTTCAGGAGGTCCTGCAGGTCCATCACAGAAAAACAAGGGGTTGCCATGACAGTTGACAGTCAGCCGTTGGTTGCTTCCGAGGGGTAGTGAGGCACTGAAGGCTTGACGAGGTGACGCTATGCGGGGCTGCCGCGGCCAGAGCTCAGCCATCCAGGTTTGTTGGCGTTACAGGGACGGACCCATGCGCAAGCGTCGTGCCGTTTGGGATCAGCTTCGTTAGTTGGCGTCAACTGAGCAGGCAACTGGGTAAAACACATTAGCTGCGAAGGAGTGGATTCGTTCAAATAGATGCTGGGAATGCGGACATCACTGGGTCAGGCCCGAGCGACTTGGGGATCATGCGGCCTGAGGGGCGCCCCCAACAAGGTAAGCTAAGAACAGGGAATAAAAGGGGATACACGCCGCAGGGACGGACCCACGCGGCCGGGGAATAATGCAGCCCTGGGGGTGCTCCCAGTTGGAAGTAAAACTCGAAAGATGTCACCTGATGATGTTGAAGACGAAGGGGTGTTGGTGTAGCAGACTCGGTGGGCTGCGGAAGCCGATCCTCATGAGCCCCCAGGCCCAGGGGCCTCGGGAGGCTCCGGAGGCGCTGGCGGCTCCTCGCGGGCCATCTCCATCTCTGCCAGGGTAGCGGAACGCCTGGCCTCTCATGCCTCCGCGATGCCCCTCATGAGGCGCTGGTACATGTCAGCCGCGCTCGGCAAACCGTAAGGCATGTGAACGTAGTTGTGGGGTGGACCTCCACAGCGCCCCACTCGCGAGGGCCAGAGGCGCTCCAGGGAGGCGACTTGGTTGAGCCCTGGTACATCGATGCAGACGCGCAGCCCGCCATCCTCGCCTGGATGGGGGGCCACTGCTGGTAGGCGACGGCCGCCTCTCATGACTCTTGACTCCTGTAGCTCCTGAATGGCCTTGCTGACGAACTCCTGAGGGTCTGGATCTCCTTGCCTTGCTCCTTCTCGAGAGAAACATGCTTCAAAACACGCCTCCAGGTGGTGCCCAAGCGCCTCCCTCGTGACCCTAGCTAGGTCGGTGGCCCTCCAGGGGAGAGCCCCCGAGCCCTGCCTGAGGAGGGCACCGGGCGCGCTTCCCTATCCGATGGAGGGAGGTTCCCCCTGGGCAGGCGCGGGCCCAGAGGGGCTTGCCTCCTGAGGGGCCGGGCCGGACGATGTCTTCTTCTTCTTGGGGGCGGCCTCGGGAAGCCTCCTGCTTCCGCGATCTGGGTCTTCCAGTGATGCGGCCTGAAAGGCTCGTTCCAGGGAACACACGACGTCCTTCTCTTCACATGGCACCGTGATGACTCCGCCGCTTCCTGGCATCTTGAGGACGTTGTAGCCGTGGTGAGTTACAGCCATGAACTTGGCCAGCGCTGGGTACCCAAGGATGGCGTTGTACGGTAGGTGAATGTGGACGACGTCGAAGTCGATGAGCTCAGTGTGGTAGTTGTCGTGTGCCCCGAAGGTGACAGGGAGGCGGACCTGCCCAATCGGGACCGTGGAGCCGTCGGTGATACCGGAGAAAGGCTTGGTTGGCTGAAGCTGGTTGTAGGGCACTTGGAGGTTGTTGAATGTTTCCACGGACAGGATGTTGAGCCCTGCCCCGCCATCGATGAGGGTCTTGGTGACCACCATGTTGTTGATGATTGGGGAGCAAAGCATCGGGAGAACTCCGGCTGTAGCCGCACACTTGAGCTGATCTGCTGAGCTGAAGGTGATGGCGCACGCCGACCACCTGAGAGGGCGCGTGGCTTCGAGCCTGGGGAGGACTGCATTCACTTCGCGGGTGAATTGCTTGAAGATGCGCTGAGAGGCGGGGGCTTGTGCTCCGCCCAAGATGCAGGCGATCGCGTGCGTCTCCTGGAAGCCCCCAGCCTCCTCGTCCTGGTGGCGGTCCTCGTTTCTCCTTGGCTGCGGCGACAGAGGTGGGAGGCCTGCGTTGCCTTGCGGGCGATCCTCGCGAGGCTGATCCCTCTAGTCTCCCTCGCGAGGCTGATCCCTCCATCCTCTCTTGCGAGGCGGGTCTTTCCAACGATCCTCGCGAGGTTGGTCGCGCCACCCTTGGCGCGGGCCACGGTCTTCCCAGCGTCCTGCGTTCCTTCCTCCTCCTCGATCGTAGCCCCGGTCACCGCAGCCGGGGCGACGACCGATCCTTCCTTCTCGCACAGCTCGGAGTTCTTGACATTCGTTGGTGTTGTGGGTGTGGAGGTCGTGGTACACACAGTACCGGCTGCCCTTGGAAGGTTCGGGCTGATCTCTGCCCCGCTTGGTGTCTGGTTCTGCCGCGAGCACGGCAGCACCCTTGCGCTTCACATCCTTGGCCTTGAGCTTCTTCTCTTCTGGGTCTGCGGCAGGCAGCTCGAGGAGGGAGAGACTTCCTTCCTCAGCCCTGGCGCACTTGTTTGCCAAGTTGAACAGCTCCAAGGAAGTGCACAGGTCTTCATGCATCGCCAGCTCCTCCTTCATCTTGACGTCGCGCACGCCGTCGGAGAAGGCCGAGATGATGGCCTCCTCAGTCACCTTGGGAATCTTGAGGCATGCGTTGTTGAAGCGCTGGATGTACTTCTGCAGGATCTCCCCGGGCTGTTGCTTGATGCGGCGCATGTCGCTTACGGTGGGTGGCCGGTCGCGAGTGCCTTGGAAGTTTGCGATGAAACGGGTGCGCATCTCGTCCCAGGAGGAGATTGTGCCTGGAGCTAGGTTCAGGAGCCAGGTGCAGGCCCCGTTCTTGAGTGCCATGGGGAACCAGTTCGCCATGACCTTCTCGTCTTCGTTGGCAGCTTCGATGCCCAGCTCGTAGAGCTGGAGGAACTCTGCAGGGTCAGCCGTGCCGTCGTAGCGAGGAGGCAAGTCTGGCTTGAACTTGCCGGGCCAAGCGACGCTGCATAGCTCTGTGGTGAAGGCGCGGCAGCCTGCTGTGGCCACGGAAGGCCTTGGGTGATGGGGAGCTTGGTCTTGCACGTCCCCACGCGCTGGAGCAGGAGGATGGTCGCGACGTGCTGGAGCAGGGAGCGCCCGGGCAGCTTCTGGCGGGCGAGGGACTTCTTGGCAGCTCTGTTCTTGCCGCGCTGGCACCTGGCGGAGCGGGTTCCGCCCAGGGGCCACGCGCCTTGGAGCCATGGCATCTTCTTGAGGAGGAGGCGGCCGGGGCACCGCCGGAGCCTCATCGCCCGCACGGGGCGGGGTGCAGTGCAGCGGAACGGACGGTGCAGGAGAGCCCCCTGCGGCGCGGACGAGCTCGACGACGCGGTCGAGCCATTCTTCATAGACGTCGTCGACGGGATGGTAGCGCAGGAGCTCGTTTGCCGCGATGAGTGCAGCCCGAGCCTCCATGGGCGCGCGAAGCGCGCGGGACGAAGATCCAGCCGGGGCGAGTGAGGGAGTTGTTGTGCGGCCGTCTTGCCGCACGGATGGATGCTGAGACGATGCTTGTTGTTCGTCCCCCGCCGGGCCGGTGGCGGCATTGACGGCAGGTGACGGGGAACGGCGTGGATGCCCGCCGACAAGGGGCCGTCTGGGCGACGCGGGAAGCGAGTGCGGCCCGGCGCTCGGCACGGGCCCGACGAGCGTCAGACATGGGCGTGATGGTCGGAGGAGAACGGGGTGGTGGAAGACGAATTCCGGCGCACCCCTACCTGGCGCGCCAAATGTCGGATTTCGGGTTCTGGCAGACCCTTGAGGTTCGAACACTGGGGTGCGCACGGAGATTTCGTCTCCTACCTACCTGCACCCCTCCGCCATGCTAGGATCTAAACTATGAAAAGAACGACACAAGAGACACAGGGTTTATACTGGTTCGGACCACCGTTGTGGTGTAATACCCTACTCCAGTGTGTGGTGTGGTGGATTTCCTCTTGGGCTGATGATGATGAACAATACAAGGAAGAACAGCCTCGCGAGGGTCTGTTCTTGGTTGGGGGGATGAACTACTGAGAAGAGTTCAGTCACCTTTCTCTCTCTCTCTCTCTGCCTCCAGCCAACCGGCTGAATCCCCTCCGCTATGTGGGTGGCTGGTCCTATTTATAGAGGCCCTGGTCCTCTTCCCAAATATCGAGCAGGAAGGGAGCCAACAATGGCGGGCTAATTTGAAGGGGGACAGCAAGTATCAACTATCCTGACAAAAGTAGTCTTCGCCTGCGCAAAGCTCTGGTGATGACGCCGTCTTGGGCTCCACGGTGACCTCCATCTCGTAGTCCTCTTGGTCTTGGTCTCGTTGCACCGAAATGGCAACCTCTGCCTGATGCCTCGGTACTCCGCGGCTGCGCTTGCCCCCTTTGCACCAAAGAGGAAAGGAGGACGCTGCGCGGGCTGGCACCCGCCTGGCGCCCTGAGTCGTCATGGCTTGCGTCACGGGCACCTCGTGAGGTACCCTGCCTTGATCTCTCCGCCTCCTCGTGAGCCAGCCTGACGAGGTCGTGCCTGAGGAAGCTCCGCGTCGTCTGCCCCACGAGGCTTGGCCCCTCGCGAGGGTCTTGGGTTTGTGTTGGTGAAGATGGACCGTGCCGGGCCCCCCTTTGAGCCACGCCGCAGGCCGCAGGCAGGCAAGTCTGGGGACCCCCGTTCCTAGAACGTCGACACATGGTAAGGCGGAAGGTCATGAACCGTTGTTCCTTTGGGCATGGCCTAGCGGGGCCTTGGCGCGTCCACATGCCCTCACTTGCTCATGTGCCAAAATCTTGTGGAGTATGAGGGCGGCCCCATGGCCTTCGTGGTGGTTGGCCGAGGCATGTCCTTGATGTGATGAGTTCTTGGCCAGCTCTTGTTTTCTACTCTAGGGGCTCACTTCATGCGGTGAGCTTGTCTTGAGAGACTCTTCAAGTTGGTGGAAGTGTGGTGGTGCCACAGCTCCTTTCACATGGGTTGACCATGGGTGCGAGACAACTCAATTGCGACAGTGAGGCGATAGAGCCACCACGATGTCGTGGTCCTTGACACAAGGCTTGGCCAAGACACGGAGGTCCAACTTGGTTGGGACTCCGGATGGCCTATGCAATCTTGCATCGAGGTAAGTGAGTTACATCATTGTAGGTCCATGTTACCCCGAGCGGAGAGGCCTTCGTGATTGCCTCAAGCTTGGCACGGATGAGCGGCGTTGCGGAGTTGAGGATCCATGTGATTCCTAAGAGGAGCGGCACCGAGGATCTGCGGCCACTCCAAGGTTGGTGAAGACGTGCGGGGTTGCGGTGTTGATGGTCCATGCAACTCCTAAGCGGAGCGGCGTTGAGGATCTGTGGCGACTCCGAGGTTGGTGAAGACATGAGGGGCCGCGACATCAAGGATCCATGCAACTCCTAAGGGGAGCGTCATCGGTGACCCTGAGGTTGTTGAAGATGTGTGGGGTCATGCATCGAGGATCCACGCGACTCCTAAGCAGAGCGGCATCGAGGATCCATGGCGAGTTGAGGTGCCTTTGAGGAGTCCTGCACCTTTCGGCGTTGACACATCATACCTCTTCTTACCTTCGGCTTTGGTAGGAACTATTTTGGGTGGGGCAACCTAGCCTTATTGGTCGATGACCACACAATGAGCATTCTCCATGGTTGGTGCCAATGTTGAAATTAAATCAACTTTAGACAGGGGGTATCCATAGCAACGTGGTTTCTGATGAGTAGGTGGGTGTGTACGATGGCCTTATAGTGAAGGTTGTCATACATTGGACAAGGTGACATGATGGTTTTTGAATAGGTTTAGTCGCCTCTTGGGGGCATGACCTACATCCCTATGGAAGGGTCGTCGAGAGTGGTGCTCAGCGCATGGTACACTTAAGAGTATCATTGCTTCCAGATTCACACGACTCCCGACTAGTCCAGGCCTTCTAGGTTCCTCGGACTCTAAGTCTCGCTATTCTTTTGCCCCCCTGAAGGGGCTTGGAGAGAGAGAGAGTGACCCTCCTCTTGAGTTTATTCAAGTGGGAGTGAGTGACTTGCATGCCCATAAGGGCCTTATATAACCTATGGTTCTCTAACAAATGACCAAGGCTACCCTTGAAGTAAAGAGGTGGGAGGATAGAACTAGATAAGTTTCTGTCCTTTGACCCATGTGCTTCTAGTTGGGCTAGAAGGTGGGTTATGGCCCATTAAGGGGAGAATCCCTACACTATTTAGAGGTCCCTTAGCTTGGGCTTGGACTTTATTTTCTCCTTTAATTTGCCTTCATCTTCAACTTATTATTTTATGTGGCCTTCTTCCTTTGACTTGTTGACCATGAAGCTTTGCTTGAATTTCGTTGATCGGGGTGACTTGCTTGGAATGTCATTGACCTTGTTGACTTGCAATTATTGGTCTTTACCTTGGTCGACTGCCTAGGTGGTGTGCCATGTAGGATAGGGGGTGGTTCCTTAAGGGGGATTAGAGTCATTACTATGACACCTATATTTAATCATCTCCTCTTTGCTGATGGTAGCATAATATTTGTTTAAGGCAACCGAGGAAGGAGCAACATGTGTGAGTGAGTCGGTGCGGCAATACTGTGAAGCTTCGAGACATGCAGTCGATTTAGAGAAGTCTTCAATTTTTGTGGGGGAAGGCTTCCTAGAAAATAGGTGATGAGTTATAAAAAGTTATGTTGCAGGTGATTCCCTTAATGAGAAATACTTGGATCTACCTTCTTGTGGGGTGTAATAAAAAATGGAGTTTTCTCATATCTGAAAATAGGCTTTGGAAGAGGGTGCAAAGTTGGACCAAAAAAATTATTGGCATCCTCGGGAAAGGAGATCTTGATTAAGTCGGTGGCACAAGCTATTCCAACTTATTCAATGCCATGTTTTAAGCTCCCAAGAGGACTATGTCAGGACCTTACTCATTGATTTGAAACTTTTGGTGGGGGAGTAAGAAGGTACAAAGGAAGCATGCTTGGGTGTCATGGGATGATATGATTATGCCTAAATATATTGGTGGATTGGGCTTTCATGATATTTTTTTGAGAGTGCGCAAATTGTGCACCATATTTTTATAGAAGGAAGAAAGTTAGAATACAAGAGTCTTTTTCTTGCGAGAAAGAATACAAGAGTCTAATGAGATGCAAACATTATCATAGGTACACCCACTCCACACAACTAAGAAAGCTACTCTCTCACAAAATGATTCAATCCGCCGATCCAGGCTTTCACGATATTGAGATTTTTAATCTTGCTCCTTTGGCCAAACAAGCTTGGTGCTTGCTTGAGGATCCTGAATCGCTGAGTGTGTGGGTACTCAAGGCCAGGTATTTCCCCAATGTGAACTTTTTGGACACGTAATTCTGCAATGCTTCAGCTCAGGTTTGGCGTGGTATTTGAGACGGTATGGGTGTGCTTGCTGAGGGACTGGTTAGGCCCATTGGAGATGGATATGACACTTTGATTTGTGAATGGATCCCACCAGATTTTTTATGAAGCCTTTATGTGCTCAATGCCCCAACCCTGCCCGTGTGTTGGAGCTCTTGAACCCAACCATTAGGACACGGAACACACAACGGTTGGAGGAGGTGTTCATTCCGATTGATGTTGAAGGTATCCATAATATTTCAACCAGTCAGGTGCAATAGAAGAATTTTTAGGCCTGTCATTATGAGAAAAAATGGTGTATTCACGCTGAGATTTGCTTACCGTATGCTCAAGGAGACAAAGAGGAGAAGGGAAAATTGGATAGAGAAAAAGTCACAGTCCTCGGCGGGCAGCTGATCGAGCGGGATGGAAAAGACTATGGGAAGTCAAGCTGCCACCCATACTCCGCACTTTTGCTTGGAGGTTGGCTCGGCAACATGGCCTACCAGGGAAGTTAGGCACCACAGGCACATGGCGCCCACTATTGAATGTCAGCTCTGCGGGGTTCAAGTTGATACGTGGAAACATGCTTTGCTCGATTGTAACATGGCGCGGAGTGTCTTGGCGATCGCGGGACAAGATTTATATGCTACTCCCTCCTTTACGTTTTTTTGACACTACAATAGTGTCAAAAAAACGTTTTACATTACGGAATAGAGATAGTAAAACACTTTAGACGAGACCCTGCACCCGAAGCTATGGTTGTTTGAGCTGAGCTTCAAATTGGGCCACAAGGAGGGCTATTGTGGGTACGAAGGAGGGCTATACGATACATGAGGATGAATTCCAATCACCTTTATCGACTCATTTTTTATCAAGAGATATTTGCAAGATCTGAATATGGCGGACTCAGCTGATTGCAGGAGACTGGACCTTCGGTAGAGCCTTGTCCAAACCGTGAAGGGAGGTGGATCCCTCCTGCAACAGATATGCTCAAAATGCATGCTGATAATATGTGAAACAGCATGGGAATATTGTAATTAAATAATATAGCATATACCAGAAATTGCTTTTGGAGGCCGAGCTCCATGAAGACCTCCAAATGCAAAATGCAAAATTTGTGAAAATTCATATTTTTACATTTCAAAAATTCTGGAAAGAAAACAGACATACACGAAGGCCTAGTGCACAAGTGTGTAAATTTTCAGGACGAAGTACGTTGAAATGAGGGTTGTGCAAACAAAAAAACAAATTTAAGGCTTTTAAACACATGATATTATTCATCCTTCTAAACCATGAATTTATCTTTTTTGTACAGATCGCATTTCAACATATTCATCCTGAAATTTTACACACATATACCTCACATCCTTATTTACTTGTACAATTTTTTCAGATTTTTTTGAAATCAAAATTTTGTTTTTTTGATTATTATTTTCGAAAATTCGGCCTCCATGCATGTCGAAATCCAAAATGCCGTTCTCGGCATATAACCTCTAGCCAACGTGGTTTCTTGAAAATACTTAAGAGCTACTCCCTCCATCCAGAAATACTTGTCCTATAAATGGTTGTATCTAAATTTATTTTAGAGGAAAAGATTCCCTTCAACCGACTGATTTTTCCAATGCACCCGTCACCTCCCATGGACGACACGTGTCCCAGTCATCACATATACCGCTTCGTCCTTGCTGCCTTATCTTCTCCTCCGAGCACTCCCATCCACATCTTCTCTCCTTCCCTAACTCATTCAGTGTCCTCCACCACGCACGCATAGGATGGAGAGCACCCATGAACGTAGATGCAAGCAGCAGCTAGTGACTTCAACAGCAAGCGCTAGCCGGCCAACGTGACCGGCGACAAGGTTTGGCAACGCTCAGGATGGGAGCTCAGGGATGGATGGCCTTGCAGTTGGTGCCAGCAATGGCCGGGATGAGCAGCACCGCTCCTTCTTGCGGGCGCACACCAGCAGCGGCACGATGGTGGGGATGAGCGGCTCCGCTTCCCCTCGTCGTCGTCCCGCGGGAGCTCGTTGCGAACGACAATGGCATTTTTCTGCAACATCCAATAAGTTGCGAGAAAATTTCTGCAACATTGGTCATGTTGCAAAAAATTATTCCGTCACACGATATAAAGATGAAGACAAAGAAAATAAATGCAACATCACCTCAGTTGCAAAGTTTTTCTGCAACAATACCGCTGTTGCAAAAAAAAAGTGAAAATGAAATGGAAAAAAAAATCTGCAGCACAACCTACGTTGCGAAAAAATCCCGCAACACAACCTATGTTGAAAAAAAAATCCACAACACAATCTCTCTTACAAAAAAAATTCTACAATTTTTTCTGCAACATCAGCACAGTTGCAAAGTTTTCTGCAACAATAACATTGTTGCAAAAGTTACATCACGTCTTCGCACAAAGTCTTTATTTCAGCAACAACCAACTTGATGCAATTTTGTGATGCTCGCGTGGGGAGATCTAACAGCATGGGAGGTGGGCTTGTTTCTGCAACACCGCGCTTGTTGCAAAAGGAAGGTGGGGAACGTGGGTTGTACATTGGACGGCGCGTCCATCCAACGGCCAGCCAGGCGGCGGATGTTTCCAATTCATCCACCGGCGGACGCCTAGCAGCCCCCTTATTTTAGTTAAGATACATCTATTTTATTCGTTTCAGTACAAATATTTCCGGACGGAGAGAGTAGTATATATCATGTTTATTATCCGTTTTGTACCGTGTTTTGGAGCGGCGGCGGAGCTGGCCGCTGCTACCAAAGAGTAAAAGCAGCTGCTCGTGTGCAAGCCAGGTCTTGCAAAAACTGAACGGCGGGGTGCCTCGACAGCGGTATAGGGCCGGTTCAGGAACTTTTCAAGGTGTATCAGCTACGATTGTTTTAGGCTTGACAGCTCCTGAAGCCTTGGAGGCTATGGCGATTAGTGAAGCATTATCCTTGGCGGCTGATCTCAAACTGCCTGGAGGTTGTAGCAAATATGAATAAGTTGAACACCCTCACGAGCTATCGCCGTGCTTCTCTACTCGAATCAATGTCCAAAGAATTTACATATTACAAAGTGTTGAATCATCTCCGAAGAATTTTACGAAGTGTTTGAAACAATTTTCAAGACTACAACTCTAACAATCAATCTCTGAAGTATTTACACTTGTTTTGTTCATATAAAGTCACATGTCGGCAAACTCCTCATCGTCGTCAACTTCATCGACCCACTCGACTCGAGAATAATCTGCCGATTTCATCAACTCCGTCAAGCCCGTCAGGTCTTCCAGGTAGGTTGGTTCGTTGATCACCTGCATCACAAAATCCAATCCTCTACTCCTGTATTCACGCAATACCTGCCATTTCGGTTTGCACGCAAATGCATCAGCAAAGTTTTCAAAACATCATATCCAATCATGCATCGCCGTAGATGTTGCTTACCGCATTGGAACATGCGATACAGCTGCTCGAGGAATAGCCCATGAGAGTTAATAAGCTGTACTGCGATAGTGATCCTCGCATCTGGTGTGGCAATAGACCAGACGGACGCTCACTGCTTGTGCCAGCGATATCTCCTGGAGCATGTATCCTGCACAATGCAGTAAGTAAATCAACCATCACTTGCATTGTTTCCTCACCCACCTTTTACATAGCAGGTTCCAAGAGGTTCAGCTGCTTACCCATCTGGATGATTTAACAGTCTTGTGAAGAGGTCAGCAGCATGGCCAGATGCAATGGAGGCCAGTCCAGGTCGTGTTACTGTACACTGTTGGTCCAGCGTTCGGTTGGAGACCGACTGCATCCCAAGATCACAAAAACATGATATATGATGGTTGCAGTTAATAATTTACTGAGAAGATGAGCATAACTTCAGAAACCTAAGGCAACAAACATTACATCAACAGGAGCGATAACGTCATTGCAGAAATAGCACCCCAGTCTTTGACCCCCAAGAACATAAAAACATGATATATGATGGTTGCAGTTAATAATTTACTGAGAAGATGAGCATAACTTCAGAAACCTAAGGCAACAAACATTACATCAACAGGAGCGATAACGTCATTGCAGAAATAGCACCCCAGTCTTTGACCCCCAAGAACATCTTCTGCAGACAGCTTGTTCATGGCAGCAACCATATCTGAACCTTCAGAATTTGTTCCTGGACCAGCTCCATGTCGCATGGCAAGGTAGCTATCATATCCTAGGGCTGCAGTAATAGCAATCTGCAGTATAATGGGAGGCATTATATAGCATATAACTTCCAGTGTGTACATTATTCAAGAATAAGGACAGGGTTTACCTTGTTTTCATTCGCACAGAGAAGCGTTGGCAGCCACCTACTTTCCCTTGTGTCAGTCAGCAAGAAGACAGCATCATGGGTAGCTACTAACTCCTGGAGACGCTCGCAAGCTTTAAGCACACCAGCAGCTTCTTTAGATGATACAGGGTGCCCTGGCATCGGTATTTCCATTTGAATTCCTTCAACCTCCTACAGCGCAGATTTTTTTTTTCAAAATGTTGTTAAAAAAATGGAAGTACTGTTTCCAGGGAAGGGAAGTGAAAACTTACTACTGACGAACATCTCTCTTTTAGATGCTCCAGTACCGCTGTCGCTTTTGGGGTCTTGCGGTCTTTAGTTGTGTAAAGTGATTGTCTTGCCAAATTTGACACAACAACACAACCACTGTCAACAATTGTTAGATTCCGAACACCATAATCCTGAAAAAGTTAGTATCCACCATGATTAACAAGATGCTCTGTGAGTCTATGTCGGTAGTTCAACATAAAAGTAGCACGAACCATAAGACTAACCATAAGAATACGAGCAACATCGCACCCAAGAGTTCCAGCACCTAAAAGTAGACATCGAGCACTAGACAACTTCCCAGGATTTACAGGGAGGCTGGCTGGCAATTTCAAACAAGTGTCCGATTTTATCAAATTAGAAATGCCTGTAAGGTCCTTTAAATATGTTGGTTGGTTAATGGCTTGCATGACAAAATTCAACCCTTCTCTTCTATATTCAGACAGTACCTGAAATGTTTAGCAAGGAGAAACGTCAGTATATATACAACTCTTATAATGCAGCGCCATGTGTGCTATAATTTACTTACAATATTAGAACATGCAGTACAATCGTTTGAGGAATTGCTTATCACAGTTGATAAATCACACCGCGGGAGTGATCCTCGCATCTGGTGCGGCAATAAACCAAGCTGATGTTCAGTATCCATCCCAGCCATATCTCCTGGAGCATGTATCCTGCAAGAGGTATGGTTTAGTTTTCTTTAGTTCTAGCTTGATCAACTACTCTTCATCGAAATCAATGATACACGTACAAAAATTGCAACTCTGCAGTTATCTTTCAGGTATTTAGCAGCTTACCCCTCTGGATGATGTAACATCCTCGCAAAGAGCTCCACCGCTTTGCCGGATACAATGGAGGTCAACCCAGGTAGTGCTACTGTTTCATCAGAGACTGACTGCAAACCAATAAGATCAAGCAAATATGAAATCTAGTAACCAGTGTCAAAATTAAAAGTACAAAAAAAATGAGAATATTCCACAAATGTAAGTCTTTATCTGGTATACATTGAAAAGGGAAGTCGTATCGTTGCAGAAACAGCACCCCAATCTTTGACGACCGAGAGCATCTTCAGTGGATAAATTCTGTATCTGAGCAATCACGTCATCCATATTTCCACTTCTTGTTCCTGGACCAGCACCATGTCGCATGACAAGGTAACTGTCATGTCCTAATGCTGCAGTGATGGCCATCTGCAGTGGAGACAAAAGACCTTTAGTTCCCAAGAGCTCGCTATGTTTAAAAATGGAAGATGGGGAAAGCATACTTATTTAAATGAAACCACATGGCCAGAATATATTCTCTAGTCAAGCTATTGAGTATTAAAATTTCTTGGTCACTGAGTGAATTATTGCAAAGCCCCCCTGCAGATGAATAATATGTCTGAGATTTACCTTGTTTTCGTTTGCACACAAAAGAGTTGGAAACCATCTGCTCTCCCATGTGTCAGTCAACAAGAAGACCACATCACTAGAAGCTACTAATGTTTGAAGACGCTCACAATCATCAAGCACACTTGGAGAAACCGGATTCCCAGGCGCTGGTATTTCCATCTGGATGGCTTCGACGTCCTAGATGACAGCAATTGTTGTCAACAAGCAGATCTGTAGAAAGCAAATATTCAAGAAAAAGGTAGCCATGACTTACCACTGCAGGGCATCTCTCTTTTAGATGTGAAACTATTGCGGTGGCTCTTGGGACACCACAATCGTCATCTATGTAGAGTGATTGTTTGAGTACATCAGGCATAGAAACATGACCACCGTCAACCACTGTTAGTTTCCGTACACCCCAGGTCTGAAATTTTGGTTCCATCATGAATAAAAAGATACAAAAGATATGTGTAAGTGCAGATTTTATTTAAGTTTGTTAGAAGGGAATTATGTAATTGTATACTACTCCATTCCAAATTACTTTAAGTTCTAGCTTTGTCCTAAGTCTTCTTTTAAATTTAACAAAGTATATAGAAAAATATTGCTAATATAGTATGAAAATATATTTTATGCTGAATCTAATGAAAATTAATTTGGCCTTGTAGATGTTAATATATTAGTCTGACATAGGACAAAGCTATAACTTCAAATGATTTGGAACGAAGGGAGTATTACAGTTTGTTACATGGGAGCATGGAAACAGCAGTACACAATGTACGAACCATGAGTAAGCGAGAAACTTCACATCCAAGAGTTCCAGCACCCAACAGAAGACATCGAATGCCAGATAACTTCTCCAAATCAACAGGGAAATGCCGCCATCCCATAAGCTTCAAGTGCATCAGTTGTTGTTCTTCATCCCGCCTGCGCATATGATAAACAATTGAAATAAATCCAATTAATTACTGATAATGTGCAGAGCAAGGTAAAACACTCTTCATCTACCTTTCTGGGCTCATTGATTCAAGATTGATTTCTTTCAGTTTCTTTTCTTTCCTTCCATCCCCAGGCTTTTCTCCTTCCCATCCAATAGCTTCAGGCACATAATCAGAGTCATCCCAGCCTGTAATCATGTTAGAGTACGTAATGAGCCCATTAGTCTTAGGGTTAATTAGAGATAAGGGTCGCTTGCTTAGGGGTCAAGTAAGCCTTGCTTGGGAGTCAAGTAAACCTCTCTATATAAAGAGAGGAGATGTATCAATCTAATCAAGCAAGAATTAAGAAGGAAATCCCTTCCATCTTGCCCGGCCGTGGGCAAAAGGCCCCCGGCCGGCCCTCTCGCGCCCTCCTTCTAGCAGCGCCATAACAATTTGGTATCAGCTAGCTTCGGTTCGATCATGTCTTCACCACCGCCCAACCTGTCTCTTCCGCTGCCGGTCACGACCGTCGCCCCGCTCCTGCCCGCGCCGGGATCTTCCGTTGCGCCCGCCCCCGTCGTCCTCACCCCGGAGGTGTCCGGGGCGCTGCGGGACCTAACACAGGCGGTCCAGGAGATCCATCTGTTCTTGGCCGGGTCCTATGGGCCGCACCCGGCTGCGCCGCCCATCACCGCCACCGCGCCGCCGTGGCAGCCGCCGCACCAAGCGGCCCCCGCCGCGCTCGCCGGGCTGCTGCAGCAGCCGCTGCAGCTGCCATCCATCGCCCCGTCCTGGCTGCCGTGGCAGCTGCCGCACCAGGCGGCCTCCGCCGCGCTCGTCGGGCTGCTGCAGCAGCCGCTGCAACTGCCATCCACCGCCACCACCGCCCCGTCCTGGCTGCCGTGGCAGCCGCCGCACCAGGTGGCCTCCGCCGCGCTCATCAGGCCGCTGCAGCAGCTGCCATCCACCGCCCCGCCCTGGCTGCAGTGGCAGCCACCGCTCCTGGCGACCTCCGCCGCGCCCGGCGCTCCGCCGCAGCAGCCATCACCGGTCAGCTCTGGCCCCGCATCGACCGCGCCGACGGGAGTCCCGATCCACCAGATCAAGTTCCCGCCGTCGCCATCACCGCTTCCCCAGGGCGTCCCCATCCAGCAGATCAAGCTTCCGCCGTCGCCGTCACCGCTTCCAGCTTGGATCACTACCCGCCACGTGTCGGCGACGGTGAGGCTGCTGCACGCGGCCTCCTAGCGCGTCGGCGTGTGCGGGAGTTGCGTGGTCTGCAGCTGCCGCTCCTCCCAGTTGCGCTTCGCTGCGCAAAGGACCTCGATCTCGTCCGCTGCGTCGGGGATCATGGGCATGCGGTTTCCCCCACGGGCGGCGGGCAGCTGTTTTCCCCGCGGGCAACGACCTCAAAGTCTGCGACATCAGCGGTTGGGGGGGCGCACCCCTCCTCGTCATTCTCCATCGCAAGCCCTCCACTCTTCCCTGTGCAGTGCAAACCAACAGCCGTCCGGCAGGGAGAAGGCATGGTGTCACCGACAGCAGCGCACCGCGTAGCACCACTGCATTCCGCCACCGGCCGCCGCGCGGGCGCCTCTGCTGGTCACTCTTGCGACCACTTCCAGGTGGTCATACACATGCACTCCTTTTGTCCAGGTGGTGTCCATGGGATCCAGGTGGCTGTACACGTGCACGTCCGACGTGCGGATGGTGTCCACTTTTTGTTAAGGGGTCCAAAATAAAGCGTCCCAGTCCATTTCAGGTTGAGAATAATAAAACAAGCCGAGATGTAAAAGGCTTGTTTTTAGGTGTTAGGTTTTTGTTGCGTCAAGTCATGGTTATAAGTTGGTTAGGCTGCAGCTCGAGGACAAGCTGCATGTCCAAGTGGGGTGTAGTGTTAGAGTACGTAATGGGCCCATTAGTCTTAGGGTTAATTAGAGATAAGGGTCGCTTGCTTAGGGGTCAAGTAAGCCTTGCTTGGGAGTCAAGTAAACCTCTCTATATAAAGAGAGGAGATGTATCAATCTAATCAAGCAAGAATTAAGAAGGAAATCCCTTCCATCTTGCCCGGCCGTGGGCAAAAGGCCCCCGGCCGGCCCTCTCGCGCCCTCCTTCTAGCAGCGCCATAACAAATCACAACCAATGTTAAATAAAAAATACAAACTATGACTGAAACTGCTATGGAGAAGTTCTTATCCAGATAGATCATAATACCATGAGGTTGTGGAAATGATGCTTCGCCAATAAGGGATTTCTCTAGATCAAGCTCCGATCGTTTTTCTCGGTAGCATAAGAACTGAATCTTCTCAATTTTCAACTGCAGACTAAGGAATGCAATGTAGTTTCTAAGAGCCCAGCTAGGATCTTGATGACAACCATGATCATAAAATCCAAATAGAAGCTGCATTAGCAGATCAAAGCATTTAAAGAAAGAACAGATATATGCATGAAGAATACAAACCGGATCTCCTAAATTTCGTACCAAATATGAGAGCACGAAATATTTGTGATGATCAAATGAGTAACACAGACATACCTTTTGGCCATTGTCCTGGCAATCTTTCCAATCCTTGAGTTGCCTTATAGCAATACAAGAATCCGAGGATATATCGACAAAGAAAAATGGAAGAGCTGCAGAAATATGGATCCATTGCAACAAAAGTATTGCAAATTAGCAAAACATGGCCAATTAACAAGAAGCTATCAAATAACGCATATACTAGTTTGAGATAACTATCATTTACCCAACCTGCTGTTTCATTTGAACTGCGCCACTCTTTCAGTGACTTAGACAATGATTTTGCCTGCGGGAGAAAATTGATAGCCTTCAATACCAACCACAAAAATACAGATATTTAATATTGTGGATATTAGGTGCATAAGATCATGACCTCCTCTTGACTAAGCACCAGTGAGGCACTATGCAGGCTGAGCAAAGTCATTTCAGACTTGAAAACCAATGAGGGGAATGCAACACTGTAATAGATCTTCCAATTCTTCAGATCCGCGAATGATATCACAAGGAACCTCAGTAGCAGAGAAGGATCCTCTTCTATTTTACCATGCATAATGTCGTGCAAGATCTGGCTCCATAGATACATACAACAGCGATTATGATGAAGGAAATACATCAAGAAAGGAAAGATTAGCAAATTCCATGTCAAAAAATGTACCTTCTTTGCTTCTTCTCTCAGTAGATACTCCACATCTAGGTTTTGTAACCCTCTCATGTTATTCGTGTTTATGAGGGTCCCTGGGACTGGACAAGAGTTCCTAGAGCCAAAGGAGTTGGCAGATGGTGGCACTAATGATTCTCGGCCCAGCCTCAAGAGGCCCGACATTTTTGGGTGTGTGCATGGAGTATAGTAACCTAGCACAAAATTGAAACAAACTTGTTTGGTGTATCCAGAAAGAGAATACAAAAAGACTAGGCGCTCCACTACACACATGAACGAACAAATCAGAAGAATGTTTTTTTTTCACAAAATTGGAGTTATTTTAAGGGAAATGGTACTTCTCCTGAGGAATCACTGGAGTTGTACTCCATATCACCATCTCGGTTGATATGTGTGCACAGAGGAAAGTGCACAAGCAGAAAGATCAATCAGCAACTACACCAACAATAACCCGTCTAGAAAATGATGGAGAATTTATATTATGACATGCGAAAACTCAAGCCTTAACCGAGACCATCTGGACCAAACATTTACTAGCAAGTCGAACACAGAAAGCACCAACTCCCAAGAAACATGTCAAGCAAACATTGCAGCGGAGGCAAAATCCAGGCAACATAGCGTACATGGACCGCCACCAACTCATACACGACATCGCAAAATCTAGGAGTAGCGACAACTAAGACCATTTTCGATGCGACGCACGAAATCGCAACCCTCGAGGAGAATTACGAGAGGAACGGGAGTGGGCGAGTGGGAGGATCCGTACCGGTGATGGGGATGGGGGAGTCGTCGGTGCCGAGGACGTCGAGCTTGAGTCGGCGGAGGTCCTCCCAGAACGCCAGCTCGACGCGGCTCGCGATGGGGTCTAACTCCAGCGGCCGCGGCCGCACCTCCGCCTTCGCCGCCATCTCCCGTCTCGTCTTTTCGCCGGCGGCACGGCGAGTGGTTTCGTGGGCTGCTTCTGCTTCTTCTTTTTTTACCTCTCCTTTTATTTGTATAGTTATTATTTGTTGGATAACCCTTGCAATTGGAGGAGGGCTTGCTTTAGCGTATGTATAACTTGCGCATGCAGTATTACGTTTCGTGAAGGATTGTAGAAGACAAAGAACGCGTCTGCAAATAGGACTTCGAATCGACGCTTTTACAGGTAGCCCCTCCTACCAGATAACCGATTTTCTCTATCTTTTTTACAAAGAAGAAGAAGAGTAAAGGGCATCATCGTAGTTGGATCTTGTCATCCAACGTGCCCCTTTATTTGTTCGTGGATGCATTTGTTTGTCCAAATTCTCGCAAACCGGATGCAAACTGAGGGAGGTCTGCGGGCGTCCAGACCTTCGCCACGTAAGACTCTGACACTCCAATCCATTCAAATACCCTTGTCCTCCTTCCAACGTCATCCATGACGAAGGCAGGTGTTCGGTCAAATATCATTGAGTTTTTTTGACCTTCCCATTGTTTCCTAGAGCAAATGTATTAGCAATGAAGCTCTAAAAGATCAATTTGCTGCACTATATGAGGTTTGCCATGATCAAGCTATATCAGTAAGAGAAATGGTGGAGATGAATTGAAATTTTAATTTTAGAAGATGGCTTTCTGCTAACGAGATGATTTGGCTTAACAAACTAAGGATAATCTTATTTTCTGTAACGCTGGGACCTATTGGAGAGGTTGTTCCTAAATGGATATGGAAGAGTAGAAGTAGATTTACTGTTAGATCTGTGTACAACCATTTATTTGACATGGGTCCTTCCAGATCTTTCAAGCACGTATGGAAAGCTAAAATTCCTTTGAAAATCAAGGCTTGGCTTTGGCTAATTTGACATAATGCAATAGCTAGCAAATATAATATGTTAACAACAAAATGAACAGGTGACCCTTTGTGTCGCTTCTATCTTGACAGGGAGAATATAAATAATCTCTTCTTTGGCTGTTCTACAGCTAAGTATGTTTGGTGCATTGTGTGCAGATAAATTGGTGTAGTTGCAAGGCCTTCTTGCTCCATGCAATACCTCTGGTGGATTCCAAAGAAGAAACCTACAAATATGGGAATTGATGCTTTATGTTGGGAAATTTGGAAACAACGCACCAGGGCTTGTTTTGATAACAAACTGGTCAGCTCACCGGGTGAATTCGTGTGCTATGCATATTCCTTCATGTGTTATTGGGCAGGCTTTCCAAAATGTAGTGGGGAAGTACTCGAGCGAGGGAGCGCGCAACACACACCATGGAAATCCATGATGATGGCAACGCTGGTCAAAGCAGGGGCTTTTGCTACTGGAGGCCAGGGAGACCAACAACTCGGTTGTGAATGAAGAAGATGCAGAAGAAAGGAAGATGTGAATGAGGGCATGTGATAAAGCTGAAGACATGAAGGAAACAACAATATGAAGAAATGAAGGAAAAAATCAATATGAAGAAGCAAGAAATAGAGAATCATCGAGCAACTGCTACGGGCCCATAGTCTAAAGGAAACTACTCACGGGTGATCGATGGCATTTGATACGTCCATTTTGCATCATGTTTTGCTACTGTTATTTATATTGTTTTTTGGTCATTATTCCACTTTATGCTGCAATTATAATGCCTTTTCTCTCTTAATTTGCAATATTTACATGGAGAGGGAGATTATCGGCAACTGGAATTCTGGCCCTAAAAGAGCTACACCACAGATACCTATTCTACAGAGCTTCAGATGACCTGAGACTTCATAGAGAATTTTTTATTGAATATAGAAAAATGTCCATTTTACTGCCCTGAATAAAGTGGGTGGTTCACTTTACCCCCTGATCTATTTTTCGGCTTCTTTTACCCCCAAACAAACCCAAACCGGACAAAACACCCCCATGGCTGGTTTTTCTCCACCTGCTGCTGATGTGGCACTAGTCAACGGTGGTTTTGACCTGGGTGGGGCCCCCTTGTCAGGTCTCTCTCTCTCTCTCTCTCTCTCTCTCTCTCTCTCTCCAGATACACCCGCCGGCGAGCCTCCTCCTCGGCTCCCGCCCCTTTCTTCTTCACTGCGCTGCTGCCGCCACCATGGGAGCACTTCTCCAGGCTGCAGCAGCCCGCTTCCCGTCTCCTTCACGTCCTCCTCCTCCTCGTCATGCTGCTGCTGTTGCGTACCATGACCACGATGACTCTCTGTCCTTTCTCTAAATGCCATGGTCGGCGCTCCGTTCTGTAGATCGGCGCTGCTGAGAACCACCATGGCCACCTGAGACCACCGTCATCGTCAGCCTCTAGCGCCCTCGACTTGTATCCCGCCGCCCTGCCACAGATCCGGGTCCGTCGTCGCCGTTCTTCACCTAGCACCCGTCCCTGTCGGGCGTCGGCATCGGATCCGGCGAGGACCATGCTGTTGGAACCGGTCTTTCAGGTAGTAGTGCATGCACTAACGTGTGTGATGTTGCTGCGCCAATAGCCCACGATCTGCATGCTCGCTCTACGAGCGATTAGACTGTGCATTGTTGTGTTAGTTAGTCTAGCTGTGTGCCTGTGCTATCTGTGTATGTGTACACCCAGAGGATAATACAATCGTGAGTTCTTCCTCACTTTTCTTTCCTTCACATGTAGTCGCCGCCGTGCAAGCTCCTCTGCCTCGCCGCCAGCACCGAGGCCGACGATGGCGTCGCTGGTGGGGTCGCTGGCCGGCGGGGAGGTGCTGCAGGAGGCCTGGAGGTGGCCGGCGGCGAGCTCCTTATAGGAGTAGAAGCGATGAGGCGACCGACAGCGGAGCAGCGCTAGGAGTGAGAGGTTGCCGGCATGGAGGGCTTCAGCAGCGACACAACGGCGCGGTGGTGCTCAGATGCAGTCGTGCATAGAGGACGTCGGGGGCTCGGGGTTGTTGTGATAGAGAGAGAGAGAGAGAGAGAGAGAGAGAGAGAGAGAGAGAGAGAGAGACCTGACAAGGGGGCCCCACCCGGGTCAAAATCACCGTTGGCTAGTGCCACATCAACAGCGGGTGGAGAAAACCAACCAGGGGATGTTTTGTCTGGTTTAGGTTTGTTTGGGGGGTAAAAGAAGTCGAAAAATAGATCAGGGGGTAAAGTGTACCACCCACTTTATTCAGGGTAGTAAAATGGACTTTTTCTTGAATATATAAAAAATACTGGAGCAAAGAAATACCAAAGGAGGCCCACGAGTTACCCACAAGGCAACAGGGCGCGACCACCCCCTTGGGCGCGCCCTGATGCCTTGTGGGGCCCATAGCTGGCCTATGGTGCCCATCTTCTGCTAGGGTTTTGGCCTAGAAAAGAAGAAGAGAAGACTATCGGCATGAAGCGTCGCCATCTCGAGGCGGAACCTGGGCAGGAGCACTTTTGCTCTCCCGCGGAGCGATTCCGTCGGGGATACTTCCCTCCGAGAAAGGGAAATCGAAACCATCGACATCACCAACGATCCTCTCACTGCGGGAGGACCAATCTTCATCAACATCTTCACTAGCACCATATCATCTCAAACCCTAGTTCATCTCTTGTATTCAGTCTTTGTCTCAAAACCTCAAATTGGTACATGTGGGTTGCTAGTAGTGTTGATTACATCTTGTAGTTGATGCTAGTTGCTTTATTTGGTGGAAGATTAAATGTTCAGATCCTCAAGCATATTCAATACTCCTCTGATCTTGAACATGAATATGATTTGTGAGTAGTTACTTTTGTTCTTGGGACATGGGAGAAGTCTTGTTATAAGTGATCATGTGAAGTTGGTATTCATTCAATATTTTGACGATATGTATGTTGTTGCTTCCTTTAGTGCTGTCATTTGAACGTCGACTACATGACACTTCACCATAATTGGGCCTAAGGGAAGGCATTATGGAGTAATGAGTATATGATGGGTTGCTAGAGTGACAGAAACTTAAACCCTGTTTATGCATTACTTTGTAAGGGGCTGATTTGGATCCATATGTTTCATGCTATGGCTAGATTTATCTTAATTCTTCTTTCGTAGTTGCGGATGCTTGCGAGAGGGGGTAATAATAAGTGGGTTGCTTGTTCAAGTAAGACCAACCACCCAAGCACCGGTCCACCCACATATCAAATTATCAAAGTAACGAACACGAATCAACTAAACATGATGAACGTGACTAGACGACAATTCACATGTGTCCTCATGAGCGCTTTGCTTTACATAAGAGAACTTTTTGGCTTGTCCTTTGCTACAAAAAGGGATTGGACCACCTTGCTGCACCTTTGTTACTATTGCTACTTGTTACCTGTTATGAATTATCTTGCTACAAAACTATCTATCACCGCTACTTTCAGTACTTGCAGAGAATATCTTGCTGAAAACCACTTATCATTTCCTTCTACTCCTCATTGGGTTTGACACTCTTACTTAACGAAAAGATTAGGATTGATCCCCTGTACTTGTGGATGGTTATTTTTTGGTTTGTGTTACGTACGTGTAACACCCCGGATGTAACTTTCCCTATTTGTACTCCAACTCTTGCCGTTTCCGGCGTTAAGTTATTTTATTTCCTTGGGTTCGGGTTTTTGTCTCCGTGTGTTGTTGTCGTTGTCATGCATCTCATATCATGTCATCATGTGCATTGCATTTGCATACGTGTTCATCTCATGCATTCGAGCATTTTCCCCGTTGTCCGTTTTGCATTCCGGCGCTTCGTTCTCCTCCGGTGGTCATTTCTAGCTTTCTTTCGTGTGTGGGGTTTAAACATTTCCGGATTGGACCGAGACTTGCCATGCGGCCTTGGTTTACTACCGGTAGGCCGCCTGTCAAGTTTCGTACCATTTGGACTTCGTTTGATACTCCAACGGTTAACCGAGGGACCAAAAAGGCCTCGTGTGTGTTGCAGCCCAACACCCCTCCAATTTGGCCCAAAACCCACCAAACTCTGCTCCGTGTCCTAGAGCGTTCGATCACGATCGTGTGGCCGAAAACCGCACCTCATTTGGACTCTCCTAGCTCCACTTATGCCTATAAATACACCCCCTCCGTTTTCGGATCTCCCCTCTCCCCGAAACCCTAAAAAAATCCCCAGATCCGCCGCCGGACGTGTCCGGACGAGTCGGACAGCGTCCGGATCCCGCCGCCGCCTCTCCCGAGCCGACACGTGGCGCGCCGCCCTCCACCCGCCGCCGGCCCGCGAGC
>NC_041384.1:418651617-418661068 GCF_002162155.2 Triticum dicoccoides
CCACCGGAAGCCGCCGCCGCCCCGACCGCTCCGGCCGACCTACCTCCTCTCCGGCGAGACCCCGACGCCGGCGACCTCGGACCCGCCTCCCGTGAACAGTGCAGCATCGCGCCTCGGTTTCCGTGCCAACCCTAGATCCAGATCCAGAGGTTGTTTTTTTTTTGCTAAGTCCCTAGATTTTTTACTTCATATGCTCCTGTTCGAGGCCCCGTAACTTTGCATTCGTAGCTCCGATTTGGGCATATAGTATATCAAAATGTTCATCTCAGAGAGTACATCATTTCATTCCATTGCATAATTTTCATTTGAGCTCATCTTGATGCCCGAAATGCTGCTAGAAGGAGGCTTCATGAGTTAATTGTCAGATCTGCTAGTTCATCTTAGACTTTGTCATTTTTGCCATGATTAATGCGTGCATGCTATGGCCGTGAGTTCTTCATATGTTTTGTTAAGGGTTTTGTCATCTTTCCAGAGGTGCAACCCATGCATTTTTGTGATGTGTGTGGTGACTTGTGCAAGCTTGCAAAGTGAGGCACCCGGTAATTCTGTTTTCAGGGACTTAGTAGTTTTCACTAAGTCTGGGATTATTTAGTTCACGATGCCCTATGTTCATGTTGTTTCCTAGTGATCCGTGCCTCTTTTGAGGATGATCAGTAAGGGAGTTTTGTTAATCTTGTTATGCTCTATCCATCCATGTCTTTGTTTGCAATTATGGAGCACACTAGCTTGAGTCAATCGAGCTCTACTTTTGCTTTGTTGTGAATCTGGACAGATCGTCCACTTGTTTGCGATTTTGCCGATGTTATTGTAGTTGACCCGTGCATGCTATGCCATTGTTCTTGCCATGTCTAGCTTGTATTTTGTGCCTTCTTTATGGGTGTATGCTTGCCTTGCCATGACTTGCACCATAGTGAGTGCATCGAGATTGTTTACATGCCTTCGTGAGTTATATTTCAGCATGTCCCAGTTTTCACTAAGTCTGAAAACTGATTATGTTTTTGCTATGTTCGTGTGCTTGTTAGTATATTTTGTGATCCCTTTTGGCCCAAGGTCACTAAGGGACTTTTGTTAAGCTTGTTGAGTAGCTCCATGCCATGTCTTTCTTTGTCATGTTCAGGTCCTGTAGCATGTTGTTTTGATGCTCAGAAGAGGGCTTCATGATCTGAAATTTCAGACAAGTGTTAATTTCACTAAGTCTGAGATCTGTTTTGCATTTGCGATTTTTCCATGCTTGTTTGAACCTCATAATGGATGATTTGGCCGTAGCTCAGTGCTAGCCTTTTGTTAAGCATCTTGTGTGCATCCCTGCCATGTATTTTGTTGTCATGTTTAGTGGCTGTAGCATGTTCATCTCATTGCATTTAGATGCCTATTTGCTGTAAATCGCAGACCGGTGTTAATTTTGAATTGCTTGCCATTTCCAAACCGTAACTCCGATTCCGGCATTCTTTATATCGTTTTCAAGCGATTTCATCTCATCTTTCCAGTGGCACCCTTGGAATTCCAAGTTGAGGCCAGGTTCATGCATTTCCTGTAATATCTTGCATTATGCATCCCGCATCGCATCCCGCATAGCATATCATCTTTGCATCGTGTTGTTTGAGTTTGCACGTGGTTGATTGTATCCTTGTTGCTTGTTTGTCTTGTTTGGGTAGAGCCGGGAGACGAGTTCGCTACTGAGGAGCCCATTGAGTTTGCTTGTGAGGATCCAGTCAACTCTGACAACTGTGCAGGCAAGATGATCATACCCTCGAAATCACTACTATCTTTGCTATGCTAGTTTGCTCGCTCTTTTGCTATGCCAATGCTATGATGCCTACCTTTTGCTTGTCAGCCTCCCAAATTGCCATGTCAAACCTCTAACCCACCTTTGTCCTAGCAAACCGTTGATTGGCTATGTTACCGCTTTGCTTAGCCCCTTTTATAGCGTTGCTAGTTGCAGGTGAAGACTGGAGCCTGTTCCTTGTTGGAACATCTTTTACTTATTTGTTGGGATATCATTATATTGCTATGTTATCCTAATGCATCTATATACTTGGTAAAGGGTGGAAGGCTCGGCCTCTCGCCTAGTGTTTTGTTCCACTCTTGCCGCCCTAGTTTCCGTCATATCGGTGTTATGTTCCCGGATTTTTGCGTTCCTTACGCGGTTGGGTTATAATGGGAACCCCTTGATATTTCGCCTTGATTAAAGCTTTTCCAGCAATGCCCAACCTTGGTTTTACCATTTGGCACCTAGCCTTTTCCTTCCCTTGGGTTCTGCAGACTCAAGGGTCATCTTATTTTAACCCCCCCGGGCCAGTGCTCCTCTGAGTGTTGGTCCACCTGTCAGCTACCGGTGGCCACCAGGGGCAACTCTGGGCTGGCCTACCCGTACCTAGGACAATCTGAGTGTGCCCTGAGAAAGAGATATGTGCAGCTCCTATCGGGATTTGTCGGCACATTCGGGCGGTGTTGCTGGTCTTGTTTTAACCTGTCGAAGTGTCTTGAGTTACCGAGATACCGAGTCTGATCGGAACGTCTTGGGAGGAGGTCTATTCCTTCGTTGACCGTGAGAGCTTGTCATGGGCTAAGTTGGGACTCCCCTGCAGGGATTGAACTTTCGAAATCCATGCCCGCGGTTATGGGCAGATGGGAATTTGTTAATGTCCAGTTGTAGACAACTTGAACCTTACTTAATTAAAATGAATCAACCAAGTGTGTTACCATGATGGCCTCTTCTCGGCGGAGTCCGGGAAGTGGACACGGTGTTGGAGTAATGTTTGCGCAGGCTGCCCTCTAGTTTCTTGCTCGTGCTTTGCCTCCTCTTCTCGCTCTCCTTTGTGAATAAGTTAGCCACCATATATGCTAGTCGCTTGCTGCAGCTCCACATATATTTGCCTTTCCTTTCCTATAAGCTTAAATAGTCTTGATCGCGAGGGTGCGAGATTGCTGAGTCCTTGTGGCTCACAGATTACTATTACACCAGATGCAGGTCCAGGTGATTCCGCTCCAGGGGACGATTATGAGCTCAAGTGGGAGTTCGACGAAGACTCTCAACGATATTATGTTTCCTTTCCCGATGATCAGTAGTGGTGCCCAGTTGGGGGTGATTGGGACCGTGTCGCATGTTGGGTTCTCTTTTATTTTGGCGCCGTAGTCGGGCCATGAGTGTTTTGGATGATGTAATGTTATTTATGTTCTTGATTGACGTGGCGAGTGTAAGCCAACTATGTTCTCCCCTTTATTAATTATATTACATGGGATGTCGTGAAGATTGCCTAACTTGCGACATATGCCATCAATGCGATTATGTCTCTAAGTCGTGCCTCGACACGTGGGAGCTATAGTCGCATCGAGGGTGTTACAAGTTGGTATCAGAGCCTTTCCCGACCTTAGGAGCCCCATTGCTTGATCGTTTTTAGCGGCCGAGTTGTGTCTAGAAAAATGTTTTGAGTCTTTAGGAATTATATATCGGAGAGTTAGGAATTCTTTTTACTTCCCAGTCTCCTCATCGCTCTGGTAAGGCATCCTGACGTAGAGTTTTGACTCTTCTCTTCTCAAATTTCACTAAAAAAAATTTAGGATCACGCGGGTATCTTGGAATCGTTCCGATAGTTTTATGATGAGAACATTGTCTTGGTGCCTCCTGTCAGGGGTTTAGTGGAAGTGTCCTGGGGAGTTGAGCTCTGAGGTGTTGTCATCATAATTTTATCGTTGCAGTTCTGGAATACCTGAGTCTAGTACGCCGACATTGAAAATCTCTTTTATGCAGTTCGTTGGTGAGATAACCTCGACGCCACCCAGTACTGGGGCGGGAGTTCGGGAGTATCGCCATAACTTGTATAACGGATGCTTTTCGAAGGTTGAGGTAGATGGTTTCCGAAGGTTTCTTGGTTATGTGTTGAAGGATGGATACAGCTGGATGTAGGAATTGCTAGTTTGGGTGAGATATTATGCTTCCCCTGTATCCCCAACACCTGATTGCATAATCAGAAAAGTTCGGGAGTTTCATAGGTGGGAATTCTAGTAGCTCTAGTTCTTCTTCCACAGATATTGGTTTGAGATTGGGATTTCTTACCGATTATTCGTTCTTGATCCGTACCTTGTTGATTTATTTCTCTACCTTAATTCTACGTGGCTTCTCAATTTATGGATATGTGACCATTTCAAGAGGAATGCATTCGTTCATTTTGTTCGGATGTGAAGACTATATGTTGCAATTTTCATTCCGTTGGATTCAGCTTCAATATTTGTCTGTCAATGTGCTAATGGTGGTCAACCTCTTCAGGATGGCTCCTCCAATGCGCACGACTCCGAATCCTGATCCGCCACCACCTCCACCTCCTCCAGAGGCATGGCAAGCTGTGATGGCCGCAACCAATGCAAATACACAGCTGATCATGCAAATTCTTCAAGAGCGCAATCAAGGCAGTCAAGGGAATCAAGGCAGCAATCAGAGTCACTTTGCTACACTCAACCAATTCCTTGCTAACGGGCCAAAGACTTTCAGCAATTGTGTTGAGGCAACCGATGCTGACGATTGGCTTGTGGATCTGTGTAAGCATTTCGAGTGCAGTAACGTCAGGCCTGAGGACTTTGTGAAATTCGCTTCCTTCCAACTCAAAGATCAAGCTGCAGAATGGTTCCAGCAGTACAAGGACTCCAGAGGTGGACGTGTTATCACTTGGGATGATTTCTGTCGAGATTTCCGAGCTCATCATATTCCGCAGAGTGTGGTTGAAAGCAAACGTGAGGAATTCCGCAATCTGAAGCAAGGCTCTTTGTCTGTCTATGACTACAACAAGTGGTTCCAGAAGCTTGCCCGCTTTGCCAAGCAGGACGTGCCTGATGAGAAGAGCATGATATACCAGTTCAGGGGTGGTCTCAGAGAAGAAATTCAGCTCGCTCTTGTCCTCTTTGAGCCCTTGAGGCACGATGAGTTCTACAACATGGCACTGAAGCAAGAGGCTGCTCAGTTGAGGTGTGATGCTTCCAAGAAGCGAGTCAGAGATGTTACTCCTTCTTCCTCTACTCAAGTGGCCAAGCAGCAGAAGTTTTGGCTTCCTCCTCCTCCGTTCCGTCAGCCGTATCAGCAGAAGAGCAAAGGTGGCAGTGGTTCTTCCCACCCACCCAACCGTGGCTTTCAGAACAAGACTTCGTCTCAAGCTCCAAGATCGAGTGCTCCATATCACCGTCCGCTTTCAGAGGTCACGTGCAACAAGTGCCAACAGAAGGGTCACTATGCCAACAAGTGTCTCAACCAGAGGCATCTTCCTCCTCCTCCTCCTGTCAGATCGGCAAGTACAGCTGTGGTCAAGCATAACCCCAAGCATGCCAAGGTCAATTTGATGAATGCAGCTCAGGCAGAGGACTCGTTAGATGTGATCATGGGTAACCTTCCTGTTAATGATATTCCAGCTAAAGTTCTTTTTGACACTGGTGCATCGCATTTCTTCATCTCGAGACCGTTTACTAATAGGCATGAATTGGTTTCGCAAGTTTTGCCTAGTCCTTTAGCAGTTGTCTCTCTCGGTAAGCGCATGCAGGCTAACTCCATCGTTCCGGATGTTTCCATCACTTTGGGTGACTACAAGTTCTTGGCTTCTCCTACGGTTCTCGGTGACTCGGATATTGATCTTATTCTCGGAATGGATTGGCTTTCTAAGCACAAGGCTCAGCTTGATTGTGCAGCCAGGCAGATTCAATTGACTCATTCGTCTGAGGATGTAATTGTCTTTGCCGCTCGGGATAATACTATCCGTCTGTTTTCTCTCAATGAGAAGGGTGAATTGGATGCCATCTCTCAAATTCCAGTCGTTTGCGAATATCAAGACGTCTTTCCAGAAGAGCTCCCAGGAATGCCTCCGCACCGGCCAGTTGAATTCGTTATTGAACTTGAGCCTGGCACGGAACCTGTGTGCAAGCGTCCTTACAAGCTCGGACCTGAAGAGTTGAAGGAGCTGAAGAAGCAACTCGATGAGCAAGAGAAAATGGGTCTCATCCGGCCTAGTTCTTCTCTGTGGGGTTGTGGTGTTCTTTTTGTGAAGAAGAAGGATGGAACGGACCGACTTTGTGTTGATTACCGTCCAGTGAATAAGAAGACCATCAAGAACAAATACCCACTTCCCAACATCAATGAGCTGTTCGAACAACTCAAAGGTGCCCAAGTATTCTTCAAGCTTGATCTTGGGTTATCACCAGATTCGCATTCGTGAAGAAGATATTCCCAAGACAGCATTCAGAACAAGTTTTGGTTCATATGAATACACTGTCATGTCTTTTGGCCTCGCCAACGCTCCTCCGACGTTCTCTCGCATGATGAACTTCATCTTCAATGCCTACACCAATGACTTCGTTTTGGTCTATCTCGACGACATTCTGGTTTTCTCGAAGAGCAAGGAAGATCATACCAAGCACTTGCGTTTGGTTCTCGATAAGCTCAGGGAACATCAGTTCTACGCCAAGTTCTCCAAGTGTGAATTTTGGCTTGATGAGGTTCTTTATCTTGGTCATATCATCTCTGCCAAGGGCATTGCCGTGAATCCTGAGAAGGTGTCTGCAATTGTGAATTGGGAACCTCCTCAAAACGTGAAGCAACTCCGCAGTTTTCTCGGTCTCGCAAGCTATTGCCGAAGATTCGTTGAAAACTTTTCTAAGATCGCGAAGCCTCTCTCAAATCTTCTTCAGAAGCACGTCAAGTACGTTTGGTCTCCGAGTGTGACATTGCTTTCAACACTTTGAAAGAAAAATTGATCACTGCTCCAGTTTTGACTCCGCCTGATGAATCCAAGCCGTACGAGGTCTTTTGTGATGCCTCTCTCCAAGGTCTTGGCGCAGTTTTGATGCAAGAGAAGAAAGTGGTTGCTTATACATCTCGCCAGTTGAAGCCTAATGAGAAGAACTACTCCACTCATGATCTCGAGTTGGCGGCAGTTGTGCATGCTCTTTTGACTTGGAGACATCTTCTATTGGGAAGAAAAGTGGACATTTTCACTGATCACAAGAGTCTCAAGTACATATTCACTCAGCCTAATCTCAACCTCAGGCAAACTCGATGGGTCGAGATGATTCAAGAGTATAATCCGAGTATTGAGTACACTTCAGGCAAGGCTAATGTGATTGCTGACGCTTTGAGCAGAAAGGCTTACTGCAACAGTCTGATTCTCAAGCCTTATCAACCCGAGCTTTGTGAAGCTTTCAGCAAACTTAATCTGCAAGTTGTTCCTCAAGGTTTCCTCGCCAACCTTCAAGTCTCTCATACCTTAGAAGACCAGATTCTCCAAGCCCAGCTTCTTGATGCTATGGTGAAAAAGGTGAAGATTGGGATTGCCAAGAGTCAGTCCAAGTACAAGTGCTCCCGCCTTGATAACAAGGACACTCTCTTCTTCGAGGATCGTATTGTTGTGCCCAAAGGTGACCTCCGTAAAGTGATCATGAACGAGGCTCACAATTCTCTCCTCTCCATCCACCCTGGGAGCACGAAGATGTATCAGGACCTTAAGCAAGCTTATTGGTGGACTCGAATGAAGCACGAGATCGCTCAATTCGTGAATGAATGTGATGTCTGCAGAAGAGTGAAGGCAGAACACCAAAGGCCAGCTGGTCTCCTCCAACATCTTGCCATTCCAGAATGGAAGTTTGACCACATTGAAATGGACTTCGTGACTGGGTTTCCAAAGTCCAAGCATGGCAATGATGCTATATTCGTTGTCATCGACAAACTCACCAAAGTGGCCCACTTTCTGCCTATCAAAGAGTTGATCACTGCAGCTCAATTGGCGGAACTCTATACCTCTCGCATTGTATCTCTGGACGGTATTCCTCAAGTGATCTCTTCAGACCGTGGCAGCATCTTTACCTCGAAGTTTTGGGATTCTTTTCAGAAGGCCATGGGCACGAACATCCGCTTCAGCACTGCTTTCCATCCTCAAACAAGCGGTCAAGTCGAGCATGTGAACCAGATTCTGGAAGATATGCTCAGGGCTTGTGTGATCTCCTTCGGCATGGAGTGGGAGGATTGTCTTCCTTATGCTGAATTCTCCTACAATAACAGTTTTCAAGCAAGTTTGTGAAAGGCCCCATTTGAAATTCTGTATGGCAGGAAGTGCCGTACCCCTCTCAACTGGTCTGAAACCGGTGAACGTCAGCTTTTGGGTAATGACTTAATCACAGAGGCAGAAGAAATGTGCAAAGTCATTCGTGATAACCTCAAAGCAGCCCAATCCCGTCAGAAGAGCTACTATGATAGTAAGCACCGTGATTTGGCTTTCGAGATCGGAGATCATGTTTACCTCTGTGTCTCTCCTATGAAAGGTACTCGTCGTTTCGGTATCAAAGGGAAGCTTGCTCCTAGAATACGTGGGACCTTTCAAGATTGTCAGCAAGAGAGGCGACCTCGCCTATCAACTCGAGCTTCCTTCAAACTTTGCTAATGTTCATGACGTGTTCCATGTCTCTCAGCTTCGAAAGTGCTTCAAGACTCCTGACCGCACCGTCAACTTCGAGGACATTAAGCTCCAAGAAGATCTCTCTTATCGTGAGCACCCAGTTGCTATTCTTGAAGAGACTGAACGCAAGACTCGCAACAAGTCAATCAAATTTCTCAAAGTCAAGTGGTCACACCATTCTGACCGTGAAGCTACCTGGGAACGCGAGGATCACCTCCGTTCTGAGTACCCGGCGTTCTTTCAGTCCTAGATCTCGGGACGAGATCCTTTCGTAGTGGTGGAGTGTTCTAACACCCCGGATGTAACTTTCCCTATTTGTACTCCAACTCTTGCCGTTTCCGGCGTTAAGTTATTTTATTTCCTCGGGTTCGGGTTTTTGTCTCCGTGTGTTGTTGTCATTGTCATGCATCTCATATCATGTCATCATGTGCATTGCATTTGCATACGTGTTCATCTCATGCATTCGAGCATTTTCCCCGTTGTCCGTTTTGCATTCCAGCGCTTCGTTCTCCTCCGGTGGTCATTTCTAGCTTTCTTTCGTGTGTGGGGTTTAAACATTTCCGGATTGGACCGGGACTTGCCATGCGGCCTTGGTTTACTACCGGTAGGCCGCCTGTCAAGTTTCGTACCATTTGGACTTCTTTTGATAATCCAACGGTTAACCGAGGGACCGAAAAGGCCTCGTGTGTGTTGCAGCCCAACACCCCTCCAATTCGGCCCAAAACCCACCAAACTCTGCTCCATGTCCTAGAGCGTTCGATCACGATCGTGTGGCCGAAAAACGCACCTCATTTGAACTCTCCTAGCTCCACTTATGCCTATAAATACACCCCCTTCGTTTTCGGATCTCCCCTCTCCCCGAAACCCTAAAAAAAATCCCCAGATCCGCCGCCGGACGTGTCCGGACGAGCCGGACAGCGTCCGGATCCCGCCGCCGCCTCTCCCGAGCCGACACGTGGCGCGCCGCCCTCCACCCGCCGCCGGCCCGTGAGCCCATCCCGGCCCCCGAAGCCCATCGGCCACCC
>NC_041384.1:418661607-418696963 GCF_002162155.2 Triticum dicoccoides
GTCGCCGCGCCGCTCCCGCCGGAAGCCGCCGCCGCCGCCGCCCCGACCGCTCCAGCCGACCTACCTCCTCTCCGGCGAGACCCCGACGCCGGCGACCTCAGACCCGCCTCCTGTGAACAGTGCAGCACCGCGCCTCGGTTTCCGTGCGAACCCTAGATCCAGATCCAGAGGTTGTTTTTTTGCTAAGTCCCTAGATTTTTTACTCCATATGCTCCTGTTCGAGGCCCCGTAACTTTGCAACCGTAGCTCCGATTTGGGAATATAGTATATCAAAATATTCATCTCAGAGAGTACATCATTTCTTTCCATTGAATCATTTTCATTTGAGCTCATCTTGATGCCCGAAATGCTGCTACAAGGAGGCTTCGTGAGTTAATTGTCAGATCTGCTAGTTCATCTTGACTTTTGTCATTTTTGCCATTATTAATGCGTGCATGCTATGGTCGTGAGTTCTTCATATGTTTTGTTAAGGGTTTTGTCATATTTCCAGAGGTGCAACCCATGCATTTTTGTGATGTGTGTGGTGACTTGTGCAAGCTTGCAAAGTGAGGCACCCGGTAGTTCTGTTTTCAGGGACTTAGTAGTTTTCACTAAGTCTGGGATTATTTAGTTCACGATGCCCTATGTTCATGTTGTTTCCTAGTGATCCGTGCCTCTTTTGAGGATGATCAGTAAGGGAGTTTTGGTAATCTTGTTATGCTCTATCCATCCATGTCTTTGTTTGCAATTATGGAGCACCCTAGTTTGAGTCAATCGAGCTCTACTTTTGCTTCGTTGTGAATCTGGGCAGATCGTCCATGCTATGCCATTGTTATTGTAGTTGACCAGTGCATGCTATGCCATTGTTCTTGCCATGTCTACTTTGTATTTTGTGCCTTCTTTATGGGTGTATGCTTGCTGTGCCATGACTTGCACCGTAGTGAGTGCATCGAGATCGTTTATATGCCTTCGTGAGTTATATTTCAGCATGTCCCAGTTTTCACTAAGTCTGAAAACTGATTATGTTTTTGCTATGTTCGTGTGCTTGTTAGTATATTTTGTGATCCCTTTTGGCTCAAGGTCACTAAGGGACTTTTGTTAAGCTTGTTGAGTAGCTCCATGCCATGTCTTTCTTTGTCATGTTCAGGTCCTGTAGCATGTTGTTTTGATGCTCCGAAGAGGGCTTCATGATCTGAAATTTCAGACAAGTGTTAATTTCACTAAGTCTGAGATCTGTTTTGCATTTGCGTTTTTGCCATGCTTGTTTGAACCTCATAATGGATGATTTGGCCGTAGCTCAGTGCTAGCCTTTTGTTAAGCATCTTGTGTGCATCCCTGCCATGTATTTTGTTGTCATGTTTGGTGGCTGTAGCATGTTCATCTCATTGCATTTAGATGCCTACTTGCTGTAAATCGCAGACCAGTGTCAATTTTGAATCGCTTGCCATTTCCAAACCGTAACTCCGATTCCGGTGTTCTTTATATCGTTTTCAAGCGATTTCATCTCATCTTTCCGGTGGCACCCTTGGAATTCCAAGTTGAGGCCAGGTTCATGCATTTCCTGTAATATCTTGCGTTTTGCATCCCGCATCGCATCCCGCATAGCATATCATCTTTGCATCGTGTTGTTTGAGTTTGCACGTGGTTGATTGTATCCTTGTTGCTTGTTTGTCTTGTTTGGGTAGAGCCGGGAGACGAGTTTGCTACCGAGGAGCCCGTTGAGTTTGCTTGTGAGGATCCAGTCAACTCTGACAACTGTGCAGACAAGATGATCATACCCTCGAAATCACTACTATCTTTGCTATGCTAGTTTGCTCGCTCTTTTGCTATGCCAATGCTATGATGCCTACCTTTTGCTTGTCAGCCTCACAAAATGCCATGTCAAACCTCTAACCCACCTTTGTCCTAGCAAACCGTTGATTGGCTATGTTACCGCTTTGCTTAGCCCCTCTTATAGCGTTGCTAGTTGCAGGTGAAGATTGGAGCCCGTTCCTTGTTGAAACATCTTTTACTTATTTGTTGGGATATCATTGTATTGCTATGTTATCCTAATGCATCTATATACTTGGTAAAGGGTGGAAGGCTCGGCCTCTCGCCTAGTGTTTTGTTCCACTCTTGCCGCCCCAGTTTCCGTCATATCGGTGTTATGTTCCCGGATTTTTGCGTTCCTTACGCGGTTGGGTTATAATGGGAACCCCTTGATATTTCGCCTTGATTAAAGCTTTCCCAGCAATGCCCAACCTTGGTTTTACCATTTGCCACCTAGCCTTTTCCTTCCCTTGGGTTCTGCAGACTCAAGGGTCATCTTATTTTAACCCCCCCGGGCCAGTGCTCCTCTGAGTGTTGGTCCACCTGTCAGCTACCGGTGGTCACCAGGGGCAACTCTGGGCTGGCCTACCCGTACCTAGGACAATCTGAGTGTGCCCTGAGAAAGAGATATGTGCAGCTCCTATCGGGATTTGTCGGCACATTCGAGCGGTGTTGCTGGTCTTGTTTTAACCTGTCGAAGTGTCTTGAGTTACCGAGATACCGAGTCTGATCGGAACGTCTTGGGAGGAGGTCTATTCCTTCATTGACCGTGAGAGCTTGTCATGGGCTAAGTTGGGACTCCCCTGCAGGGATTGAACTTTCAAAATCCGTGCCCGCGGTTATGGGCAGATGGGAATTTGTTAATGTCCGGTTGTAGACAACTTGAACCTTACTAAATTAAAATGAATCAACCGAGTGTGTTACCGTGATGGCCTCTTCTCGGCGAATCCGGGAAGTGGACACGGTGTTGGAGTAATGTTTGCGCAGGCTGCCCTCTAGTTTCTCGCTCGTGCTTTGCCTCCTCTTCTCGCTCTCCTTTGCGAATAAGTTAGCCACCATATATGCTAGTCGCTTGCTGCAGCTCCACATATATTTGCCTTTCCTTTCCTATAAGCTTAAATAGTCTTGATCGCGAGGGTGCGAGATTGCTGAGTCCCTGTGGCTCACAGATTACTATTACACCAGATGCAGGTCCAGGTGATTCCGCTCCAGGGGATGATTATGAGCTCAAGTGGGAGTTCGACGAAGACTCTCAACGATATTATGTTTCCTTTCCTGATGATCAGTAGTGGTGCCCAGTTGGGGGTGATTGGGACCGTGTCGCATGTTGGGTTCTCTTTTATTTTGGCGCCGTAGTCGGGCCATGAGTGTTTTGGATGATGTAATGTTATTTATGTTCTTGATTGACGTGGCGAGTGTAAGCCAACTATGTTCTCCCCTTTATTAATTATATTACATGGGATGTCGTGAAGATTGCCTAACTTGCGACATATGCCATCAATGTGATTATGTCTCTAAGTCGTGCCTCAACACGTGGGAGCTATAGTCGCATCGAGGGTGTTACAGTACGGTAGGAGTATATATATAGTACGCATCGAAGAGGGTGGGAAACATATACCACGTGTCATATAGGATAGTCGCTCACGTGCAACACTTCTATCCATGGGCCTGTGAGGTCATCCTCCATCACTTTGACCCAACCAGAGAGGTTAATTTGACCAACAAGGAGGTTTCTTATTGGTTTGTGTTACGGTAGGAGTATATAGTACGTGTCAAAGAGGGGGGAGGGGCCAGCACATACTACATATGCGTCATGAACCTCGCTCCATGTGGGGACTTTTTGGTTTGCGAGGTAGGTGCCACATCGAAGTTGTGCATGTTGGGTATTCAAGCATCACCAACACCTCTTTGGGCCACATACAGACAGTGGTTGTCGCTCACTCACCTGTGATGCTTCCCTCTATGGCCCTGCGATGTCATCGTCCATCTAATTTGACCCAATGAGAGAGGTAAATTTAATGAACAAGGAGGATTATTTTTAGATTGTGTTACCGTAGGAGTATATATTACGTGTTGAAGAGGGGAGGGGGACCAGCATATACTACCACTACTACCGTAAGGTGCTATACAAACGGTTTTTAACCCCTTCCAGCGACGGCATTCTAAACCATCGCCAAGTGAGTGACTGTGATAGGGGGTCCTTCCCACACGACTCGGAAACCGTCGGGGATAGGCGAGCGGCTACCGACGATCACAATCAAATAAATGTATGAGAAGTCGCCCCAGTCCCACACGTTACATCTCGGCATTACGCTTCTGATCTGAGAGACATCCCAAACGATTACGCCACTATAGTCGTGTGAAAAAGGTTGACATCAACATTTAATCTACCGATATGTTTGTGATAGGTACGTTATCGCACACAGTTCAAGAATGTAAAATGTGTGCGGTGCCTCTACTAACGCCAACGTGTCCATTTTCATAATTGTGTGTGATAGGTATTCCTATCACACACGCACACAAGTTTGAAACTTGCCGTATTACCATGAATCGCACACGCATATGAGACGAAACCGTGTGTGCGTATGTCAGGCATCGCAAACATTTCACGTCAAAGAACCCTCTGTTCTCTATTTTTCACCACACACTTTGTTTTCTTTCTAACCGCGTGCACATTATTTTATGCGCTCCTGTATAATTTGTTTCCATGTAATTTATTATTCGAATTGGAAATTTTGAAATATGAAACATTGAATTCAAATTCTCAATACAATGGTTCAACAACGAATCCATAAATAAAATTGTCAGTACAATATGTTCAGTAATTACATGATTAGACATCAATTAACTATGATGAATCACAATATTTAGAGGCGGTGAAGATGAAGAGACAAGTGTAAATCATTTTGGCCGCTGATGGAGTTGAAGAAGCGGAATGTCCATAATGTGCCCTCCTGCATGCCATAGGCACGAACAACTTTTGTCCACCCCCTTGTGACGATCTCCCGCCCACCCTTCACCGTCTTCAGGAAGACTTCTAGAGCATTATCATGGTAGCATGAATTATATAATTTAACATTAGTTGCCTCCACTCCGGTCATGTAGTTTGCAAAGTAATCATCAGAAAATAGCTTCGGAAACCACTGAAAAGAGAAAAATTTCAGATACTGAGGTCTAATAGAGTAACTTGTTGTGGGCAGGGGGAAAGGCAACACATTACTTACCATCCTAAAGTTCATTGTTGTCTTGGACAAAGTGTAAATAAAGAGCTTAATTCCCATAACCTGTTTCTTTCGCCTAACAATCTTTCTTAGTTTCCTCACTTCGACGCTTGTTCATGAATATCTCATTTCCCCATACGCAAAAGGGATCGAAGCATGGACCAATACTGCTCATATATGTACCTACAAGCAATCAGTAAATATTAGAAGCTAAACTGAGATTGCACAAATGATGTAAAATACAACTACCTACGTTCCTAAGTACAAGTATTTTTATAGATTTCAATATGGACTACATATAGATGTATATAAAATTATAGATATAGTTTTGATTAGAATCTAGATTCACTCATTTTGCTCCATATGTACTCTATATTGGAATCTCTAAAAATACTTATATTTAGGAACATATGGTGTATAAGACATGGGATGCAGCTAACCTCGATGGTAAACAATAGCATCACCCATTGCAGCCCTATGTAAGTACATGGAAAGCCAATGTTAACTACAACAGGGTTAACATCCACGAAAAAATAGCAAATGGTAATAAAATGGCAGCATATGTAGTGATATCTTCATTGGGAAAGAGTAGCACGGTAGCAAAGGGACGGATTAAAAAATGGATAGAATTGTTTACTGCAAGAGACAACCTAGTATAGCCATTGAAACTGGTACTGATAGAAATGAAATTGTCAGAGTTAAACATCACAAGGCAGGTGCTACTAGAGCAGAAAATGGCCCTGTTGTCTATTAAAAGGTAGGGAAAATAGATAAGACGGGCTAGGCGTGTTTACTACAACATGCTTAATACATGAACCATACAAAACATGGTCATTGCAACCAGTATTGGTAAGATTCAACTGGCGAGTTCATACTTGGTAAGTCCTGAGAGGTAGTGGCTGCGCACTTCATATGGACAAGAGCCCGCCCCAAGTTGGCTGCAGCGGAGGCGAGGTGTTCCTCTGGGTCGAAGAGTGGATTAGTGCCGCCGGCATGTGTACCTACAAGCAACTAGTAAATGTTTAAAATTAAACTGCAATTGCAAAAATGATGTGAAATATTGTAAAACATGGGATGTAGCTCACCTAGACCACAAACAACATCATTGCCCGTTATGACCCTGTGTAAGTACACGAACATGCATGTTAAGTACAACAGGGTTAGCATCCACCAAATATAACAAATGGGCAACATCTCTAGTGATATCCCGAGTCATGTATTGTAAGTTTGTTGCTGGTATTGGTGAAATTGAGCTGGATAGTTAATACTTGAACATCACACAGTGTGCAGTACTGAAATAAGCAAGGCACGAACATGCTTAATACATCAATCGTACAAAACATAGCCATTACAAGTGGTGTTGGTAAGATTGAGTTGGTCAGATCATACCTGGTAAGTCCTGAGAGGTAGTCGCTGGGGCACTTCATCTAGGCCAGAGCCTTCACCAAGTCGGCGGCGGCAGAGGTGAGGTGTTCCTCCGGGTCAACACGCACATCGGCCATCGCGCCATCAACCGACGTTAGCTCCTCGACCTCCACATGATATGTTGTTGGGCTTGCACGACGATACTCTGGAGGTAGGGCGATGGGGCTTTGGAGGCATGAGAATGTTTCGCAGGTGCCATTTAAGCAATCAGTCCAGGGCCGTGATAGAGATCGGTGGGTTACCTGACTGGATCGATGATGCTCGGGCAGAACATAGATGTGGTTGAAGCTGTGGTTGCAGCTGTGGTGGTTTGAGCTGCCGGTAGGGGGGAGGGGGAGATATTGAGGAAATTTGATGGGTGGGGATGTGGTGGGATGAATAAATTCTGAAATCGCGCGCCTAATGGAAATTTCGCTGCGAAACTTGAAATTTGGGCGGGGAAACACATAACATAGATGAAGCGCGTAAAATACTCGTGTGCGAGAAAATAGAAAATTGACAGACCCCATCTCCAAAAAAATATACATGTGTAGTTGATTTTTTTGGTCAATTGTACGCTTGGTTTATTAGGAAACATCGCACAGGTAACTAACTTATGGATCATTAACGCAAAAAATGCACACGGATACGCCATATAAACTGTGTGCTTCGTGATCTTCTAATAATTCTTATATCTATCAGCATCTCCAACTGCACCTAATTTCAAAAATCTCTTTCATTGTATTAGGATTATTCAATGTACATGAACGAGGCAAGGTGACACTCGATGAGTAATCATCGATTTATGAAATGCAATCAAGTGTCAACCTGCCTCGCTCGCATAGCCAGATTTGATCCTATGCAACATGAGAGAAGCTTGCTGCCATACGCCGACGCGGTAATTTAAGCCGGTGTGCGGCCAACTCGCGCAGCGAGGCGGGACTAAAAACCAGCTGCGGCCAGCTCTAGTCTCCGGTGGCTGCAGGTGGACATTTCGGGAGTATTTAGGGCCGGGGTCTGGCTACAGAACTTTAGTGAACACATGCTAATCAATGCTCAAATCCCTCAAAGGATGCGCTTACCGACATTGTACGTTAATAGTAGATAGTATCAACTTAAAGTACTACTGGTAATTTGCTCTAAAACTAGTACGTATGTAGTACCGGTAGATGCTCGTAGTTAATCATACAAACTTACGGGCGACACACGCACTAACTACTTCTCACATGCTGCCATCTGGGCATGCTGGCCAAACGATGTCGTTCTCCTTCCTGGCCTTGTAGGTGGCAGCCTACCGTGCTTCGATCTCCTCCAAGCTCTCCTCAGCATGGCATGCGGCCTCTTCTTTCTTGCGGCGGCGGGACTCTCTTTTCTTGACTGCTTTCTGCCTTTTCCACTCCTTTTGTGCGGCTTTGGTCGCCTCTAGATCCACCGCCCATTCGACCATGGCAGCATCAAAGTCCGCCCACGTAATTGTGTGACCGTCGGTGGTGATGAACTCGGCGTGGCGAGATGCCATCGCTTCCTTACCATGTGTGCGGTCACGGGTGGTGAGGAACGCGGCGCAGGGGGATGTCATCACTTCCTTATTAGTTACTGTGCGTCGGGATGCCATGGACGACGCTTGGAGAGAGCTCTAGGACAGAGTGGCCGAACAATTGTACTGTGCCGTGGTTTTTAAGAGCTCAACGACAAACGACGATATGTTACAATTGGTTTTTATTCTACATTTCAACAGAAATTGCCCGTTGTAGCTGTTCCTGGATTGATTTCTCGGCGTGGTTGAATTACACTTGTGCCTGCCAATACTGTAGGATGCTGCTAACGCAACACTATGATCAGAGACCCTTCGACGAAACTGTGTGCGATGCAATAATCGCAAACGATGGTGTAAAAAACCCGTCAAAAAGGTGCAAAACGTTTGCGATGGAGGATGCATCAAACACGGTTCAGATTTTAGTTGTGTGTGCGATGCAGGGCATATGGTTCAGTTCAATTAACTGTTTGCGATGAGGAGGAACAAAAGAAATGGGCAGCCAGATGGAGGTGTGTGCGATATACATCATACGGTTCACTCTGATGAACTATTTGTGATTAGGCAACACAAAAGAAACGGTCAGCCAGATCAAGGTGTGTGCGGTATATGGCATGCGGTTCACTCGGATGAACTGTTTGCGTTGAGACAAGAGAACATAAACGGTTCAATATAACAAGATGTGTGTGATACGCTGCAAATATGTCTGTAATCAGAAATGTGTGCGAAGACCGACAATAACACAGATGATTGCTTCTAATAAGACGTATGTGATATGCTCTGTCTACACAACATCTATTGGCCATTGGGGGACGAGCGGTCATTTGGATACGCCATAAGGATGTGAAGAGGCATCCTATATCAGCAAAGACTAGTTGTTCCACCAGTAGCTCATGTAAGAGAACTCTCAAGTTAAGTGTGCTCAGGCTGGAGTAGCCATCAGATGGGTGACTAGATGGGAAGTTGTGTTGATGTTAAATTAAATGATAGGATGGGTTGTATTTGTCAAATTAAATGATTGATACGACCCACCCCATGAGTTAATTTAACCTCAAGGTCCTTGTTTTTATTTTTTATTTTTTAACACATGTTAAAGAAGGTCTACCGCATTACTTTTTGATAATGTGCGATACGTGGCATACGGTTGATCCATCCAACCTGTTTGTGATGGAATAAGCTGTGTGTGTTTTAGGCAAACACTTGGTAGTATTCAACCATCTGTGATTGATGAATTCATCACCATCGGGTTCCCTAGTGTGGTCCATGTTCATTTGGTCATCATCTATTTCTTGTTCTAACTCAATGTTCCTTCTATGCTAAGTTTCCATTAATTTGATGGCGTTTTATGAACACGCCACAGTTTCCCGCCATTTCCTCACATGTTTCCCGCCACCCAGCGATATTGCGCATAAACCTAGGCAGCGCGACGCACGGAGGCGACAAGCGCAGCCTGTAACACATCCACTTTTTTCAAGCATGCCAACCCACCAAAGCGCCGCCTCTGCCATCAACCTCATCAACGAGGAAAACGAGCATGCGCAACGGCCCATCAAGGCCGAGGCGCTCCCCGGCAATGCGGTGGATGACGCCGTGATGTGCGTCATCGCCAGGGTTCAGCAGAACTTTGGCGCATGTCCCTTGAGTGTCGCAGATCAAGATAGGCATGTCAGCACCGACAGGCTGCAGCTCACCGCACAACATGATCGATGGCGCGTCGCAGAGCAAGCTAGGCGCGTCCGCGCTGATAGGCTGTGGCTCGCGGCACAACGGGGCCATTGGAGCGCCGCAGAGCGAGAGGCGCGGTGCGGCACAGCAAGAGGGGATCCATCGGTACTTGCCTGCTGTCGACAAAGCGTCACAGCTAGGTACATGTCCCGTCAGTACCCCCATTCCTTGCCAGGAGTGGGCAGAGGCTCTCTGCGCCGTACTTGCACCGGACGCATGTTGCGCCGTTCGCATGGGTCGTGTCGTTCGCCTTGTCCGCGGCCCGCTCGATGCACTACAAAAAAAAGACACATCCGTGACATTTTGGGCCGAACGAATTTTTTTTCTGTCATACATATGACACTTCTATGACGATAATTGTGACAAAACCCAGTATCATCATAGATGTGGTGGGCTCCTACTTCTATGACAAAAAATCATGACAGAAAATGGGCTTTTCGTCCTGGGCGGGCCGGAGACGCAGCTGCATGACATTCTTTGGGCCGTCCATGACGGAAAAAACCATGGTAGAAGCGAGGGCGAGGAAAATTTCGGGGAGTTCCCGGTTACGGTGGGAGGTCGGGGGCCGAGCGATGCGCGTTTCTCTCGTACACGTACGCGCGTGTGTGCGAGGTGTTGGCTCTAACTGAACCCGAGCGAGGCGTTGGGCTCTAACTGAACCCGAGCGATTGCACTGCAGGCTACGCGTTACTGAACCCGAGCGATTGATCGATGGCTGTTAACTGAACCCGATCGAGCGATTCCTTCGCTACTGCTGCTAACTAAAGCTGATCGATGCTGCCTCTGGATGAACAGTGAGTGTTATAGGGGGGTTTGGATGAACAGTTCCCGGTGGGGGTGGATGAACAGGACCCCGTGGTGTTGCCTCTGGATGAACAGGACCCCAATCGATCGAGCCGGTTGGGGCTGGATGAACAGGACCCCATGGAGGGTTGGATGAACAGGACCACCCCGTGGAGGGCAGGATGAACAGGACCACCCCGTGGAGGGCAGGATGAACTGTAGACGGTGGAGGGCAGGATGAACAGTAGCCCATGGAGGGGTGGTTGAACAGGAGCCCGTGGAGAGGGCTGGTTGAACAGTAGCCGGTGGAGTAGTGCGCGGTGGAGGCTGGATGAACAGGAGCCCGTGGATAAACAATCGCAGGTGGAGGCTGGAGGAGGTCGACGGTGGATGAACAATAACTCGTGGAGGCTGGAGGGGGTCGATGGTGGAGATGAACAGTATCCCGTGGAGTCCCGTTTTGTGGTACGCCACACCCCTCCCGATGAACAGGACCCCCGTTTCGACCGTAGGAGGTCCGTTTCGTCCGTTTTGCGGTACGCCACACCCCTCCCGATGAACAGGACCCCCGTTTCGACTGTAGGAGGTCCGTTTCCTCTGTTTTGCGGTACGCCAGACCCCTCCCGATCAACAGGACCCTGTTCCGAATGTAGGAGGTCCATTTCCTCCGTTGCGTGGTACGCCATGCCTCGTTTCCATCGCCTATTTCGTCCAAGCCCTCCCGATGAACACGACCACGCATTCCGTTCCGACCCAGCCGGTTGGCTCCCATGCGTTCCGTTGCCTCCCGATGAACACGACGCATTCCGTTGCCTCCCCATGAACACGACGCATTCTGTTGCCTCCCCATGAACACGACGACGACGATGTTTCTCCGTTCCGACCCAGCCATGTCAATGAGCCCTCGCCGTACATATGCGCGAGTAGGCGTTCGAGACCCCGCCCGTATGTACACATACGTGGGCGTATTTTCTTTCTTGCACCCTGGCCGCCTCTACTACGACACGTGCGCACCTCTACATCCACCAGTATATGTGTACGTACACGTTCGAGACCAGAATGACAATGCTATGTATGCTTCGACCAGGTGGGTCCCGACTGTCAGACACTTCCTTGCGTGCGAAGATGTAGCTGGTGGGTCCTAGCAGTCAGGGGGGCAAAATACGATGGATCGTCCGGTGGGTCCCCGCTATCAGGTGGAGGAATAATTATTTTGCACGTAATAAGGAGGCACTTCCTTGCTGCGGCCATGGACCCAGCTGTCAGCGTCTCCACGTACAGTCCACGTCCGACGGAAGCCGTTCCTTGACCACGTTGACCATGCCGCGCCGAGAGCACCAGGGCGGTGGATGATGGCAAGGCCTAGGAAGGGGACGACATGGAGCCGGGGAAGACGCGGCAGTGGATGCCCACGCGTAGAGGAGTACGAGGGCACTGGTTCGCTGCGGTGTGAGGCTGCCATCGCCGCAGAGTAACAGGGGTGTGGGTGAGTAGAGGGATGGCCTGGCGAGCGGTGGGAGTAGTAGGGGGCGGTGAGCCCTCCGCCACATCGCAGCCGGCCACGGGAGGCAGGAGCACGAGGCATGACCGGCGCTGATTTGGGCGGCTGGAGCAAGAAGACCAGAGGTTGAAAAAGCACTACAGTCGTTGGATGGACATCGTACGGTCACTGGAGCTAGAATCGTGCATATTGACTAAGTTGACAAAGCCCTCCGTCCCTGTCTACTTAGTAGGCCCACAAGTCAGCCTGCAACTATACTGGGTCCCAGCTAACAGGGGGAGTATTCATTTTTTTTGTGCGTAATAAGGAGGCACTTCCTTGCGTGCGAAGATATAGCTGGTGGGTCCGAGCTGTCAGCGGTGGTAACAGTTTTTTTCGCAAAATGCAGAGGCCCTTTCTATGGGTCCCTGATGTTAGGTGGAGGAATCATTATTTTGCGCGTAATAAGGAGGCATTTCCTTGCGTGCGGCCGTGGACCCAGCTGTCGGCCTCTCCTCGTACAGTCCACTTCAGATGCATGTCGGTCGTTGACCACGTTGACCAGGCCGCACCGAGAGCACCAGGGCGGTGGACGACGGCGAGGCCTAGGAAGGGAACGACACGAAGGCAAGGAAGACTCGGCAGTTGTTTCCCACGCGGAGGGGAGTACGACCGTACGAGGGTTTACCAGTTCGTCTGCCGTCATCGGAGAAAAACAGCACGTGTGGGTGAGTATAGGGATGGCTAGGCCAGCGATGGGAGTACGGTGGGGCGGTGAGGCCTGCGCGGCAGCACAGCCGGCCGCGGGGAGGAGGGAGCAGGCAGTCCCACCGGCGCTTGTTTGAGCGGTTGGAGCAGGAAGAGCAGAGATTGAAGAAGCACGATGGCCGTTGGATGGACATCCAACAGTCACTGCTTGTGCGTCAACCTTTTTTTAGGAAAGCCTCAAATCTGTGGAAAACAACATACAACCCATCTGCCATTATTTCTAATAATTTTCAAACCATTTGCTAATTCTTAAGGTTTTTTTGGAGCCCATATTCTTTTTGTTAGCATTACAGCCCAAATTATGGCCACGGTTAAAAAATTATACGAAATTTTGCATATTTCGGTGCGGTCCAGACTGTTTTTAATCCCGAAATTTTGACGCACATTCAAACTGATTTTAAAATAAATGTATATCAATATAAAATCCAACAAATTCTCCACGCATAAAAATTAATGTAATTTAAAATCTTGAGATGAAAAAAAGATATTTGAAACTAATTGCTGGTTTGACGTGTTTTAAAAATGTACAGCCCATTTCTCATTACTGATGGGCCATTTTCTCGGCCAGCCGAATGAAAGCTCTCCCCGTCTTGAAAGATTTGCAGCCCAACAGGCCTGAGAAAGCGACTTACTTGGCAAATCACAAAAAAACTGGGCTGTGGCCGTGGACTCAGCTGTCAGCCTCTCCACGTACAGTACTCTTCCGATGGAAGTCGTTCCTTGACCACATTAACCACGCCACGCGAAGAGCACCACGGCGGTGGACGACGGCGAGGCCTAGGAAGGGGACGACGCGGAGCCGGGGAAGACGCGGCAGTGGAAGCCCGCGCGGAGAGGAGTATGAGGGTTCACTGGTTCGGCTGTGGTGTGAGGTTGCCGTCGCCGTAGGGCCTGGCCAGCGGTGGGAATAGTAGGGGCGGTGAGGCCTCCGCGGCAGCACAGCCAGCCACGGGAGGCAGGAGCATGCGGCACGATCGGCGCTGCTTTGGGCTGCTGGAGCAAGAAGACCAGAGGTTGAAGAAGCACTACGGCCGTTGGATGGACATCGTACGGTCACTGGAGGTAGAATCATTCATATTGACTAAGTTGACAAAGCCCTTCGTCCCCGTCAACTTTGTTGGCCCACAAGTCATCCTCCCACTATGGTGGGTCCCAGCTAGCAGGGGGTATTCATTTTTTTGTGCGTAATAAGGAGGCACTTCCTTGCATGCGAAGATATAGCTGGTGGGTCCAACATGTCAGCGGGGGGACATTTTTTTTGCGAAATACAGAAGCCCTTCCGGTGGGTCCCAGCTGTCAGGTGGAGGAATCATTATTTTGCGCGTATAGTCCATGGCCGATGGATGTCGTTCGTTGACCAAGTTGACCAGGCCGCGTCGAGAGCACCATGGCGGTGGACGACGGCGAGGCCTAGGAAGGGAACGACACGGAGCCGGGGAAGACTCGGCAATGATTGCCCATGCGGTGGGGAGTACGAGGGTTTACTGGTCCGGCTGCCGTCGCCGGAAAATAACAGGAGGTGTGGGTGAGTAGAGGAATGGCCTAGCCAGCAATGAAGTAGGGTGGGGCGATGCGGCCTGTGTGGCAGCACAGCCAGCCACGGGAGGCGGGAGCAGGCAGTCCCATCGGAGCTGGTTTGGGCGGCTGGAGCGAGAAGATCAGATATTGAAGAAGCAGCACGGCCGTTGGATTAACATCCAACGGTCGCTGCTGATAGAATCATTTGTGGACTAAGTTGACAAAGCCAAAGTACACGTCAACCTAGTAGACCCATAAGTCAGCCTCCAAATCTGTCCCAAACAGCATACAGCCCGAAATTTCTAGCTAGATTCAAATTAATTTTAAATCTAAATATACCTTAATTTAAATTCAATGAAATTTTACCCGCACAAAAACAATGAAATTTAAAATATCAAAATCCGAAAGAAAATAGTATTTTGGAACTAATTGTCTGTTTGCTGTATTTTTTCATTTTACAGCCCATTTATTATTACTTATAGCCCATTTCTTATTACTTATAGCCCATTTTCTGGGTAAAATGCATCCCTCCTCGTCTTGATAGATTTCCGGCCCAGCAGGGCGTAGAAAAGGAAGTAGGCCTACGTTGGTTATTCTGCAAAAAACAAAATAGCTGGCTAGCAATTTTTAGAAAGGAAAAAACAAATTGGGCTGGTCATGTGCTAAACATATGAAATAAAAGCCTGGGCTAGATGGGCCACGGGTCCCGCACAACCCAGTTGATACCCTTCTCTGTCCCGAAAAAAAAATTACTGCACGCTACTGGGTCCCTACTGTCATCCTCACTGTTGGTGTCAAAACCGGCGGATCTCGGGTAGGGGGTCCCGAACTGTGCGTCTAGGCCGGATGGTAACAGGAGGCAGGGGACACAAAGTTTTACCCAGGTTCGGGCCCTCTCGATGGAGGTAAAACCCTATGTCCTGCTTGATTAATATTGATGATATGGGTAGTACAAGAGTTGATCTACCACAAGATCAGAGAGGCCAAACCCTAGAAGCTAGCCTATGGTATGATTGTTGATGTGTATGTCATCCTACGGACTAAAACCCTCCGGTTTATATAGACACCGGATAGGGTTAGGGTTACATAGAGTCGGTTACAATGGTAGGAGATCTGAACATCCGTATCGCCAAGATTGCCTTCCACGCCAAGGAAAATCCCTTCCGGACACGGGACGGAGTCTTCAATCTTTTATCTTCATAGTCCAGGAGTCCGGCTGAAGGTATAATTCGGCTATCCGAACACCCCCTAATCTAGGACTCCCTCAGTAGCCCCTGAACCAGGCTTCAATGACGACGAGTCCGGCGTGCAAATTGTCTTCGGCATTGCAAGGCGGGTTCCTCCTCCAAGTACTTCATAGAAGATTTTGAACACAAATATAGTGTCCGGCTCTGCAAAATAAGTTTCCACATATCGCCATAGAGAGAATAATAATATTAACACAAATCTAATCTGCTGACGTATTCTGTGGTGCGACATGCCACAGCCAAGCCTTTATCCATTTAATTATCCCACCTCAGTGCATTGTGCGAGGCGGTTTCCTTGGCGCGTCTTGTTGAAGCAGAGATTGTGTCCCCTCATTTCGGGATTCTCATCAATACGGGCGTGGGTAACCCAACCGCGCCTTTGATTATGGCGCTTGGAGATAAACAAGTTTTACCAGGCTGGTGGGGACACATAACCGCGTCCACCCATATAAGGGGATAAGGATCCACCTTTTCACCCACGCCTTCTTCCTCCTCTGCCTATCCATTCTTGCGCACTCGAGCTCCAGCGCCCAAGTCCGCACTACCACCTCAACCTTCTCCAGTCATGTTTGGAGCGGGAGGCAAGTGGATGGTCTCCTCCGTCATGGAGGGACACATAAAAAAGCTGAGGAAGGCCGGATATCTGGCCAGCGACATCGCGCACCGGCTCCCCGAAAAGGGGCAGCTCATCCCCACTCCCAGGCCCATGAGAGGGTGGTATTTCTCCCCCATTTCCTCCGCGGACTGGGCTTCCCTCTGCATCCATTTGTCCGGGGGCTCATGTTCTACTACGGCCTGGATTTCCACGATCTGGCGCCGAACTTCGTCCTCAACATCTCGCCGTTTATCGTCGTGTGCGAGGCTTTCCTCCGCATCCGCCCCCATTTCGGCTTATGGCTAAAGACCTTCAACGTCAAGCCGAAGGTGGTGCACGGCAGCCAGGCGGAGTGTGGCGGCGCCATGGTTGGCAAGATGGCCAACGTCCTGTGGCTCGAGGGCTCCTTTGTGGAGACCCTGAAGGGGTGGCAATCAGGGTGGTTTTACATCACCGAGCCGCGCGACGCCGAATGGGTCGCACCCCCTAAGTTCCGATCCGGCCCCCCCACGCGGCTCACCTCCTGGAAGGAGACATGCCTATCTTGGGGTAAAAAAGGAGAGCTGACCGGACTCCAAACATGCATCCAAACCCTGGTGGACAAGAAGCTCAAGCTTGTCAACATAGTCCAGGTTATGCTCGTCCGCCTGATCCTCCCGTGTCAACGACGGGCCTTCAACCTTTGGGAGTTCGACCCGGCGCAACATCAAACTCTTAACAGGCTCTTCGACACGACATACAAAGATGCCTGGAGGATGCTTTTCAAGGGCGCCGAGGCTCCCGCATCCGCTGCCGAGGATCACTGATTCAGTACTCAGCATCACGCTCATGCGATAAGCTGTTTTTGTCCTTTTACAGGGTATCAGTTTTTCATAGTTTCACTCTATGCGGGATCTGAGTTCCCTTATCTTTGATAGGATTGGGTGGTGACGTCCGGACAGATCAACTGTCCGGCTCCTCTGCCCGAAGGCCCAGCAGACGCTCGCTTGGCGAAGCTGCTAGTTCCGGCACCCTATGTGGTGCCGGAGAAGAAGGCCACGAGAAAAGGGCCACGGGGACTCGAAAGAGTGCCCGGCGCCAGGAGGTGTCGGATTCGTCATCCGACGGTCCTGAAGCGCCTTCCTCTCGCGAAGACGAGAAGGAAGAAGAAGAGACCTCTCCCCCTCCAGTGGGAGGAGAGAAGAAAAGGAAGGCCGCCCTCTCTGAGGAGGCCAGAGTGTCCAAGAAGGGGAAAACCCTTCCTCTAGACTGCTCCACCGACGCCGCCAACGACGAAGAGGAGTGGCAGCCCAGGGCCAAGCCCCTGGCGAAATCGTAAGTATCCGGATACCAGAGTGACTCATGGTATTTGTTTATTGCACAGCTTTCCCTTACGTCGAATGTGTTTATGCAGCCCACCCAAAGACCGGCTCGACGCATCATCGAGCGGCTCACTGGACCCGTCGGATGTGAACTCGCTTCCGACGGCTTCATCCCCCCGCCCTGCGGACGACACCGAAGTGTTGTCCCAACTTCTTCCAAGCAGGGAGGAGGTGGTCCTGGAGGCGCCGCAAGGCGACCTCCCGGACTCCAGGAGTAAAGGGGAGGAAACCCCCCAGGGCTCCAAGTCCGGCTTAAGGCCGAACACAGCTCCGGAATCTTCAAAGGTTCCAGAGTCCGGCGGGCGACCTCCTTCCAAGAGGAGCAAGCCTACCGTGCCGGTGACCTCCGTCCAACTGGAGGCGCCGGACAATATGTTGGAGGTGCTCCAAGGTGCCTCCATCGACGAGGGGCACCGCACTATTATGAGTGCGGTGATCCAGAAGGTTCAGTCCGCCAAAAGCGGGTTGACTGAAGCTTGTACAAGCCTTTTAACAGGCTTTGAGGTAAGTAAAGAATGTGTAAATAATAGTACCGCATAGACAGTAGCCCCTGATGCTCTGTTTGGCGTTCGGGAAGAAATGACGAATAGAGGATCAAATAGAATTCACAGTAGTCTAACAAAAATGAGTCAATATGCGTATGCAGGCTTCTCTGCTAGCGTTCACCGCACTGACTGCGGAAGTGGACGTGCTGAAGCAGAGCCTCGAGAAGGCCGAGCAAGAGCTCGGGCGTGCCAAGAAGCAGCTCGAGGAGAAGGAAGGTAAGAAATACCCTGTTTGAATATGTATATAAAAAGGCGCAATTGCAAAAAATGATAGGATTGACATGGCTATTGTAGGGGCCACGTCCGAGGTGGCGACCCTTAAGCAAGCGCTGCTCGAGGCCAAGAAGAGTGCGGCCGCGGAGCGCACCGAGCGGGAGAGGTATGAGGCTGAGGTTGGCAAGGTGCGGCAAGAGCTCCAGGTTCTCATGAAGAAACATGAGAGTTTGGAGCTTGACTCGAAGACGCGAGCGTCCGAGCTCGCGGCAGCTATAGAAAATGCCAAGTCTGCCAAGACCGAGTCCCAGAAGACCCTCCAGGAGTTGGATGAGGTGAAGAAGATAGCGGCGAGTAAGAAATTTTTTATGCAAAGTAAACATATAAACGTGAGTTACTTGATACTTACCCGATTCTGGAGCTCTCCAGGGGCATTTGCAGATCTTCCCCGGAGTGTATACAATGCCGCCGCATTCTATCGAGCCGAGGAGGGCAGCTCGACGGAGAAGGTGTTCTGTTCTCAGTATGCTGAGGCCGGACACCCCGTGCCCCTGAGCGACCAGCTGAAGCAACTGGTCGAGCTCCACAAGGCGGCCGAACAGGCCATGAAGGGCCTCCTAGTTTGGCTGTGGCCTGCAGAGGCCCTGCCTGGGAGCTATTTCGGGCTGGTGCGGCGGCTGGTGGAGGCCTGTCCAAGGCTTGAAGACATCAAGCGCTCCGTCTGCATTGAAGGTGCCCGTAGGGCCCTTGCCCGTGCTAAGGTGCACTGGGGCAAGCTGGATGCGGAGAAGCTTGTGAAGGACGGGCCACCGCCGGGGAAAGAGCATCGCAAGCCCGAGAATTATTATAAGGATGTTCTGAAGGGTGCCCGCCTTGTTGCGGATGAATGTACCAAGGATGTATTTTTTGAGTAAAACCCGCTCGTGTTATCCTGTGCGCTAAAAACTTGTTCATATGCGCTAAGCAATGCTGCTTGAATTTAAAATATTACCTTCTGTGCGGCTGTTTATCAATACTGAGAGATGGCGAGTCATCGACTTCTGCCCCCTTGCCGCTAGTGCTGGGGTGTTCGGGGATAAACCTGGGCGCTCTTTTCCCCATATATGGGTCCTTCGAGGGAGGCGCTCAGCCCAACGAACGAGGCAATCAGACTATAATGCGTGAACACTCTCACTTAGCCATAGAATTCTATAATTTTAAATTTCGGCGAAGCCCCTAGTATTCGGAAGACCGAGTTCGGGGCGCTATCCACGCCTTGGCCGGACAGAGCCGACTCCTCTCCCTAAGCGGCATAAGTCTTTAAGGACTCGAAAAGACCTCTCGAACAGCGACCAGCTCTCGCCTCATCATGACGGTCAGTTTTAGCTTTCTCCACTAAGGTGCTCGGCCCAGCTCAACCGGGGCACAATCGTAGTGGTTCTCCTAGTGCTACCTTAGCCGATATAGCGGAACGTAAGGCACCAAAACATAGGAGCCGGGCAAACCCAACTATTGACCCAAGACATGATTCGGAGCCGATGCATATAATGCTATAAGTTCGGGGTGCCGCACTTGTGAAAGTGTTCGGACTTCTCACACCATGTTGAGGGGTACTAAAGCCCCTGGCGTATTTTGGCCGTACCCAAGTGTACGGGTGCAACATGTCATTAAGGAACATATATATATATATATATATATATATATATATAAAGGTAATGCAAAAATGGACAAAAGCTATGCATTGTTCATTAAAATAGCTGCAATCAAAGCAGAACGATACAAGTAATGCGATAAACGAAAAGTTGGACTATTTAACATGTCTGCTCCAGGGGCAAGCTGCGGAATAGTATGCGGAACAGGTATACTTCTCGTGATAGAGACCACCTGGGATTTCCGTAATGCGGCATGGCTTGTCTGCTTCTCTGGTTCTTGCATCATTTTGTGCGGCAGTTGAACTGCCGAACAGGCCTTCCGAAGAGTAGAGTCCTGAAAGTAAGAGAAAAGTAAAAAATCGGCAGCCCCTAGTGCGGTTTAAGCCGTGTTTTGGGCGTGCCGTGATGTTGCCCCTCCCCCTATGCCCATGGTATTTCCAGAGCATAGTTGTGGACGCGAATTACTGGCGTCGCCTTTTTGCGAGGGTTGGGGTTGGGGCCGCATTGCTACGCCTGCTCGGAACGTGCCAGGCAGTCTTGTTGTAGGTTACTCCGGGCGTGCTTGACGGTGTCCGGACGTTTAATGGCCGGACTGGAGAACTGCCTAGAGAGGCTGCTTTGTACTTCCGCTGCAAGGGCCGCCGTGTGCTCCTCCATTTGGAGGGAGCGTTCGGTGTTTCCAATGACCGTAATTACTCCTCGAGGGCCTAGCATCTTGAGCTTAAGGTATGCGTAGTGCGGGACCGCATTGAACTTGGCGAATGCGGTTCGCCCGAGCAGTGCATGATAACCACTGCGGAACGGGACTATGTTGAAGATTAACTCCTCGCTTCAGAAATTATCCGGAAATCCGAAGACCACTTCAAGTATGACTGAGCATGTGCAGCTGGCCTCTACACCTGGTATTACGCCTTTAAAGGTTGTTTTGGTGGGCTTAATCCTCGAGGGATCTATGCCCATTTTCCGCACTGTATCCTGGTAAAGCAGGTTCAGGCTACTGCCGCCGTCCATAAGGACTCTGGTGAGATGAAATCCATCAATAATTGGGTCGAGAACCAATGCAGCGAATCCGCCATGACGGATCTAGTGGGATGGTCTATTCGATCAAAGGTGATCGGGCAGGAGGACCATGGGTTGAACTTTGGGGCGACTGGCTCTACCACGTATACGTCCCTTAATGCGCGCTTCCGCTCCCTTTTGGGGACGTGGGTGGCGTATATCATGTTCACCATCCGCACTTGTGGGGGAAAACCCTTCTGTCCATTGTTGTTCGGCGGCTGGGGCTCCTCGTCGTCATCACTATGCAACCCCTTGTCTTCATTGTCGGCGCTTAATCTGCCTGCCTGCTTGAACACCCAACAGTCCCTGTTGGTGTGATTGGCCGGCTTTTCGAGGGTGCCATGTATTTGGCACAAGAGGTCGAGTATTCGGTCCAAGCTGGACGGGCCCCTAGGATTCCTTTTGAATGACTTTTTCCGCTGACCGGATTTAGAGCCTTTGAATCCGGCATTAACTGTCATATCCTTAGCATTGTCGCCGTTGATGCGGCGCTTCTGCTGGTTGCGACGCGACCTGCCACTAATGTCCCTGGTGTCCGAACGACCAGGGTTCTTGGTCATATTGTTGCTACGAGCAAGCCAGTTGTCTTCTCCCGCGCAAAAGCGGGCCATGAGTGCCGTGAGTGCTGCCATAGATTTCGGCTTCTCCTGTCCTAGGTGCCGGGCAAGCCACTCGTCACGGATATTATGCTTGAAGGTTGCTAAGGCCTCTGCGTCCGGACAGTCGAGTATTTGATTTTTCTTTGTTAGGAACCGTGTCCAGAATTGCCTGGCCGATTCGTCTGGCTGCTGAATTACGTGGCTTAGGTCATCAGCGTCTGGGGGTCGTACATAAGTGCCCTGGATATTGTCAAGGAATGTGGCTTCCAGGTCCTCCCAATAGCTGATTGACCCTGTTGGCAGGCTGTTAAGCCACCGCCGGGCTGGTCCTTTAAGCTTGAGTGGGAGGTATTTGATGGTGTGGAAATCATCGCCGCGGGCCATGTGGATATGAAGGAGATAATCCTTGATCCATACCACGAGATCTGTTGAGCCATCATATGATTCAATGTTTACGGGTTTGAAACCCTCGGGGATTTGATGATCCATTATTTCGTCTGTGAAGCACAATGGGTGTGCGGCGCCTCTGTACTGGGCTATGTCATGCCGTAGCTCCAATGAGCTTTGTCTGCTGTGTTCGGCCCTGCCAAATTTGTGACCGGCGTGATGGTTACCGTCTCGAGCCGTGGGGCGCCCACGCGATCCGTAGATCGATCTTGTTTGCCTTGCCTTTTCCTCCAACATATTATGTAAGTCCGGTGCATATTCCCGTGCCTTGGTACGAGGTGCGGCTTGGGTGGAGGGCCATGAGGCCTCTCTGTCGCGGCCACGAGGTGGCCTGTCGGCCGCGTCGAGTGCTTGCTCCTCTAATCGGGGAAGCAACCTGCGCTTTGGGTAGCACTTGGAGGGGCGTTCGGGTTTATGCTCTTCGGCCGCAAGGACTTCAGTCCATCTATCGACTAGCCGGTCTTGATCAGCTTTAAGCTGTTACTGTTTTTTCTTGAGGCTTCTTGCCGTGGCCATAAGCCTGCGTTGAAAACGCTCTTGTTCGATGGGATCCTCTGGCACGACGAATTCGTCGTCGTTGAGGCTTGCCTCGTCTTCGGAGGGAGGCATATAATTATCGTCCTCGGCCTCTCTGTCAGCCGCTCTCCCATGGGGGCTGGTTTCTCCATCCCCCTGTGCTAAATCTTTCTCGGGGGGATGTTCTTCGGTGCTTTCCAGGGTATTATTTCCCGTGCTTGAATCGCCGTTTTTGTGTTGGCAGGATTTTGAGCGGCGCCGCTCACGTCGGCGCTTTTGCTGTTTCTTGGAGGGGTCATCCTCCGCTGTTCCATCGCCCTCTCCCTCTTTTGGGGTGTCCACCATGTATATGTCATATGACGAGGTGGCTTTCCAGGGCCTAGTAGGCGTTGGTTCTTCATCATCTCCTTCATTAGTGTCCATACCGTCGATGTCTTCGGAGTTGAAGTCGAGCATGTCGGTTAAGTCATCGACAGTGGCTACAAAGTGGGTGGTGGGTGGGTTTTGAATTTCTTCATCGTCCGTACCCCAACCTTGCTGACCGTAGTCCGGCCAGGGCTCTCCTGACAAAGAGAGAGACTTTAGTGATTTCAGGATATCGCCGAAAGGCGAGTGCTAAAAGATGTCCGCGGCTGTGAACTCCATGATCGGCGCCCAATCGGATTCGCTCGGCAGGGGCGCGGAGGGTTCGGAGTCCGGAGAAGAATCCGGCTCCATGGAGTCACGAGTCTTGCAGAGTACAGGGCTGGTGTTCGGCTCAACCGCCATTGGGATCGCAGCCCCTGAGGTGGCGTCCAACCGCCCATCCTCGATCGGCATGGTCGGTTCCGAACTAGGGGCCGGAGCCGATGCGGGTGCGACCTCCAGGGCACTGTTCGGCGGCAGAGCTAGATCATGCTCATCGTGACAGTGCGGCGCGCTCGGCAGTGGTTCGAATCCGTCGAAGACCAAGTCCCCGCAGATGCCGGCCGTGTAGTTTAAACTTCCGAATCTGACCTGACGGCCAGGGGCGTAGCTTTCGATCTGCTCTAGATGGCCAAGTGAATCGGCCCGCAGTGCGAAGCCGCCAAAGACGAAGATCTGTCCTAGGAGGAAGGTCTCACTCTGGACTGCATCTCCATTGATGATCGTAGGAGCCATCGGGCCTGACGGCGATGACACAAAGGAACTCTCAATGAAAGCACCAATGTCGGTGTCAAAACCGGCGGATGTCAGTAGGGGGTCCCGAACCGTGCGTCTAGGCCGGATGGTAACAGGAGGCAGGGGACATGAAGTTTTACCCAGGTTCGGGCCCTCTCGATGGAGGTAAAACCCTACGTCCTGCTTGATTAATATTGATGATATGGGTAGTACAAGAGTTGATCTACCACGAGATCAGAGAGGCTAAACCCTAGAAGCTAGCCTATGGTATGATTGTTGATGTGTATGTCGTCCTACGGACTAAAACCCTCCGGTTTATATAGACACCGGATAGGGTTAGGGTTACATAGAGTCGGTTACAATGGTAGGAGATCTGAACATCCGTATCGCCAAGCTTGCCTTCCACGCCAAGGAAAATCCCTTCCGGACACGGGACGGAGTCTTCAATCTTGTATCTTCATAGTCCAAGAGTCTGGCTGAAGGTATAATTCGGCTATCCGAACACCCCCTAATCCAGGACTCCCTCACTCACCATGTACAGTCATCTCCTTATTCCTCTTGGTTGTTGACCATGTTGACAACACCGGAGGGCAGCGCCGCGGCGAGTGAACCAAGGAGGAGGACGATGGTGAGGCCTCGGATGGGAACGAACAGGAGCCGAGGCATATCACAGCCAGCCATGGGAGGCGGGAGCAGGCGGTCCCGCCGGCGCTGGTTTGGCTTTGGCGGCTCGAGGAAGAAGAGACTGAAGAAACGCGACAGACGTTGAATGTCAATCCAACGGTCAAGGTTGGCACAATCGTTTGTTGACTAAGCGGACACCAAGTAGCATACTTTTTTATATATAGGAAGAAAACTGCGAGGAAAATGCGTTCGTCTACCGTCCTCCTCACAGGGAACGTTCACCACATAAGTGACTAGCACCCTTGGTTTTCAACCGAGAGGTCTTGGGTTCGAGTCCCAGGAACTCTCAATTTTGTCCTCCTTCCTCGCAAAAAAAGGGAAAGAAAATCAAAGACTTGGGAAGGCGTACAGAACAAGCTAGTGTACCAGTAATGAGACGTTGCCGAGTTTTAGAAAAAAGAAAGACGTGCTCCTGTAGCTGGTTCGAATCCAAACCTAGACTATGACTATATATGGTGCTATGCTACTCTGCAAGTAATGAAACTGACATATCCAACGTTCGCTTCTCCTCTTCTCTACTTACTCTGCCTAGCATCAGAAGCTCTGGCCGCAGCAACCATGTCCGCTGGCTGCTCGTCCACCTGCTCTTCAGCAGGCAACTACCAGATATGCGCCAAGTCGCAACCCGTACCATCGCCTATGGGTCTCATCACACCCTCACTGGAACGCGCACCGCAACCGATTGCTCATCGCAACCCGCTGCCGTTGGTGTGGTGCCACTGCTGCAAATCACGCAGAGTCATCCGTCGCGTCTCAACCACAATCCGCAACCCTGGCCGAGTCTTCTACAAATGCCCGAATCATGGGGTAATAATATGTTTAAGTGTTGTTCTGCTGCTTTCAGTTGCTGATTTTTTAATAGTTTGGTTGATGATCTACCAATTTGATTCGTGCAGAAAAGGGAAGATTCATGTGATTTGTATTTCTGGGAAGTTGCTGATGTGGGGAATGCAACTACGCTGATTATTTGGTTAGACGAGGAATCCTAATACCAGCAGGTTGGGGTGTTGGACAAGTAACTGAAGGAACGACAAAAGAGGAAGATGCAGAGCAGAAGGTTAAAGATGCAATTCCTCTAATCATGGCCAAGCAACAGCTGCTGAACGGCCTTGACAGCAATGAGGAGATGAAAGAGCTTGTGAAGATAATGGGCAAAATCGATGTGCTCTGTAGGATGATTGTCTCTTTATTTGTAGTGTATGGAGCACTCGTGATGTATTCAGTGGCTACGACATGAGCACTTTGCTGAAACTAGTAATGCATGAAACCTGTGTAGCAGGATGGGCGTAGTGTTGTGAACATCTAATGATTTCTATTAATGGAAATCAGGGGGTATCTCCTTTTGCTCATATAAATAAATAAATAGCAGAGGCCCTGTCGGGTCAGCTTTGTTCTCATTCGAAGACGTCGAGCAAATTGTAGTCCAACAGCAAACTATGTCATCAAATTCAAGTTTCACATCCAAATATGAGTACAACTAAACAACAATGTTATCATGTTTTAGTTGTCATACAATCACCAAACAAAAATCATCATACATAACAAGTGATGTTCTCACAACAAAATACTAAACAACATGCTCATCAGGTTTCAGTTGTCATAGCAAACACAATTTCACATAGTAGATAAAAAACGTCTTCTGATAGGCAAATACGACAAAAGCAATGTAATCATCATCCGCAGCAGCAACGTCAACATCTTCGCCATGTGTATCAGTCTGAATCGTAATTCCCCATGGTGTCATCTTCTTCTTCGTCCTCAACGTCCTCGAACGTTGGCTTCTTCTTGATCAACTCTTGTATGTTCACAGCACGATAGGCAATCTTTTCGCCGGCGTCATTGACGTGATGGTTCTCAAAGATATTAGGAACATCTGTGTTATCTTGTACATCAGGAGCAGTGTAAGCATCATCTTGTTGTGCAACTTCATTAAACGAATTCCTCTGCTCAAACCTTTGCAATACTCTCCAGTCATCGCTACGTGCAAATGTGTCTTCCAAGAAAAATATCTGTGTTGCTTGATTTGCCAAAATAAAAGGCTCGTTGGTCTGGTACGCCGCCTTGACATTGATGGATTTGAAATAATCATCAGCTCTGGGTTTTGCGATCCTGGAAAACAGGTTATACCAACGACAACACAACAAAACCACACATCGATGATCCTCGAAACTGGAGATATACTGTAACTGAATAATGTCTGTTATGTTAGCATACATTTCAGTTGTCTCTTTGTCATATGTATCCGTGCTCATGATGGCACTGTTTTGTGTCTTCCTGCCTTCATCTCGTGCAAGGGTGTTGTAGCGCACATCTCCAACAACGCAAGATTCATAATGTCTTACCCGAGTATCAGGACCCATTGCTAGTGAGTAAAGGGCATCATCAACTGCCTGCCCATCCTCCCGCATCTTCTTAACCTATGGTTAGAAAATAGACAAGCTGATCATCTTACGTACTCAATATATTAAAAAAAACTGTCAGTGCACTTCAAAAGCTTACATGGCTCTTGAACCATTTCGCAAATCCTACCATAACCAGTTTGTCAATGTTTCTTGGATTTTGCGGCAGTAACTCCTCTTTGTAGATGCTGCACAACATAGTGATCGTGTCAAACATCTAAATATATAAGAATGTGCTGCAAGTTTAGTAGATTATGATGTATAAGCTGCAGTACTGCACTTACTTGATATAAGGTAGTATCTCAGGACAGTTATTCAACACATACCAAACCATTTTGTCCAAATCTTTAGGTTTGTCCTCTTGTCGACTCTTCCCTGTAACTCAAACAGAATAATCGAAAACATTGAGCCCGGGATTGTCTTCACCCACCTCTTTGCTAAGCTGATCAGCTGTTTCAATGTATTTTGAGCAGAATGTCAACGCTTCTGTAGCAATGTAGGCCTCTGCAATGGAACCCTCGGGTCTAGCTCTGTTCCTAACATAGCCCTTGAAAGTGCCTAGCCGCCTTTCAATAGGGTACATCCAGCCATACTGTACTGGACCTCTAAGTAGTGCCTCATTAGGTAGATGAACAACCAAATGCACCATCACATCAAAGAAGGCTAGAGGATATATCTTCTCAAGGTCGCATAGGATAGTTGGTATCTTGTCTCTAAGACGCTCCAAAGCATCTATCCTGATATTCCTACTGCAGAGTTCCCTGAAGAATTGTCCCAACTCTACAACTGCTCTGTATAAGTCAGGGCGGCCCAATCCTCTAAGGATAACGGGTAAAACCCTTTGAAGTAGGACGTGGCAGTCATGAGTTTTCAACCCTTGTACCTTGTTTCCATCTGCACTGACTCTACTTTCAAGGTTGGAAGCAAATCCATGTGGGAATCTCACACGTGATAGGACCTCGCAGAATTATTTTCTTTTTACCTTGTCCAAGACGTACACAGTTGGTGCCATATCACCGCCAGCCATGTGGATGTGGAAGAGGAAATCCTCAATCCATACAGCGGGATCTGTTGTACCATCATACGATTCGATATTTACGGGTTTAAAACCCTCCGGGAATTCGTGATCCATAACTTCATTAGTGAAGCATAGGGGGTGTGCGGAGCCTTTGTGCCGAGCTATATCACGACGCAGTTCATATGAGTCTTGTCTGCTGTATTCGACCTGGCTGGATTTACTTTTAGTGTATCCGGCGTGACGGTCATCGTCGCATGTTGGCACGTGCCCCCGTGACCCGTATATCGACCTTGCATGTTTTGCCCTGCTTTCCAATACATCTCACAGGTCCCGTGTGTTGCCCCGGGCCTTAGTATTTTTGTTTGAGTGGCGGCGGGGTGCAGGCTGAACTTCAGGCTGAAACGCCTCTCTGTCTCGGCCACGAGGTGGCTGGTCAGCCGCATCGTACACTAGTGATGTAGGTTTCAATGCTTCCTCCTTGAGTCGGGGTAGCGAACTGCACTTTGGGTAACTCTTGGAGGGGCGCTCGAGTTTGTATTCCTTGTCCGCAAGGACTTCGGTCCATCTGTGTGCTAGCAAATCTTGATCAGCTCGAAGCTGTTGTTTCTTTTTCTTCAAGCTATTTACTGTGGCTATAAGCCGGCGCTTGAAGCGCTCCTGCTCGACGGGATCCTCAGGTACGATAGATTCTTCGTCGTCGAGGCTCACCTCGTCTTCGGAGAGAGGCATGAAATTGTCCTCCTCTGATTCTTTATCCGCTGCCCGCTCTGGAGGGCTAGCTTGTTCACCCTCCCACTCCAAATCGTGCTGGAGGGGATTGTTGTCGTCTTCGGCACTATCCAGAGTGTTATTGTCTCTTGTGCCGGTATCACTACTTTTGCTATGGCGGGACTTAGAGCGGCGGCGCTGACGTCGGCGCTTGGGTTGCTTCTTGGAGGGGTCATCCCCAGCTGTCTCATCGCCATTGCCTTCTTTGGGGGTGTCCACCATGTATATATCATATGATGAGGTGGCGGTCCAGTGCCATGTGGGCGGTGGTTCCTGTTCGTCTCCTGCATCGTCGTCCATACCGTCGATGTCTTCGGAGTCGAAGTCGAGCATGTCGGTTAAATCGTCGACAGTGGCTACTAAGTGGGTGGTGGGTGGGGAGCAAAATTCTTCGTCGTCCGCATCCCATTCTAGCTGGACATAGTTCGACCAAGGTTCTCCTGACAAGGAGAGAGACCTTAATGAATTTAGCACGTCGCCGAAAGGTGAGTGCTAAAAGATATCCGCGGAGGTGAATTCCATGATTGGCGCCCAATAGGATTCGATAGGCACGGACGCAGGTGGCTCGGAGTCCGTGGCCGGAGACGAATCCAGTGGTTCGGCAACATGGCTCTCGTAAGGGGTGAAGTCAGTATCAGGCTCCATCGCCACTGAGTGTGCGGTCTCCATGGCGGGGTCTATCCCCCCGACCTCAGATGGCGCGGTTTGCACCAGATTGAGGGCCAGAGTAGTTGCAGGTGTGATCTCTCGAACACTATTCGACGACAGAGTTACGTCATGCTCGCCGTGATTGTGCGGCGCACCTAACATGGGCTCGAATCCGTCGAAGATCAAGTCTCCGCGGATGTCGGCAGTGTAGTTTAAGTTTCCGAATCTAACCTGATGGCCACGGGCGTAGCTCTCGATCTGCTCCAGAAGGCCAAGCGAGTTGGCCCGCAGTGCGAAGCCGCCGAATACGAAGATCTGTCCGGGGAGGAAAACCTCACCCTGGACCGTATCATAACCGATGATCGAAGGAGCCATCAAGCCTTACGGTGAAGGCAAAGTGGAACTCTCAATGAAAGCACCAATGTCGGTGTCAAAACCGGCGGATCTCGGGTAGCGGGTCCCGACCTGTGCATCTAAGGCGGATGGTAACAGGAGGCGGGGGAAACGATGTTTACCCAGGTTCGGGCCCTCTTGATGGAGGTAATACCCTACTGTCGGCGTTCTGGGAACGGGGGTCCCCAGACTTGCCTGCCTGTGGCCTGCGGCGTGGCTCAAAGGGGGGCCCAGCACGGCCCATCTTCATCAACACAGACCCGAGACCCTCGCGAGGGGCCAAGCCTCGCGGGGCGGACGACGCGGAGCTTCCTCAGGCACGGCCTCGTCAGGCTGGCTCGCGAGGAGGCGGAGAGATCAAGGCGGGGTACCTCATGAGGTGCCCGTGACGCAAGCCATGGCGACCAAGGGCGCCAGGCGGGTGCCAGCCCGCGCAGTGTCCTCCTTTCCCCTTTGGTGCAAAGGGGGCAGGCGTAGCCGCGGAGTACCGAGGCATCAGGCAAAGGTTGCCATTTCGGTGCAACAGGACCAAGACCAGGAGGACTGCAAGATGGAGGTCATCGTGGAGCCCAAGACGGCGTCACCACCAGAGCTTTGTGCAGGCGAAGACTACTTTTGTCAGGATAGCTGGTACTAGCTGTCCCCCTTCAAATTAGCCCGCCATTGTTGGCTCCCTTCCCGCTCGATATTTGGGAAGAGGACCAGGGCCTCTATAAATAGGACTAGCCACCCATGAGAGGTGAGGTTCAGGGAGAGAGAGAGAGAGAAGGGTGACCGAACTCCTCCCAGCAGTTCATCCCCCCAGCCAAGAACAAACCCTCGCGAGGCTGTTCTCCCTTGTATTGTTCATCATCATCAGCCCAAGAGGCAATCCACCACACCACACACTGGAGTAGGGTATTACACCACAACGGTGGCCCGAACCAGTATAAACCCTGTGTCTCTCGTGTTATTCTTTCCATAGCTCAGATCTTAGTGAGGCGGAGGGGTGCAAGAAGGTAAGGGGCGAAATCTCCATGCGCACCCCAGTGTTCGAACCTCAAGGGTCTGCCGAAACACGAAATCCGACATTTGGAGCGCCAGGTAGGGGTGCGCCAGAGTTTTCTCTTCCACCACCGCCACGGCCTGCCTCACGATGAGTAGCGCGTCTCCCGCTCCGGCCGCCGGTGCCAGCACGGGGGCCAGGGGGCTCCGAGCCCTGGCCCCAGTCCGGCAACGGGTACGGTGGCCGGACAAGTTCAAGCCAACGACGCCGCCGCGCTACGGCGGCGCGACAGATCTGCTGGCCTTCTTGCTGGCGAGCGAGGGGGCCCTCCTCGAAGCCGAAGGTGACGATAGGGTCGTGGCGAACTGGCTCCCCATGGCCCTCACCGGTGCTCCGCGCACATGGCTGCTCCACCTACCGGCAGCCTCCGTGGCCTCACGGGAAGAGCCCCGCAGCCTCTTCCCCACCCATCGCGCTACACCAACACCCCCGGTCGTTGCGGCCCTCCTGGGCGGCTCGCAGGCACCGCCTACAAGTCACCACGTCAAGCCGCTCATCCGTCGGGTCAGCGCCGCTTCCACGCAGCAGGGGGCTCTCCCGGACCGGGCGGCGCCCGAGACCGGCCTGACCTTCAGCTCGGAGGACCACCCTCCAACTCGGCCTGCTCGGGTGCGCTCCCCATGCTGTGCACCCCCACCATCTGCTAGGTAGCCGTCACCAGAACTCTCATTGATGGCGGTGCGGGCCTCAGCATGCTCTCGGTCGAGACCTTCAACCTCCTCTGCATACCCCTGGAACGGCTGCAACCCAGCCGGCCTTTCTCAGGTGTTGGGGCGGATCATCCAGCTCCTTGGGGCAGATCCGGCTCCCAGTAACCTTCAGCACCTACAATAACTTCCGCACGGAGCTGGTCGACTTCGACATCGCCCCCATCGGCCTCCCCTACAACGCCATCCTCGGCTACCCAGCGCTGGCCCAGTTCATGGCCGCGACGCACCCGGCGTACAACCTCATGAAGATGCCCGGGAGCAGCAGTGTCCTCACCGTGCACGGGGACACCGAAGATGCGCTGCGGGTGCTCAAGCTCGCCTTCAAGACGGCGGCGGCGGCACGGCCCGCCGACTTGGAGACCCCCGAGCCCAAGGGGGCTGCACCCGCCTAGAAGAAACAGTTGTTCACCCAAGACAAGTCAGAAACCAAGCAGATACCCGTCGATGAGGACGGGTCCACCAACGCCACTTTCACCATAGGCGTCAACCTCGAACCTGAGCATGAGGAGGCCCTGGTCGGGTTCCTGCGCGCAAACAAGAAGGTATTCGCTTGGGAGCCTGACCAGTTGGCAGGGATCCCTAGGAGTGTAATCGAGCATCACCTCAACGTGTGCCCCAACGTGCGCCCTATGAAGCAGAAGGCCAGGCGGCAGTCCACAGAAAAGCAGGCCTTCATCGTCCAAGAGACCCGCAAATTAGAAGCCGCTGGGGTCATTCGCGAGGTCCGATACCCGGATTGGTTGGCCAACCCTGTCATCGTGCCAAAGAAGGGAGGGAAGGAGCGCATGTGTGTCGACTTCACCAACCTCAACAAAGCATGCCCGCAAGATCCGTTCCTGCTCCCCCGCATCGACCAGATCATCGATTCCACCGCGGAATGCGACCTGCTATGCTTCTTGGATACCTTCTCTGGGTACCACCAGATCAAGATGGCGGTAGAAGACGTCGAAAAGACAGCCTTCCTAACCCTGTGTGGGGTGTACTGCTACACATGCATGCCATTTGGGCTGCTTAACACAGGGGCGACCTTTCAGCGGCTGATGCACATCACCTTGGGCCCGCAGCTTGGGAAGAATGTTGAAGCTTACGTCGATAACATTGTGGTAAAGTCTCGGGAGGCCAGGACCTTGATACAAGACCTGGAGGAAACCTTCGCGAGCCTCAACGCAGTGAACCTACGGCTCAACCCAGAGAAGTGTGTGTTCGGAGTCCCCTTGGGCAAGCTCTTGGGTTTCCTCGTGTCTCACCGAGGCATCGAGGCTAACCCGGAAAAGGTCAAGGCAGTGGAAGACATGAGCCCGCCAAAGACCCTAAGAGAAATGTAGAAGCTCACGGGGCGCGTAACCGCGCTAGGGCGTTTCATCTCCAAGTTGGGGGAACGAGCGCTGCCCTTCTTCCAGCTAATGAAGAAAAAGGGGCCCTTTGAGTGGACTGAAGAGGCCGACAAGGCATTCCGGGATCTCAAGAGATACCTGACCAGCCCACCAGTCATGGTGGCTCCGCGCCCTCAAGAGCCCCTGGTGCTTTACCTCGCCGCCACTCCCTACTCCGCCAGCGCAGCCCTGGTGGCAGTTAGAGAGGAGCGTCGAATCAAAACCGCGGCAGTAGCCCGGGACAAGGCAGAACAGGAACAAGGAAGGCCCACAGAAACCGCCACCGCGGCTGAGGAGGATCAGCCACCGCAGAGGAGTGCACCGGAGGCGGAAGAGGCCCCTCTCCCAGATGGCCAGTCTCAGGAGGCCTCATCGCCTCAAGAGGCGCCATGGTCTCCGAAGGGAGCCACCAGCATTGACGCACTCCACCTCGTTGAGCACCCAGTGTACTTTGTCAGCATGGTGTTGCGGGATGCAAGGGCACGATACCCCATGCCTCAAAAGCTCCTCCTCGCGCTACTGGTGGCCTCGCGCAAGCTGCGGCACTACTTTCAGGGTCACCCCATCAAGGTCGTCTCGTCATACCCCCTGGAGAGAGTGCTCAGGAGCCCTAACTCAGCTGGAAGGGTCGCTGAGTGGAACATAGAACTGCAAGCATTTCAGCTCGAATTCAGCACGACCAGAGTCATCAAGGGAGCAGCGTTGGCAGATTTTGTTTGAGAATGGACGGAGGCACCAGGCCTCAAGGCAGACGAGGATCGGTCCCTCTCCCCGGGAAGTGAGGCGCCAGAAGGCTGGGTCATGTACTTCGATGGGGCATTCTCCAGGCATGGCGCTGGGGCTGGGGCGGTGCTTATATTGCCCACTCAGGACAAGCTCTACTATGCTGTGCAGCTCTGTTTCCAGCAAGGTGAAAAGGTCTCCAACAACATAGCGGAGTATGAAGGTTTAATAGCGGGCTTGAAGGCCGCAGCTGCCCTGGGAGTGAAACGCCTCACCATCAAGGGCGATTCGCAGCTCCTTGTCAATTTCTCCAACAAGGTGTACGAGCCGAAAGATGAGCACATGGAAGCCTACCTTGCGGAGGTCCACAGGATGGAGAAGCAGTTCTGGGGGTTGGAGTTGCAGCATGTGCCCTGTGGCACCAATCAGGAGGCCGACGACATCGCCAAATGGGCGTCTAGGCGGTTACCTCAGGAGCCTGGCGTTTTCGAGGAGCGGCTCTTCAAGCCTTCAGCCCTGCCGTCAATGTCAAACATGGCTCAGCCTCGGGAGGAGCTCCCCCAGCCACCTGCCAGGGGAGCTCCGGCCTGTGGCCCGGCCTCAGGAGCACGACTGCTCCTGACGATGGAACCTCGGGAGGGATGCTGGATCACGGAGCTCCGGAGTTACTTAACACAAGGGACCCTGCCGGAGAAGGAGGAGGAAGCGGAGCGAGTGGCACGACAGGCCACGACATACTGCATCAAGCATGGAGAGCTCTACCAGAAGCGACCAAACGATGTATCCCTGTGCTGCATCTCCAGGGAGCAAGGGAAGGAACTGCTGGAAGATATACATGGCGGAGACTGTGGACATCATTCATCATCACGGACCCTCATCGGCAAGGCGTTTCGCAGTGGGTTTTATTGGCCCACTGTGCTCAATGACGCCGTCGAATTAGTGAAAGCTTGTGAGGCCTGCCAGTTCCACGCCAAGCAGATCCATCAGCCAGCAGGAGGCCTGCAGACTATACCCCTTTCGTGGCCATTCGCAGTCTGGGGGCTGGACATCTTGGGCCCATTTCCTCGGGCGCCAGGGGGCTACCGCTACCTCTACATCGCCGTGGACAAGTTCACCAAGTGGGCTGAAGTAGAGGCTGTCCGCACCATTCCCGCGGGTTCCGCGGTCAAGTTCATCAAGGGCATCGTGAGCCGGTTCGGGGTACCGAACTGCATCATCACGGACAACGGTTCGCAGTTGACCGGTAACCTCTTCAAAACATACTGTGCTAACCTTGGAACGCAGATATGCTACGCTTCGGTGGCGCACCCCCGAAGAAACGGCCAGGCCGAGCGAGCCAACGCAGAGGTCCTGAGGGGCCTCAAGACCAGGACGTTCAAGAAGAAGCTGGAGGCCTGCGGCAGAGGTTGGTACGACGAGCTTTAGTCCGTGTTGTGGTCCATCCACACAACCGCGACCAAGCCGACTGGAGAGACCCCGTTCTTCCTGGTCTACGGAGCCGAAGCGGTCCTCCCTCACGAGGTCAGACGTCGCTCCGCGCGGGTCCTGGCGTTCGACGAGGCGCGGCAGGACGCCATGCGGGGGATGGACCTCATGCTAGGGGGGGAACGTCGCCGAGAAGCCGCGCTACGAGCGGCGAGGTACCAACAAGCACTGCGGCGATATCACTGCCGCAACATCCGCCCCAGAACTCTTGAGGTAGGAGACCTCGTGCTCAGGCGGGTTCTCTCCAGGGAGGGGCTGCACAAGCTCTCTCCCATGTGGGAGGGCCCGCTCAAAGTTCTTCATGTTTCCAGGCCCGGCTCCGCACGCTTGGAGACTCAGGAGGGGGTGCCGGTCCGGAACGCATGGAACATCCAGCACCTTCGGAGGTTCTACCCCTAAAAAGGCCCAGAGCCTGTGAAGAAGGCGAATGCCTGTGAAGCTGTCGCGTTTTGGAAAAGGCCCAGAGCCCGTGAAGAAGGCAAATGCCTGTGAAGCTGTCGCGTTTTGGAAAAGGCCCAGAGCCTGTGAAGAAGGCG
>NC_041384.1:418697456-418833225 GCF_002162155.2 Triticum dicoccoides
CTCAAAGTTCTTCATGTTTCCAGGCCCGGCTCCGCACGCTTGGAGACTCAGGAGGGGGTGCCGGTCCGGAACGCATGGAACATCCAGCACCTTCGGAGGTTCTACCCCTAAAAAGGCCCAGAGCCTGTGAAGAAGGCGAATGCCTGTGAAGCTGTCGCGTTTTGGAAAAGGCCCAGAGCCTGTGAAGAAGGCGAATGCCTGTGAAGCTGTCGCGTTTTGGAAAAGGCCCAGAGCCTGTGAAGAAGGCGAATGCCTATGAAGCTGTCGCGTTTTGGAAAAGGCCCAGAGCCTGTGAAGAAGGCGAATTCCTGTGAAGCTGTCACGTTTTGGAAAAGGCCCGGAGCCTGTGAAGAAGGCGAATGCCTGTGAAGCTGTCGCGTTTTGGAAAAGGCCCAGAGCCTGTGAAGAAGGCCAACGCCTGTGAAGCTCGCCGCCCGTGACACTCTCACGTAATAATGAGTTGGGGCTATACACGCCCCGGAGTCTCAGGAGCGCCGGCCTCAGGCCCTGGGGCTCCCTCCCACGCCCAGTGGCAGCACTTAGCTCCGCGCTGGTGAGAAGACGTCGAAGACTAGATTAGGTGCCGGATGCGGCTTTTCATTTGCTTTCCGCAGTTGGCTTGTTCCTTCTCATTTGAAGTTTTATTGAAGTTGTTGCCATCTTTGGCTTGTGGTTCTTCGACTTTTCTCTCTCCTGCCTCGATTTCTCTTGTGCAAGGCCTCGCGAGGGGGGGGGGGGCAGCCGAGCGCCCTCGCGAGTGTTCCTATCCTAGTCGTTCAAAGGGTTCGCGACCTGGGCCCATTACAGGAGCACCCCTCCAGTCTGTGCCCCACGGGCACCGCGACACAAACACAGGGCCTGGGTCGGTTGCCCCCCACGGCTGGGGCCGGGAACTATCCACGCGCAAGCACGTAGCCGGAAGGTACGATAACGGAAGCAAAACGATGATTAACAGCAATAACCCAAACACGCCCCCGCGGGGCTCCACACTACTGTCTTTTTACGCAGGAAAAAGGAAAAGAAAGAATAAATCAGGCACAGCTCGCCTCACACCGGCCCGCAGGGAAGACCCGAGCTGCCTCCGGGGCTCAGGCAGACTCCCTCTCGCGCTTCACCGGGGCGCGATGGCGGGTGGACACGCTACCACCTCCCAAGTAGATACGACGGTGTGGAGGCTGACCGCGGCCACCGCTAGAAGAGTCGCCGCCTGAAGAAGAACCAGAGAAGCTTGGGGAACCCTGAGCGCCGCCAGCCACGCAAGCGCTGCCCTCTCCATCATCGCCGGAGCTGGGTTCCCAGCCGCGGTCGTCTCCCTCGGGGCAGCACCCTACGCGGCGACCATCTTCCCCAAACACCCTCACATAGAGGGTGGCATCGCCGTCGAACTTGAAGTGCAGGGTGCACTGACGGCACAGGCCACGCGCGCGGGCAAACGTCTGCCAACCGCGGGCCAGGGTCAGGCTCCCGGCTGCGGAGACCTCCAGTGAAGCCCATGAGGCCCGGCTACAGCAGCCGTCGGCCTGAAGCCAGAGGCCGCCTGGGGCGCCGGCTGGGAGCTCGCCGAGGAGGAAGCGAGGAAGTGGAAGTCGGGTGCTGGTCGGCTCCGCTGACCACATGATGAACTTCAGCAGCACCTCAGCAGCGCGAAAGCGCGGCCTAGGGGGACGCGCAGCCGGAGCGCGCCCCCCGGCCACGGAAATCCGCCCGTCGCTGCGCGGGAAATCGTCTCCACGGTCGCAGGGAGCTGCCATGGTGGCCACGGGATGTTTGCGAGGGCGCCCTCGGCCGCGCTTGGGCGGGGGAGAGGCAGGCTCAACCTGGCGAGCCTTCCCCTTCTCTGTGGCTGAGAACCTCCTCAACGGGGCCATGAAGAAGAAGGAGAAGCAAGGGGAGATGAACTGGAAGGGCGCGCGCCGATCCGTACTTATAGCTGGCGAGGGCCAACCGACGCCCCCCACGATCGTAGGTAATTATGACCCGCTTTGCATGCAAGGACTTGTCCAGTCCGTGCAGTTGCCGAGGCGCCATGGGGAAGTGGAGACGCCCACGTCCAATCAACCGCCACGCGGCGCCCAAGACCGCAGGCTGATAGGGCCCGCGGTGCTTCGCTCTTGCCCTTTCGCCTCCCTGCACGGCCAAGCCCGGGCGCGCCTTGGGCCCGGGGGCTACTGTCGGTGTTCTGGGAACAAGGGTCCCCAGACTTGCGTGCTTGCGGCCTGCGGCGTGGCTCAAAGGGGGGCCCAGCACAGCCCATCTTCATCAACACAGACCCGAGACCCTCGCGAGGGGCCAAGCCTCGCGGGGCGGACGACGCGGAGCTTCCTCAGGCACGGCCTCGTCAGGCTGACTCGCGAGGAGGCGAAGAGATCAAGGCGGGGTACCTCATGAGGTGCCCGTGACGCAAGCCATGACGACCAAGGGCGCCAGGCGGGTGCCAGCCCATGCAGTGTCCTCCTTTCCCCTTTGGTGCAAAGGGGGCAGGCGCAGTCGCGGAGTACCGAGGCATCAGGCAAAGGTTGCCATTTCAGTGCAACAAGACCAAGACTAGGAGGACTGCAAGACGGAGGTCATCGTGGAGCCCAAGACGGCGTCACCATCAGAGCTTTGTGCAGGAGAAGACTACTTTTGTCAGGATAGCTGGTACTAGCTGTCCCCTTCAAATTAGCCCGCCATTGTTGGCTCCCTTCCCGCTCGATATTTGGGAAGAGGACCAGGGCCCCTATAAATAGGACCAACCAACCACGAGAGGTGAGGTTCAGGGAGAGAGAGAGAGAGAGAGAGAGAGAGAGAGAAGGGTGACCGAACTCCTCCCAGCAGTTCATCCCCCCAGCCAAGAACAGACCCTTGCGAGGCTGTTCTCCCTTGTATTGTTCATCATCATCAGCCCAAGAGGCAATCCACCACACCACACACTGGAGTAGGGTATTACACCACAACGGTGGCCCGAACCAGTATAAACCCTGTGTCTCTCGTGTTATTCTTTCCATAGCTCAGATCTTAGTGAGGCGGAGGGGTGCAAGAAGGTAAGGGGCGAAATCTCCGCGCGCACCCCAGTGTTCGAACCTCAAGGGTCTGCCGGAACCCGAAATCCGACACCTACGTCCTGCTTGATTGATCTTGATGATATGAGTATTACAAGAGTTGATCTACCATGAGATCGTAGAGGCTAAACCCTAGAAGCTAGCCTATGGTATGATTGTATGTTGTCCTATGGACTAAACCCTCCGGTTTATATAGACACGGGAGGGGGCTAGGGTTACACAGAGTCGGTTACAAGGAAGAAGATCTACATATCCGTATTGCCAATCTTGCCTTCCACGCCAAGGAGAGTCCCATCCAGACACGGGACAAAGTCTTCAATCTTGTATCTTCATAGTCCAACAGTCCGGCCAAAGGATATAGTCCGGCTGTCCTGAGACCCCCTAATCCAGGACTCCCTGAGTGTCCTTTTGAAATTGTGTATGGTTTCCTACCTCGTTCACCTATTGATTTGTTGCCTCTTCCATCTTTGGAGAAGGTTAATTTTGATGCTAAAAACGTGCGGAATTGATTTTAAAAATGCATGAGTTAACTAAGGAAAACATTGAGCGATGAATGCTAAATATAAACTTGCTGGAGATAAGGCTAGAAAACATGTTGTGTTTGCACCTGGAGATCTTGTTTGGTTACATTTGCATAAGGACGTCATATTTCCTAATTTGCACAAATCTAAGATAATGCCACGTGTTGATGGTCCTTTTAAGGTGTTAGAGAAAATAAATGATAATGCATATAAACTTGAGTTGCCTACAAATTTTGGGGTTAGTCCCACTTTTAAGATTGCATATTTGAAGCCTTATTTGGGTGAGAAAGATGAGCTTCCGTCGAGGAGGACTTCATTTCAAGAAGGGGAGGATGATGAGGACATCAATACCATTGTTACACCCACAGCCCCTACTGCTACATATACTGGACCAATTACTAGAGCTCGCACATGCTAATTAAATTATGAGGTACTTTCATTTCTTGGTAATGATTCTAATGTTCATGAGAATATGATGCTGCCTAAATTGGATACATTTGGTTTGCTTAGAAATGAAGGACCTGGCATGGTTAGAAGGGATGAACACTGGAGCAAGACCAAGCATGGAGATGATGGCATGCGCAGGGGGAACAAGAACGGAGTTGCAAGTGATGATTTCAGGACTTTGAAGCCACCATAAGGAGTGCATGAAGCCTTGGACGAAATATACAAGATGTCATTTCATAAATTTCTTCTAGAGGCTATTCTAGGTGCTGCGTCACCTTATTATTGGGCCAGGCCCATGTAATTGCAAAATACTCAAATATAGGCTGTTTTTAGAGTCCGTATGTGTGGGGAAACAAGAGTTAGGGTTGGTTTCGTACCCCTCCTCCAAGGGAAATGAAATCCCCCCCCTCTCCCTCCATATATACAGCCTTAGGGCATCATTTAGACTTTGGATTTTGTTTAGATTAAAAACTTCACCATAGTTGCAACTTCGCGTACTTCGTTTGTGTTCAACGACCAGACCAAGGTGTCACAGAACCCCACCTTGATCAATAAATCTTTCATCTTATGTTCGCAATATCCAGATTGCAATCTTAGTTTCTTGTTTGTTCTTCATTTGCTGGCAAGAAATAGACCCTCGTGGTCAGGTTGATCGTGCTCCGGCGTTGTCAATAACCCCTCGAAAGTTGGTTTAGCGATTGCTAAGGCGCGACGTCTCGCACGTTCGTAGTCAGATCGTCAAGGTCGACTCCCACAAAAAACTATAACTATCTCATCGAAACATCGGGACACCCTCACCTCTATCAGCACACGAGCTCATTTGGTGTCCCAGGAGGGCCTATCCCCGACGATTTCTGGGTCGTGTGGGGAGGACCCCCCTATCGCCCACACTCACTTGGCGACGGTTCCAAATGCCATCGTGGAAAGGGGTTAAAAACCGTTTGTATAGCACCGACGCGTACCAGTGTGCTAATAACACCAAAGTAATTGCAAGGTACTTCATTTCCCGCAGAAATGGAACCATTCAAATTAACAAGTTATCGCTTGTCGTGGCAATGCATCCATATTGGAAAATTGGAGACATTGTTCTACTCATGCTCTACCAAGGCATGGGAGGGTTCTTCCTTTTCATTGATAAGATGTCGAGTCGCCATTGTCGGATCATGCATTCTGGCAAAACCCTCAACGTTCGAACACTGGGGTGCGCGTGAAGGTTTTCTCCCTATCGATCCACGCCCTAGCTCGCTAGATCTCGCGGATGAACTCGACAAACTCACAACATAGAAAGACATAAGATTTATACTGGTTCGGGCCACCGTTGTGGTGTAATACCCTACTCCAGTGTGGTGGTGGTCGATTGCCTCTTGGGCTAATGATGAACAGTACAAGGGGAAGAACAGCCTCCTGAGGTTGAGGTGTTCTTGTGCTTGGCGAACTTGTGTGGGTGAGATGATCTTGGATCCGTTCTCGATCCGTCCCTTTTACTATGGTGGCTAGTTCTACTTACATAGGCCCTGGTCCTCTCCCCAAATATTGAGTGGGAAGGGAGCCAACAACGGCCAATTTGAAAGGGGATAGCTAGTACAACTTATCCTGACAAAAGCGGTCTTCGCCTGCAAAAGGCTCTGGTGGTGACGCCGTCTTGGGCTCCATGGTGACCTCTGTCTTGTCGTCCTTCTGGTCTTGGTCTCGTTGCACCAACATGGAAACCTTTGCTTGATGCCTCGGTACTCCGCGCTTGCGCTTGCCCCCTTCACACCAAAGAGGAAGCAAGGACACTGCGCGCGCTGGCGCCCGCCTGGTCTCGATCGTCATGGCTCACGTCACGAGGACCTTGCGAGGTTTGCCTTGCCTTGATCTCTCCGCCCCTCGTGAGACTTCCTGGCGAGGATGCTCCTGAGGAGGTCTTGTGTCGTCCGCCTCGCGAGGCTTGGCCCCTCGTGAGGGTCTTGAATGCCTTGTCGATGAAGATGGGTTGTACAGGCCTGCCAGCTCAGCCACGCCATGGGACGCAGGCAGGTAAGTCCGGGGACCCCCGTTCCCAAAACGCCGACAGTAGCCCTCGGGCCCAAGGCACGCTCGGGCTTGGCTTTGAGGCGAAGCCAAAGGTCAAGCGCGGAGCGCCGCGGGCCCCAAAAGCCTGCGGCCTCAATCGACGTGTGGCACTTGATCGGACGCGGGCGTCTCTGCTTCCCCACACTGCCTCGGCAAGTGCCCAACTTGACAAGTCCCTGCGACATGCAAGGAAAACCATCATTACCTGTGATCGTGGGGGGCGCTGGTTGGCCTTCTCCTGCTATAAATGAGGAAGGGGGCGGAGCCCCCGTCCCCCACTTCTTCCCATTCCGTTTGCTTCTTCCTCCTCTGCTCCACCACCGACTCCAATGGCGCCGTCGAAGAGGTTCTCCGCCGTGGAGAAAGAAAAGGCCCCTCGCGAGGGCCCCGGCTCCCCGGCGCCGAAGCGGGGACGCGACCATGCCCGCAAGCATACCATGACTCCCGCCGTGGCCCCCCGCTCCCGGGGTGGTGCCGCTGCACATGGTGGGGGTCGCTCCGATCGCGGCAGCCCCGTCGATGAGGGGAGAAGTGCCGTGGTTGCGCGGCCTCCCCGGCCACGCTTCCACTCGACAGAGGTGCTGCCAGATTTCGTTGTCTGGTCGGAGGATCCGGCCGGCAACTGGCTCCAGCTTCCGCGCTTCTTCATCGACGAGCTGTCAGCCTCTGGTCTAGGTGGGCTCTGGCTGCAGGCGGACGGCTGCTGCAGTAGGGCTTCCTGGGTCGCGGTTGAAGTCTCCGCCGCGGGAAACATAGCTCTAGCCCGCGGTTGGCAGACGTTCGCCCGCGCGCGCGGCCTGGGCAGGCGGTGCACCCTCCATTTCAAGTATGACGGTGATGCGACCCTCTACGTGAGGGTGTTTGGGGAAGTGGTCGCCGCGCCGGGTGCTGCCCCGAGACGAACGATGTTGAGGAGGTGCTCGGTCTCGGTGATGTCCGCGACAAGGGCGAGCCCGCCGGCCGCGCCTCGTCCAGCTACGGTGGCTCTTCTCTTGGCGAAAGCTCCAGCAGCGGCGGCTACGACCAGCCATCCACGCCGCCGCGCTCGCTTCGAAGGTGGTAGCGGGTCGTCTCGTCGCCGCGCCTCCGTGAAGCGCGAGGAGGGATCCGGCTAAGCTCGGGACGTCTCTGGAGGCTTGCCCCCATGGTTTGCTGCAACGCCGCTTTTGTTTTGTTCCTCTTTTCTTTCCTACATCAAAATGAAACCAGTATGGGCCTGGAGGGGCGTGTATCGAACTGTGATTCCTCAATCATTACGCTATGCTTGTTATTTTTGTGCAGTGTCATTATTTTGTGCGGAGATAACTTAGCCTGGCGCGTTTGGAGCAGCCTCTTCTTCACGAGGCACTTGTTTCCTCGTGCCCGTCTTGGCCTAGTGGTTGCTCAGGAACTGCAAAAAAATTGTTAGGAAGCTCGCTAGGAGACTTATCGTTCACCCGAGCCTTGACCCAGCACTTCATATCGTGGTACCCGAGGGGCACAGATTAGGAGAGATGTGCCGGTTTGTGGGCTCGAACGAGGGTGCCTCACGAGAAAGCAGACCGAAGGCAGAGAGAAGGACCAACACAGGAGGAAGAAACCCTCGCGAAGGTGCCTGTCTAGCCCCCTCGCGAGGTATGCGAGAGAGAGAACACAAGCGAACTGGATTCGGAAAAGGCGGCAAAAGGCGACGGAACCAAATCAGCAAGGAACACCAGAAGCAAACTTCGATTAAGATAAGGCGAGCCAACTACGGAAAGCAAATGAAAAGCCGCGTCTGGCACCTAGTCTAGTCTTCAAGTATTCTCACCAGCGCGGAGCTAAGTGTTGCCACTAGGCATGGGAGGGAGCCCCCGAGGCCTGAGGGCGGCACTCCCGAGACTCCGGGGCGTGTATAGCCCCACTCATTATTACATGAGAGTGTCACGGGTGGCGAGTCTTCACAGGCATCGAGCCTTCATCATAGGCACTGGGCCTTTCTTCACAGGCACTGGGCCTTTCTTCACAGGCACTGGGCCTTGCTTCACAGGCACTGGGCCTTGCTTCACATGCACTAGGCCTTGCTTCATGGGTAGAACTTCCGGAGGTGCTGGATGTTCCAGGCGTTCTGGATGGGTACCCCATCCTGCGTCTCTAGGCGTGCGCGCCAGGCCTGGATACATGGACGACCCTGAACGAGCCCTCCCACATGGGTGAGAGCTTGTGCAACCCTTCCCTGGAGAGGACCCACCTCGGGACAAGGTCACGCACCTCAAGCATCCTGGAGTGGATGTTGCGGCAGTGGTACCACCGTAGCGCCTGTTGGTACCATGCCGCCCTCAGTGTAGCTTCGCGGCATCGTTCCTCCCCCAGTACAAGGTCCATCCCCCACATGGCGTCCTGCTGCGTTTCATCAAACGCCAGGACCCATGCGGAGTGATGCTTGACCTCATGAGGGAGGACCGCTTTGGCTCCATAGATAAGGAAGAATGGGGTCTCACCCGTCGGCTTAGTGGCGGTGGTGCGGATGGACCATAACACGGACTGGAGCTCGTCGTGCTAGCCCCTGCCACAAGCCTCGAGCTTCTTCTTGAAGGTCCTGGTCTTGAGGCCTCTCAGGACCTCCGCGTTGGCGCGTTCAGCCTGGCCATTGCTCCTGGGGTGCACCACCGAAGCATACCAGATCTGTGTTCCAAGGCTAGCACAGTATGTTTTGAAGAGGTTACTGGTGAACTGCGAGCCATTATCGGTGATGATGCGGTTGGGGACCCCGAACTGGCTCACGAGGCCCTTGATGAACTTAACCGCGGAACCAGCTGGGATGGTGCGGAAGGCTTCCACTTCCGCCCACTTGGTGAACTTGTCGATGGTGACGTAGAGGTAGCGTTAGCCCCCTGGCACTCGAGGGAATGGGCCCAAGATATCCAGCCCCCAAACCACGAACAACCATGTGAGCGGTATAGTCTGGAGGCCCTGAGCTGGCTGATGGATTTGCTTGGCATGGAACTGGCAAGCTTCGCAGGACTTCACCAGCTCAGCTGCGTCGTTGAGCGTCGTGGGCCAGTAGAATCCACTACGGAACACCTTTCCGACGAGAGTCCGTGACGACAAGTGGTGTTCGCAGTCCCCATCGTGTATGTCAATCAGCAACTCCCTCTCCTGGTCCCTGGGAATGCAACGCAATGAAACATCATTTGGTCGCTTCATGTACAACTCACCGTCCTGGATGCAATATGCCGTGGCTTGTGGGGCCACGCGCTTTGCGTCCTCTTCCTTCTCTGGTAGTGCCCCTTGCATCAGATATTCCTTGAATTCCTTGGTCCAACATCCCTCTTGAGGCTCGAGCGCCAAGTGCAAGCGAGCTCCTGAGGTTGGGCCGCAAGCTGGGGCTCCTGTAGCTGGCGGTTGTGGGAGTTCCTCCCGAGGCCGTGCCGTGCTTTGAAAGTGGTGGCGTCGCTGATGGCTTGAAGAGCCGCTCCTCGAAGACGTCAGGATCTTGGGGCTGCCGCTTGGATGCCCTCCTGGCGATGTCGTCGGCTTCCTTGTTGGTGCCACGGGGAACGTGCTGCACCTCCAGGCCTAGGAACTGCTTTTCCATCTTACGTACTTCTGCGAGGTACGCCTCCATGTGCTCGTCCTTTGGCTTGTACACTTTGTGGGAGAAGTTGACGAGGAGCTGTGAGTCACCCCTAACAGTGAGGCGCTTCACCCCTAGAGCTGTCGCGGCCTTCAGGCCAGCTATGAGGCCTTCGTATTCTGCAATGTTGTTGGAGACCTTCTCGCCCTGCTGAAAGCGGAGCTTCACAGCGTAGTCGAGCTTGTCCTGCGTGGGCGAGATGAGTACTGCTCCAGCCCTCGCGCCCAGGTGCGCGAAGGCACCATCGAAATACATGAGCCATCCGACGGGCGCTTCACTTCCTGACGAGCTGGACTGGTCCTTGCCTACTTCCAGCGCCGGGGCATCCGTCCATTCCGCCATGAAGTCAGCGAGTGTGGCTCCCTTGATGACCCTAGTGGTGCTGAACTCCAACTGGAATGCTTGCAGCGCGATGTTCCACTCGGCGACCCTTCCGGTAGAGTGGGGGCTCCTGAGCACCCTCTCCAATGGGTAGGCCGAGACGACTTTGATGGGGTGGCCCTGGAAGTAGTGCCGCAACTTGCGCGAGGCCACGAGGAGCGCAAGCAGGAGCTTCTGAGGCATGGGATAACGTGCCCTCGCAACCCGCAACACCGTGCTGACGAAGTACACCGGGTGCTCGACGAGGACCGACGTGTTGGTGAGGCTCGCGTCTTGTGGAAGCTGGGGTGCCTCCTGAGGTCGCCTGGTCGCTTGCGGGAATCTCTATGGTGTCATCCTGTCGAGCTTGGTCTTCTGTTGCTGCCGCTATGGCTCTTGCTGCGCCTTCCTGATCTTGCGTCATCTCAGCTAGCGACGTAGCTTGGCGCAGAGCACTCTTGGCCTGGTGCTCCTCCCGAACCGCCACTAGCACAGCGCTGGCGGAGTATTGGGTGGCGGCAAGATAAAGTATGTGACGCCCCAAGACCGACGCTCCAGACGGTTTCCATGTTTTTCATTGTTGCCATGTGTTTCGTTTGTTTGTTTCTTTCTTCATGTCATCTTTTGCATTGCATCATGTCATCATGCCATCTTTTCTCAAAGCTAACTAAAACTCACTTAAATAAATCGTATGGATCTTTGGTCCATTTAAACCGAGGGAATTCACATGGTAATTCTCTTTATAACATATCCTCCCAATATATTAGGGAGCTATTTTAAATATTTCATTAATTTGGATTTCACCATGACACACTTGCAGAATATCCCAATGCCTTTGTTATCTTAATTCTTGGTCTCCGACTTGTCCTCATATTCTCTTATCGTTTTATCGAGGCTCTTCCTAAATGTTCAACATTTTCGGAAACTTCGGATTCCTACTCCTTGTTCAAAACATTTGAATTAAATTCAAATGTAAACCTTGCAATATTTCCCACTCCATTTTTCTTGGAACGAGCACATTTTTATGAGTCCTGGAAAATAGCCCCCTTGCACAAATCCTTTCCCTAACCCTCCTTTTCTTTTCTTCTCTCTAATTCTTTTCTCTTAAAAGAAATATGAGGGAGAGAGAGAGCACAGCCTTGCAGCCCAGCCGACCTCTTGGGCCTAACCCACAAGCGCCGGCCCACCTAACCCTTCTAACCCTAGGCCTCACCCCCGAACCCATCTCACTCCTCTGCTCGTTCCCACTAGCGCCGCCAGGGAGGAGCCCGATCCCCACCTCCAACGCTCGCAGGCCCCTCTGCTCGATCCCCACTTCTCTCCCTTGCGCCTCGCTTGCCTCCCCTCCAGCCGCGAGACCCTCTCAGTCGCACCGTCTCTACCTCCTAGAGCGTCACCCTGCCCTGCCAGGGACCTCGTCGTGACTGCTCTGTCGAGCCTCTCCTCTGCCAGCACCCACCAGCACCTCCCAGCATGGCCCCGCGTCCGTGCTCCCGCAGCTCCCTCGTCCAGGAGCTCCACGAGGAGAGGAGCAGCAATGCCCGAGCGTTCCTCCTCGCGACCCGCCACCCCGGCGACCCACACCGCCGGCGAGCACCTTCAGCAGGCCCTCTGCCAGACCCCTTCCTCTACTCCCAGCCGCCGCCCGCTCCTTCCATGCCTCCGCCGCCGCCGAGTTCCACCAGGAATACCACCCCGCGCGCGACCCGGCGCCTTGCTTCCCTTCCCCGTGCCTGGGGCTGCTTCCTCGCCCTCGCTGCTCGCCCGCGGGCCACGCGGCCTGATGCCGGCCTCGCCGGAGCACGCTGCCAGCAGCAGGTCGCCGCCGAGCCATCTCGCCAGACGCCCGTGCCGGAGACCTACTCGTCACCTCCCTTTGGCCTCCTTCTCATCGCCTGCGTCGGTCCCCGCTGCTTCTCCGGGATATGGAGCCATGGACGCCACCTGCTCGTCTTGTCCTCCGCGTGCGTGCATGCCGTCGCCATCCGTTGACCTCCTCTGCTCCTTCGTGCGGAGCAGCACCACCACGGACCCTCGGCCCGAGCTGCTACTCACCACCGACCAACTCCGACCCAGGACAAGACCTTGCCAGGTCCACCCCGCTCCGGCCACGACACCGACAAGACCACTGCTGCATCTGTACACCGCGTTGTTGCTCGTTGCATGTCAAGACCGTCTCCGTGGATTTACGCCAGGTACTACTACCGCCAAGTACCTCTTCGCAAGATCAAGTACCTCTCCGAACGAACGTGAACGACTGCCGTCGCAAGAACGGGACCGGAAAGTTCGAAGACCCCAAGTACCACGACACCGATGACATGAACATCTACGGAATATGTACGATTACACGGTGTTGCGCCAAGTACCCCGACGGCCGGAGCCCTCGGATCTGTCAAGCTCGTCTATAAACCGAGAACAACTACCGTCTCCGAAGAACCGTGTAACGAACCGTCAAGTTTGACTATGACTCGTGTACGACTACGCGGAATTTCTCGGACCGAAGTTCAATGATGCATCAAGTTTCTCGCCGTGACTCCGAACATCTACGGAAACTCGCGCTACGATAAACATGTACCACTATCATCGTCGAGATCGTGAGAACCTCTACCGTCGACCCTAGAGCACGCGAGAACGACTACTTCCACTACGAACGTCCCGAGAACGTCTACTTCCCCTACACCGCATCGAACTCGAACCCCCTCCGATAATGCATGCTTTGAAGGTATAACCCTGAGACGACCGCCCGTGAACGAATGCATGTGATGTATGAAATGCTCGCGTTTGCACCGTGCCCGACGTGTTTCTTGCATGTTCCCCGTTGCCATGCCATCGTCTCGTGGGACACACGGTATCCGGGAGCGCCCCACCATCTTTTGCACGCATCCGCACACTTCTCCTTTGCATCGGTATCTCAATCGAGTTACCGGAACCGGAACGTTGTCGTGGCATCGTTTTCGTTATCGTTGCCGTGGCACCCCTTTTCTTTCCACCATGGTGACAAATGCTTCATAATACTCTTGTCAATTTTTAATAAAAATTGTATAAACTTGCACATGTCATCTGCATCATGATAACAACATCAAGAATGTTTAAATTGTTGTTGCTTTAAATTGCTTATGCATATAAGGATTTTCCGGACTTGTTGCTTGTTGTTCCGGCCTCATTTAAACTTGCCTAGATAGGTAGTTTTCATATGCTCCATCTCTTGCCATGTTTAACAACATTTAATATTGTTGGGTACCTAAACAAGAGAGACCTAAATAAGTCATGTGGTGTTCCGTCAATATGCAACTCGTTGCATATTGAGCTCCACTTAACTTGTAGTATTGTTTGTGCACTTTGCCATGCCATGCTTCATTAAACCGGACATGCATCATACTTGATTGTGCATCATGCCATGTTCATGTGGTGGTTGTTTACCATGTTGTTTGCTTCTTTCCGGTGTGCTTCTTCGGGTTAGTTCCGATAACGTCGCGTTTGTGAGGATCTGTTCGACTACGTCCGTTTGTCTTCTTCATGGACTCGCTCTTCTTCCTTGCGGGATCTCAGGCAAGATGATCATACCCTCGAAATTACTTCTATCTTTGCTTGCTAGTTGCTCGCTCTATTGCTATGCCGCGATACCTACCACTTGCTATATCATGCCTCCCATATTGTCATGACAAGCCTCTAACCCACCTTTCCTAGCAAACCGTTGTTTGGCTATGTTACCGCTTTGCTCAGCCCCTTTTATAGCGTTGCTACTTGCAGGTGAAGATGGAGTTTGTTCCATGTTGGAACATGGATTATTGTTGGGATATCACAATATCTCTTATTTTATCAATGCATCTATATACTGGGTAAAGGGTGGAAGGCTCGGCCTTATGCCTGGTGTTTTGGTCCACTCTTGCCGCCCTAGTTTCCGCCATACCGGTGTTATGTTCCTTGATTTTGCGTTCCTTACACGGTTGGGTGTTATGGGGACCCCTTTACAGTTGCTTTGAATAAAACTCCACCAGCAAGGCCCAACCTTGGTTTTACCATTTGCCTCACCTAGCCTTTTTCCCTTGGGTTTCTGGAGCCCGAGGGTCATCTTTATTTTAACCCCCCTGGGCCAGTGCTTCTTTAAGTGTTGGTCCAACCTAAGCGATGTCCGGCGCCCCCTGGGCAACCAGGGTCTATGCCAACCCGACGTCTTGCTCATCCGGTGTGCCCTGAGAACGAGATATGTGCAGCTCCTATTGGGATTTGTCGGCACATTCGGGCGGCTTTGCTGGTTTTATTTTACCATTGTCGAAATGTCTTGTAACCAGGATTCCGAGTCTGATCGGGTCTTCCTGGGAGAAGGAATATCCTTCGTTGACCATGAGAGCTTGTGATGGGCTAAGTTAGGACACCCCTACAGGGTTTTGAACTTTCGAAAGCCGTGTCCGCGGTTATGGGCAGATGGGAATTCGTTAATGTCTGGTTGTAGAAAACTTGACACTTCACTTAATTAAAATGCATCAACCGTGTGTGTAGCCGTGATGGACTCTTTTCGGCGGAGTCCGGGAAGTGAACACGGTTCTTGTGTTATGTTTGACGTAAGTAGTTTCAGGATCACTTCTTGATCACTTCTAGTTCACGACCGTGCTTTGCTTCTCTTCTCGCTCTTATTTGCATATGTTAGCCACCATATATGCTTAATGCTTGTTGTAGCTCCACCTCACTACCTTTTCCTACCCATAAGCGTAAATAGTCTTGATCTTGCGGGTGTGAGATTGCTGAGTCCTCGTGACTCACATATACTTCCAAACAGTTGCAGGTGCCGATGATACCAGTGCAGGTGACGCAACCCAGCTCAAGTGGGAGCTCGATGAAGTTCATGTTTGTTGTGTTGTTTCGTTTCCAGTTGATCAGTAGTGGAGCCCAGTCGGGGCGATCGGGGATCTTTTGCATTAGGGGTTGTCTTTCTTTATTTGGTTCCGTAGTCGGACCTTGATTGTATCTGGATGATGTAATGCTATATTTATGTATTGTGTGAAGTGGCGATTGTAAGCCAACTCTTTATCCCTTTCTTATTCAGTACATGTGATGTGTAAATATTACCCCTCTTGCGACATGCCTACTATGCGGTTATGCCTCTAAGTCGTGCTCCGACACGTGGGAGATATAGCCGCATCGTGGGTGTTACAACTTGGTAATCAGAGCCTTCCCCGACTTAGGAGGCCCCTGCTTGATTGAATCGCTGGCGTTGTTGAGTCTAGAAAAATGTTTTGAGTCTTATAGGATTATATATATTAGAGAGTAGGATTCTTTTTACTCCTCAGTCCCTTCGTCGCTCTGGTGAGGCCTCCCGACGTAGTGTTTTGACTCTTCTCTTCTCAAATTTCACGAAAAAAATTTAGGATCACGCGTGTATCTTGGAATTGTTTCGATGGTTTTGTGATGAGAACATTGTTCTTGGTGCCTCCTGACATTTAGGGGTTGTGGCAGTGTCCCGGGGAGTTGAGCTCCGAGGTGTTGTCGTCACAATTTTATCGTTGCAGTTCTGGAATACCTGAGTTCGCCGACATCGAAAATATCTTTTATGCAGTTGTTGGTGAGATAACCTCGACGCCACCCAGTACTGGGGCGGGAGTTCGGGAGTGTTGCCATAACTCGTATAACGGATGCTTTTCGAAGGTTGAGGTAAATGATTTCCGAAGGTTTCTTGGTTATGTGTTGAAGGATGGATACAGCTGGATGTAGGATTTGCTAGTTTTGGGTGAGATATTATGCTTCCCCTGTATCCCCAACACCTGATTGCATAACCAGAAAGTTTCGGGAGTTTATAAGTGGGAATTCAAGTAGCTCTTAGGATATCTTTCCGACAGATGCATGATATGAGATTGGGGTTCGACGTCTAGTGGTCCGCCTATCCACTGTTGGTTTTACAGTGGTCTCGTCGTGTCTTAAAGAGTCCTTGGCTATGCTGACTTGGGGACGCTTCGTATGTCATGTGCACTGCCTTGTACATGGTGGTGCTGTACGATCGAGCCCGTGTGGGCCCCACCACGAAAACTTCGGACGAAATCTCTATCATATGTTTGTTTCGGCTTATTCTGCAAGCCAATCCTTTGTTTTGTTTTGATTGTGGTATTCGAGTTGCTTCGATGTAAAGTGTTGATTCCATACCTTTCCTAAGCGGTGTTCTCATATTCCTATGTGAATACTAATCCTTCATGATAATCAAGATTTTCATGTCAATCCTTTTCAACCGGCGTGTTTCTCTTCAAGTTAATTCAATCCCTTCAACATTTGCAAGATCAATGCTCAGTTATTCACAACGGTGTTTGTTTCATCCATCCTAAGTTGTCTTTGTTTTCCCACCCTCCCACCCTTTTCTTCAAGGACTTGGTTTTCTTAATCAATTATCCATTTTATTGATGGGAAGTCTCTCCATTATTTTCTTTCAATGTTCTTATCCGGATATTCTCAGGAAGATTCTAACGGGGACTCAAGTTCATCATTCTTCATTCTTTTCCTTCTCCAGTGGATTCAACTCAAGCTTTGTTGATCATATCCTTTTCCTCGTTCCAAATGCTTTCCCATGCCGGTGCACCTCATAATCATTCCCCGCTTGCTTTCAATTGTTCCGGAGTGCTGTAGATATCTCGAAGATTCGTGTTTCCACTCTGCTTTTGTTCAAGCTCTTTCGAGGATGTTATCTCATTCATGCCATTTAATTTAACCAGTGCAATCTCTCTTTTCAAGCAATCGTCCAACAGTGTATCTTTTGAGTGGGCCCAAACCCACATGTCTTTTTCCCAGGATCTTACCTGACTCTTCTAATTTTTGCGAAGTTATTCCAAAATTCTTTTTCAAAGTTTGACGTAAGAATGAATTATCATCAGTCATATGTATTTCTCCAAGATCAGTCAAATTCTTTTCATCATTGGCTCAACCTCTTCACTTTTGATTCTCCCGGAGTGTCTAAACAATTCATGGTGGTGTGTCTCATCGTCATTCTCGGATTTGAAGACCGAAGAAGATTTTTCTCTCAATCTTGCTCCATTCTCTTCAAGATTCATGGTTCTAGCTTGTTGCCATCCTCTCATAATTTCTTTCGATTTTGAGAATTCTTTTCACCCATCCGGAGCAATTCAGGAGTCTTTTCAGTTCGATTCTCCGAAGATTATCATTTCGGGTTTGTTCATTCTCAGCTTTCAGCTCTCATTCTCCAAATCTTACCGGTGCATCATTCAAATTTTTCTCTAATCAATTTGTGATCTCTTCGTTCTCTTGTATCTATTTTACCTCAAGTATCTTCATTCGTTTCCCAAATTCTTCCCGGTGAATTATGCCTTTGCTACTTCCATTTTCAATTCTTACGGTGGTTCATTCAAGATTTCTCTTCCTTCGTTATCATATCTATTTAATCGTTGTTTAAATCCTACCCGAGTTTACGCAATATCTATCTTAATCCTTTCTATGAGAATAAGTAGTATGCCAAATCCTTTGCTTGTCATCAATTTAATTGGTGAAGCATGAGCATAATGTAATTCTTATTCTTGTTTAATCGAGTAAATTCAATTCCTTATTCCGGAGGTTCATCAAAATTCTCAGTTTTCAATTGTTTCATCTTTTCTTTGCCCGGAGTTCCAAGCTCTCTCAATTATATCACCACGGAGCTCCATTTAAATCATCGCAAGGCTTCACCTTGTGTTTTCAACTTCTCTTTCTTTTTATCATCCTTCTTATTACCGGAGTTCTTCATGGAGGCTCTACATGGTGGTTCGTCAAGGATTCTTTTCATTCTTCAATTGTTCGTCAAGATTTCTCTCGAAGCGATGATCCGCCAAGCTATACTTCAAGTATTCTTTATCTTGCATTCCGAAGTGCAATTATTTCTATCTTACCTTTTGAGGTGGTGTTAGGTCACTCTTGACAATTTTCCTGCGTGTTTCATGATTCATAAGTTGTCCGGAATGACATATCTTAAATCCATCATTTTCAGTTCATTCAGGACATCTTTTCAATCCATCAATCTCTTCACTGGAGTATATTGGGTTATATTTCACCTAAAGCTTTCCCTAAGGATTGTTGCTATTTATGGTGCTCATAAATGATCCAAGTTCTTCATTTATCCTCCCGGTGAAATAAGTTTCTCGTCTCCTTGTTCATATCTATCCAATCTATTGTTTCCGTTAGTGGCAGAATTTTGCCTCTATTTTGAATAGTTTTCCATAAGCCCATTACAAGTTTATTCGTTTCATTGTTGGTTTTCCAACAACTCTGTTATAACCTTCTTGGAAGAGTGCTTTCCAAGCTCATTTGTGGCATAAGTTGGCATTTTCTTCTCCATTCTTTTATTCCAATGATCTATCTTCTATTCTTCCTTCCGGAGGCATTGTGATGTTGCTGTCTTCACTCGTCGTCTCGAATTGTGAAGATGATGTTCTTTTCCTTGCTTATCCGTTTAATCAGAGTGTTGTGCCCTCTCTTCAAGTTCTTCCCATTTTGTCAAGTTTTCCCTCCCTTCTCAACCGGAGTGCTGTCTGAAATCGTTCTTACCCCTTGTGCCATTCTTTCAATAGTTCTGGAGGCAGTGTGTTGTTGATCTCATCAAGTATCCTCTAATCTTTTCAAGTTCATATTCTTTGCCTTCCATTACCAATCGAAGTGCTGTCGTAATTGATCCTTATCGTTCCTTGTACATCTCGTTTCTACCGGAGTGCTTGCATGTACTTCTTGTCCATTGCAACCCTTTTTCTTATGTCTTCAACCTACAAGGTTCTAGTAATGTTCCTTGTTCCTCTTTCCTAACGGAGTGCTTTCAACTTTGTTCATCTCCGTTGTATTCTTTCGTTCCAGTTGTTCAACCTCTCAAGGTTCTTTGGTTTCACTTATTTGTGAAAGAAGCAACTTAGTTTTACCTCTTCCCTTCTTCTTTTTCCGTTTCCCTCCAGTGCCATCCTAGATCTCGGGACAAGATCCTCTTGTAGGGGTGGAGTGTTGTGACGCCCTAAGACAAACGCTCCAGATGGCTTCCATGTTTTTCATTGTTGTCATGTGTTTCCTTTGTTTGTTGCGTTCTTCATGTCATCTTTTGCATTGCATCATGTCATCATGCCATCTTTTCTCAAAGCTAACTAAAACTCACTTAAATAAATTGTATGGATCTTTGGTCCATTTAAATCGAGGGAATTCACATGGTGATTCTCTTTATAACATATCCTTCCAATATATTAGGGAGCTATTTTAAATATTTCATTAATTTGGATTTCACCATGACACACTTGCAGAATATCCCAATGCCTTTGTTATCTTAATTCTTGGTCTCCGATTTGTCCTCATATTCTTTTATCATTTTATCGAGGCTCTTCCTAAATGTTCAACATTTTCGGAAACTTCGGATTCCTACTCCTTGTTCAAAACATTTGAATTAAATTCAAATGTAAACCTTGCAATATTGCCCACTCCATTTTTCTTGGAACGAGCACATTTTTATGAGTCCCGGAAAATAGCCCCCTTGCACAAATCCTTTCCCTAACCCTCCTTTTCTTATCTTCTCTCTAATTCTTTTCTCTTAAAAGAAATATGAGGGAGAGAGAGAGAGAGCACAACCTTGCAGCCCAGCCGGCCTCTTGGGCCTAACCCACAAGCGCCGGCCCACCTAACCCTTCTAACCCTAGGCCTCACCCCCGAACCCATCTCACTCCTATGCTCGTTCCCACCAGCGCCGCCAGGGAGGAGCCCGATCCCCATCTCCAACGCTCGCAGGCCCCCTCTGCTTGATCCCCACTTCTCTCCCTCGCGCCTCGCTTGCCTCCCCTCCAGCCGCGAGACCCTCTCCGTTGCGCCGTCACTACCTCCTAGAGCGTCGCCCTGCCCTGCCAGGGACCTCGTCGTGACTGCTCTGTCGAGCCTCTCCTCTGCCAGCACCCACCAGCACCTCCCAACATGGCCCTGCGTCCGTGCTCCCGCAGCTCCCTTGTCTAGGAGATCCACGAGGAGAGGAGCAGCAACGCCCGAGCGTTCCTCCTCGTGACCCGCCGCCTCGGTGAACCACACCGCCGGCGAGCACCTTCAGCAGGCCCTCTGTCGGACCCCTTCCTCTACTCCCAGCCGCCGCCCGCTCCTTCTATGCCTCCGCCGCCGCCGAGTTCCAACAAGAAGACCACCCCGCGCGCGACCCGACGCCTTGCTTCCCTTCCCCGTGCCTGGGGCTGCTTCCTCGCCCTCGCTGCTCGCCCGCGGGCCACGCGGCCTGATGCTGGCCTTGCCGGAGCACGCTGCCAGCAGTAGGTCGCCGCCGAGCCATCTCGCCAGACGCCCGTGCTGGAGACCTACTCGTCGCCTCCGTGTGGCCTCCTTCTCGTCGCCTGCATCGGTCCCCGCTGCTTCTCCGGGGTATGGAGCCATGAACGCCACCTGCTCGTCTTGTCCTCCGCGTGCGTGCATGCTGTCGCCATCCCTTGACCTCCTCTGCTCCTTCGTGCGGAGCAGCACCACCACGGACCCTCGGCCCGAGCAGCTACTCACCACCGACCAATGCCGACCCATGACAGGACCTTGCCAGGTCCACCCCGCTCCGGCCACGACACCGGCAAGACCACTGCTGCATCTGTACACCACGTTGTTGCTCGTTGCATGTCAAGACCGTCTCCGTGGATTTACGCCAAGTACCACTACCGCCAAGTACCACTACTTGTTACAGCTCCACCTCACTACCTTTTCCTACCCATAAGATTAAATAGTCTTGATCTCGCGGGTGTGAGATTGCTGAGTCCTCGTGACTCACAGATACTTCCAAACAGTTGCAGGTGCCAATGATACCAGTGCAGGTGACGCAACCCAGCTCAAGTGGGAGCTCGATGAAGTTCGTGTTCGTTGTGTTGTTTCCTTTCTAGTTGATCAGTAGTGGAGCCCAGTCGGGGCGATCGGGGATCTTTTGCATTAGGGGTTGTCTTTCTTTATTTGGTTCTGTAGTCGGACATTGATTGTATCTGGATGATGTAATGCTATATTTATGTATTGTGTGAAGTGGCGATTGTAAGCCAACTCTTTATCCCTTTCTTATTCAGTACATGGGATGTGTAAAGATTACCCCTCTTGCGACATGCCTACTATGCGGTTATGCCTCTAATTCGTGCTCCGACACATGGGAGATATAGCCGCATCGTGGGTGTTACAAAGTACTAGAGGCTCGAGAGGCCGTGGCGCCACCAACACCGGTGGGCTGGTCAGGTATCTCTTGAGGTCTTGGAAGGCTTGGTCGGCCTCCAGAGTCCACTCAAACGGGCCCTTCTTCTTCATCAGCTTGAAGAAGGGTAAGGCGCGCTCTCCCAGCTTGGAGATGAAGCGCCCCAATGCAGTCACCCGACCAGCCAGTTTCTGCATTTCCTTGAGGGTCTACGGCGGGCTCATGCCCTCAATGGCCTTGATCTTCTCTGGGTTTGCCTTGATCCCTCTGTGTGACACGAGGAATCCCAGCAGCTTGCTAGAAGGGACACCGAACACACACTTTTTTGGGTTAAGCCGCAGGTTCACCTGGCGCAGGCTTTCGAAGGTCTCCTCCAGGTCTTGGATCAAGGTTCTCGCCTCCCAAGACTTCACCACAATGTCGTCGACGTAGGCCTCCGTGTTCCTCCCGAGCTGCCGCCCTAAAGCGATGTGCATCAGCCCCTGAAAGGTCGCACCCGCGTTGCACAGTCCGAAGGACATACATGTGTAGCAGTACACCCCACACGGGGTCAGGAAGGCTGTCTTCTCTACATCTTCCATCGCCATCTTGATTTGGTGATACCCTGAGAACGCATCTAGAAAGCACAGTAGGTCGCACTCGGCAGTGGAGTCGACGATCTGGTCGATGCGCGGGAGAGGGAACAGATCTTGAGGGCACGCCTTGTTGAGGTTGGTGAAGTCGACACACATTCGCTCCTTCCCGCCTTTCTTTGGCACCACGACTGGGTTCGCCAGCCATTCGGGGTACCTAACCTCACGAACGACATCTGCCGCCTCCAACTTGCGGGTCTCTTGGACGATGAAGGTCTGCTTCTCCATGTACTGCCGCCTTGCTCGCTGCTTCACAGGGCGCACATTGGGGCACACCCTTAAGTGGTGCTGAATCACCTCTCTCGGGACCCCCACCAGCTGATTGGGCTCCTATGCGAATATGTCCTTGTTCGCGTGCAAGAACTTCACCAATGCTTCCTCTTGACTGGGGTTGAGGCCGGCACCTATTGATGTAGGGTGGAACCCTAATCGGCCGATATTTCACGAAAGGAGCGGATCCCGCGAAGAACACGAGGAAAACGAGGGGGAAAAGAGGGAAAACACAAGGGGAGACACAAGAGGAAACACTAAAACAACACGAATAAGTCACACATGTGCTAGATCCTCGAGTACATAAGGAAAGCTACACGATCAATGGACAACTAAGGACGATACAAGGGTAGCCGATCTTCTCCGTAAGGAGGTCTTTAGTTCTTCCCTAAAAGGAGTCTTGAATCCGCTTGGGGGATTGATACGCCTCCGAGGTATCTATAATTTTTAATTGTTCCATGCTATTATGTTATCAACCTTGGATGTTTTATATGCATTTATATGCTATTTTATATGATTTTTGGCAATAACCTATTAACCTAGAGCCCAGTGCGAGTTTCTGTTTTTTCCTTGTTTTAGAGTATCGCAGAAAAGGAAAATCAAACGGAGTCCAGTTGACCTGAAACATCACGGAACTTTTTTGGACCAAAAGAAGCCCACGGAGTACCGGAGTTGGACCAGGAGAGTCCCGGGCTGCCCACGAGGGTGGGGGCCCTGGGCATGCCCCCTGCCTCATGGACAGCCTGGAGGTCCACTGACGTACTTCTTCCTCCCATATATACCCATATACCCTAAAAACTTCAGGGAGCACAATAGATCGGGAGTTCCGCCGCCAGAAGCCTCCGTAGCCACCGAAAACCAATCTAGACCCGTTCCGGCACCCTGCCGGAGGGGGAATCCTTCTCCGGTGGCCATCTTCATCATCCCGGCGCTCTCCATGATGAGGAGGGAGTAGTTCTCCCTCGGGGCTGAGGGTATGTACTAGTAGGTATGTGTTTGATCTCTCTCTCTCTCTCGTGTTCTTGAGGTGGTATGATCTTGATGTATCGCGAGCTTTGCTATTATAGTTGGATCTTATGATGTTTCTCCCCCTCTACTCTCTTGTAATGGATTGAGTTTTCCCTTTGAAGTTATCTTATTGGGTTGAGTCTTTAAGGATCTGAGAACACTTGATGTATGTCTTGCGTGGGATACCCGTGGTGACAATGGGGTATTCTATTGATCCACTTGATGTATGTTTTGGTGATCAACTTGCGGGTTCCTCCCATGAACCTATGCATAGGGGTTGGCACACGTTTTCATCTTGACTCTCTGGTAGAATCTTTGGGGCACTCTTCAAAGTAATTTCTGTTGGTTTGAATAGATGAATCTGAGATTGTGTGATGCATATCGTATAATCATACCCACGGATACTTGAGGCGACATTGGAGTATCTAGGTGACATTAGGGTTTTGGTTAATTTGTGTCTTAAGGTGTTATTCTAGTACGAACTCTATGATAGATTGAATGGAAATAATAGCTTCATGTTATTTTACTACGAACTCTTGAATAGATCTATCAGAAAGGATAACTTTGAGGTGGTTTCGTACCCAACCATAATCTCTTCGTTTGTTCTCTGCTATTAGTGACTTTGGAGTGACTCTTTGTTGCATGTTGAGGGAAAGTTATATGATCCAATTATGTTATTATTGTTGAGGGAACTTGCACTAGTGAAAGTATGAACCCTAGGCCTTGTTTCCTAGCATTGCAATACCGTTTGTGCTCACTTTTATCATTAGTTACCTTGCTGTTTTTATATTTTCAGATTACAAAAACCTTTATCTACCATCCATATACCACTTGCATCACCATCTTTTCACCGAACTAGTGCACCTATACAATTTACCATTGTATTGGGTGTGTTGGGGACACAAGAGACTCTTTGTTATTTGGTTGCAGGGTTGCTTGTGAGAGACCACCTTCATCCTACGCCTCCTACGGATTGATAAACCTTAGGTCATCCACTTGAGGGAAATTTGCTACTGTCCTACAAACCTCTGCAGTTGGAGGCCCAACAACGTCTACAAGAAGAAGGTTGTGTAGTATACATCAAGCTATTTTCTAGCGCCATCGCCGGGGAGGTGAGCGCTTGAAGGTATATCTTTAGATCTTGCAATCGAGTCTTTTAGTTTGTTTTTTTATCACTAGTTTAGTTTATAAAAGAAAATTACAAAAAATGGAATTAAGTTTGCCTCATATGCTTCATCTTTTTAATATCTTTCGTGAGTATGATGGAAAGGAAAATTGTGCCAAAGTGTTAGAAGAAGAATGCATTAAAATGTTTGGCACTAAATCTTTGAATGATGAGCATGATTGCAATGTTGTTAGTATGAACTCCTTGAATATCCATAGTACTAATGATGATTGCACTAGTTATGATGAAAATGTCTCCTATAAACATGTCAATTTTTGTGGAGTGCATTGGGTTTGCAGGTACACACCAAATAGGGAAGATAGATATTGCGAGAGGCATAAGCATTTAGAAACTAAATTGTTGCAAGAAAGGCTAGATGTTTGTGCTGAAAGATTCAATATTTATCTCCATCCTTGTGAACTTTGCAATGAACATGGTCATTTAAAGCTCCAATGCTATTTGTTTCATGATCAAGTCGTGTCCAAAAATTGTGATAACTTGATTACCCTTGTGCATCATAAAGATCTTAGTCTTCTTTTGGGTTATGAAGAAATGAAACGTATAACTGAGGGATTTAATCTCGATAAATTTCTTGATTTTTATCTAGAGGAAATTTATATGTATTGTGCGGTGAATTGTATTGAAAACCCTTATATTGCCAATTACATAAAGAAAAGAAAACAAATAGAAGATGAAGAGAATACTAATGAAAGGGAAGAGAATTCCCAATATCCTCCTATTATTTCTTATGATGAATCAGGTAACGAGGAGGAGCCTTCTATTCAACCAATCTTATTAATAAGGAGCTCCAAAAAGATGAGCAAAGCTCTCACACAAACATGAGCTAAATGTTTGCTAACCCTAGCTAGAAGGAATAGGTGGAGTATTTATAGTCTTATTGCAAAAGAGGGGGGCAAAGGGGTACATGGGCTGCCGCCCAACACGAATCAGCACACAGGCGTCGGACGTCCGGAGGCTCGCGAGGGTCCGGACGTCTGGTGCCTGTCGGATGTCCGTAATTTTGGCTCAGGTGTCCTTCGGTCGGACGTCCGGTTGGGGTCAGTCGTCCGGGCATCGTTGGTCGTCCGAGGGGCTCCGGAAATCCGTAGATTTGGCTTGGGTGCGGGGGCGTCGGTCGTCTGGAGAAGGCCGGACGTCTGGAGCCTGGAAGTCGTCGGACGTCCGGTCCAGGCCGGTCGTCCGGAGCCTGTAGCTTCCTCTTCACCACTTCTTCTTCTCCGTCTTCAGGTCCATCTTCCTCTTCTTCTTCTCCTTGCTCCTTAGCTTATCCATGGTACCTGAGCATGCACAAAGTATCCATATAAGGTAGTAGCCATGTCTCATGTGTATCAAAGTGGAAATGTGAGAGGAGAGATGTCACCTAGGTTTCAAGAGCTCTTGCATGTGCTCGTGTCATGGGTCCAAGAGGTGTCGAAGGAGATGTAGTTGGGTCCATGGGGATGGCCTTGGGATGCTCCGCATCATCTCCCCTCCCTTGGGGAAGATCTGTCCTCGGATCAAATTCTTCATCACCATGGAACGGAGAGAGATCTTTGACGTTGAAGATGTCGCTCACGTTGTACTTGTCACGTGGAATGTCGATCTTGTATGCGTTGTTGTTGTAGCGTGGAAGCACCTTGAAGGGTTCATCCGCGCGTGGTCGAAGTTTGGACTTGCATTCTTGTGGAAAGCGATCCTTGCGAAGGTGTAGCCACACGAGATCACCAATGTTGAAGACCATAGGGTGCTTGTTGATGTTGAGCTTGGTCGCAATGCGTTGTACTTGGCACTCGATGGTGTTTCTTGTATCTTCATGCACCTTCTTGAGATGTGTCGTGCATGCACTTGCGTCCAAATTGATGCGCTCTTGGAGTGGTAGAGGAAGAATGTCCAATGGTGACAATGGGTTGAATCCGTAGACGACCTCGAAGGGGGACTTGCCGGTAGTTGAGTGTCTTGCTCGGTTGTAGGAGAACTCCGTGATAGGTAGGCACTCCTCCCACTCCTTGATATTCTTCTTGATGAGTACTCAAAGTAGAGCGGAGAGTGTGCGGTTGGTCACCTCCGTTTGGCCGTCGGTTTGAGGGTGGTAAGCCGTGGAGAAGAGTAGCTTGATTCCGAGCTTGGCGCATAGGGTCTTCCAAAAGAAGCTTAGGAACTTGACGTCGCGGTCCGAGACGATCGTCTTTGGCACTCCATGTAGACGCAATATTTCCCTACAAAAGATATTAGCAACATGTGAAGCATCATCTATCTTGTTGCAAGGAATAAAATGTGCCATTTTTGAGAAACGGTCCACAATGACAAATATCAAATCTTTCCCATTTCGAGTCCTAGGCAAACCAAGTACAAAGTCTATGCTAATGTCTTCCCATGGTTGGTATGGAATTGGTAGAAGCATATAAAGGCCATGAGATTGAGCTTTGGACTTAGCTTTGCGACATGTAGAGCATCGGTTGGTGAAGCGATTGACGTCACGAAACATCTTGGGCCAAAAGTATTTCTTTGAGAGTGTAGCGAACGTCTTGTTGCATCAGAAATGTCCCATTAAGCCTCCTCCATGAGATTCCTGCAAAAGCAACAAATGAAGAGAAGACTCGGGGATGCAAAGTTTGTTAGCTCTCGTAAGATATCCATCTTTTATGTAATAGTGTTCCCAAGAAGTGCGCATCAAACACTTGGCGTAAGGAGTAGGAAAAGTAGGGTCATGCTCATACAAGTCTTTGATATGCTCGAAGCCAATGACATCTAACTCAAGTTGGGTAACAAGCATGCATATGCGGGAAAGAGTGTCCGCTACAATGTTTTCTTTGCCCTTAATGTACTTGATGACATAAGGAAAAGACTCAATAAATTCACTCCATTTAGCATGACGCTTGTTCAACTTGGTTTGACCCTTAAGATACTTGAGAGTCTCATGATCGGTATGAATGATAAACTTATGGGGACGAAGGTAATGTTCCCATTCATGCAAGACTCGCATTAAAGCATATAGCTCTTTGTCATAGATGGGGTAATTGAGTTGTGCTCCAGAAAGTTTCTCACTAAAGTAGGCTATGGGGCGCTTCTCTTGTGTTAACACACCTCCTATGCCATTACCACTAGCATCGCAATGAATCTCAAAAGGCTTGTCGAAGTTGGGTAAAGCAAGCACGGGAGCGTGAGTAAGTAAATTCTTAAGCTCGTTGAATGCGGTATCTTGGGATGGTACCCAAACAAAAGGTGCATTCTTCTTGCTCAAAGCATGCAAAGGCAAAGCAATGGTGCTAAAATCCTTCACAAAGCAACGATAGAAACCCGCAAGGCCAAGAAAACTATGCACTTGATGCAAATTGGTTGGTTGTGGCCAAGTCTTAATAGCATGGATCTTGTACTCATCGACATGAACACCCTTAGAGGAAACAACAAAACCCAAGAAAACGAGCTTGTCAACGCCAAAAAGGCATTTCTCCATATTAGCATAGAGATGCTCTTTTCGAAGAGTTTGCAAAACGGTTCTAACATGGGTGACATGCTCTCTGAGAGACTTGCTAAAAACAAGGATATCATCAAAGTAGACCACAACAAATATACCAATGTAAGGGCAAAAGACATGATTCATAAGACGCATAAAAGTACCCGGTGCTTCCGATAGACCCATAGGCATGACTAACCACTCATACAAGCCAAACTTGGTTTTCAAAGCGGTTTTCCATTCATCACCCTCTTGTATGCGTATTTGATAGTAACCACTCTTGAGATCAATTTTCGAAAAGATAGTGGCACCACTAAGTTCATCAAGCCTATCGTTAAGGCGTGGAATGGGATACCTATAGCGAACGGTGATAGCATTGATAGATCTACAATCGGAGCACATGCGAAAGCTACCGTCACATTTTGGCACAAGAATGACCGGGACGGCACAAGGGCTCAAACTTTCACGCACATGTCCATGGTCTATGAGATGCTTTACTTGCCTTTGTATTTCTTTGGTTTCTTCGGGGTTGACGTGGTAGGGAGCTTTGTTCGGAAGCGGTGCTCCGGGGATGAGGTCGATGCGGTGCTCAATGCCTCGTAGTGGAGGTAGTCCCGGAGGTAGCTTGTCTGGGAAAACATCTTGAAATTCATGCAAAAGAGAAGACAACACTAGAGGAAGAGTGTGACAAGTGTTAGTTTGTGGTGCATTATCCTTGCACACAAGGACGTAGTGTAGGACACTAGATGGGTTCTCACACACTTCTCTTATCTCACTTTTGGTGGCAAATAGAACTAGGTTATTCTTTTCGCTCATCGTGGAGGTGTTCGATTTGGGCTTGTGGCGCTCACTCTCTTTTTGGTGGCTCGCTCTCTCACTATGATCTCCACGATGGGTGGCTTGCTTGTCGGCGATCACTTAACTTGACCACATTGGATGGAGGACGTACTCCTTGCCCTTCATCTTGAAGATGTAGTGGTTCGTTCGGCCGTTGTGGATGACTCCCCTATCAAATTGCCATGGCCGTCCAAGGAGAAGATGGCAAACAGTCATTGGAAGGACGTCGCACTCCAAGGTGTCTTCGTAGGCGCCAATTTTGAAGGAGGCTTGTACTCGGTGCTCAACTTGGATGGTTCCGGAGTCGCTAAGCCATTGCACTTTGTAAGGATGTGGATGCTTCATCTTGGGCAATTGGAGCTTGTAGCAAAGTTCTTCACTTGCGAGATTATGACAACTCCCTCCATCGATGATGACCTAGACGGATCATCCATTGATGCCGGCCTTGGTGTGGAATATGTGGAATCTTTGATCTTCTTCTTGGTGATGTTGGAGAGTCAAGACCTTGGAGACAACAAGGGCGGGACTTGAATCTTCATCGCAAAAGACTTGTTCCTCTTCATCATTCACTTGCCTGTGCATGGCGACTTGCTCAAGGGCTTCCATTTCTTCTTCACTCATTGAGTCATAAGTGCCATCGTCGTTGAGGATCATGGTTCGCTTGTTGGTGCATTCATAGGACTTGTGGCCTCGGCCACCGCAAGTGAAACACTTTAAGGAACTCCTCTTGACGGTCTCATCGGTTGGAGTTGATGATGATGAAGCTCTCGGCTTGAAGTTGCTCGTAGTAGGAGGATGACTTGGAATTGACAAATCTTTCTTGGAACTCGACTTGTTGATGGTGCTAGTAGAAGGCTTGGTAGTCGATGTTGGAGTCATTGAAGCGTGGTTGTTGGAGAAACCGTATGACTTTGATGAGAACTTGGCATACTTGAAATCATCTTGCACTTGGCATTCCGCTTTGGTAGCTTGGTGCACTAGCTCGATGAGTTTAGAGTATGGTTGAAAGTCGGCGATATTCTTGATAGGATGGTTGAGTCCATTCAAGAAATGTGCCATTGTTTGCTCATCATCTTCCGTGACATTGGCTCGTATCATGGCAATCTCCATCTCCTTGTATGTAACGCCCCGAGACCGTTGTGCCAGGTGTCCTCCAGTTATTCGTTGTTGTTGCCTTGTCTTTTGCTTGCGTGTCATCCATTTCATATCATGTCATCATGTGCATCGCATTTGCATATGTGTTCGTCTCATGCATTCGAGCTTTTCCCCGTTGTCCGTTTTGCAACCCGGTGCTCCTATGTCCTCCGGTGTCCCTTTCTACCTCTTTTCGTGTGTGGGTGTTAAACGTTCTCGGATTAGACCGAGACTTGTCATGCGGCCTTGGGTTACTACTAGTAGACCGCCTGTCAAGTTTCGTGTCATTTGGACTTCGTTTGATACTCCAATGGTTAACCGAGGGACTGAAAAGGCCTCATGTGTGTTGCAGCTCAACACCCCTCCAAAGTGGCCCAAAACCCACCTAAACCCCTTCCATCTCTAGGCCGTTCGATCACGATCGCGTGGCCGAAAACCGCACCTCATTTGGACTCTCCTAGCTCCCTCTACCTGTATATATAGGTCCCTGTCCCCAAAATTCACGGTCTAACCCTAGTCTTCCTCTACCTCGCGCCACCGGACAAAGATCCCCGGCGCCGGACATGTCTAGCCGCCGCCCTCTCTCTCCTCCAGCCCCGCCGCTGGCCCGCGGAACCTAGATCGGGCCCGTGCGGGCCCATCTCGTCACCGCCGCCTGCCCGCAGGCGTCCCGCGTCCCGTTGCGGCTCGGCCCCGCCGACCTTCGAAGCCGGCGCCCCGCTCCAGGAGCTCGCCAGAGCTCGCCGGCCACCACCACGCCGTCCCCGCCGCCCGGTTACCCGCGCCGCCTCCGCGCCGGAGAGGCCCTCCGCCACCGCCTGCCCCGGATCCAGGCGGGATCCGGCCCGATCCGTTCCCTTCGCCGGAGTTGCGCCGCTCGCCGGAGCTGTCGTCGTCGGTCGCCCGTTGTCGTGGTTCTAAGCCTGACAGTAGAGTGGGGGTAGGTATGGAGAGGCAAGGTCCTAGCTATGGAGAGGTTGTAAACACAAGGGATGTACGAGTTCAGGCCCTTCTCGGAAGAAGTAATAGCCCTACGTCTCGGAGCCCGGAGGCGGTCGAGTGGATTATGAGTATATGAGTTACAAGGTGCCGAACCCCTCTACCTGTGGAGGGGGGCGGCTTATATAGAGTGCGCCGGGACCCCAGTCAGCCCACGTAGGAGAGGGTTTAAGGTGAGTTAAGTCCGGGGCGTTACTGATAACGCCCCACATAAAGTGTCTTTACTACCATAAAGTCTACTTAATTACAGGCCGTTGCAGTGTAGAGTGTTTCTTGACCTTCTGGTGGTCGAGTGAGTCTTCGTGGTCGAGTCCTTCAAGTCAGTCGAGTGAGTCCCTCGTTGGTCGACTGGAAGGCGACCTCTGCTAAGGGTGTCCTTGGGTAAGGTACTTAGATCAGGTCCATGACCCTACCCTAGGTACATGACCCCATCATTAGCCCCCGAATGGATTGAGGCTTCGAGTGAGGAAGGAGTTGATGTCGTTTCCGATTAACCTTTGCACTCTGGTCGTGCGTTGTTCTGGACCAAAGAATCTCTTCGTCGATGGTGAGCAACTTGTCTTCAGTCGACTCGATCCATTCTCTTCTTTCGTCGAGTGATCTTTCGGGCTTCGACGATCCCCGAGCGACGGATCGCGGGAAACCCCGCGTCTGACAGACTGATCTGCCGTTCGCGGATTCCGCGGGATGCGAAATTTGGGGACGCGCGCAAAGCGGAGCGGACCACGGCGTTCGGATGGGACAGGACATAGACGCCTCGATCTCCGTGCCGCTTTCTTCGCCATGTATCCCGTCTGCATAACTGTTCCCGGATATGATTAGATCGACCGGGCCCACCTGTCATCCACTCGGAAGGGACCTTATAAATGCGCCCGGCGAGGATTTTTGTACTGTGCCTCAGCATTCTCTCTCTCTCTGCTCCCTTCGTCTCCGTCCAGCGCGCTCGCTCTTGCCCCCGCACAACTTCCCCTCGCGCATCTCGCCGGCAACCATGGCCAAGGAGAAGACGGCGGCGCTGGAACATGCGAAGAAGGCGTCGGCGTCGGAGAAGGCGAAGGGGAGATCTACCAGCCGCGGCGGGTCTTCGTCCAGATCCCGCTTGCCGAAGGGCTGGGTCCAAGGAGACTGGATCCAGTCGACCATCACAGAAAAAGATCTCCTCAACATGGCCAACGAGGGCTTGATCCCTCATGGAGCTGCGAGGCTTCCGGGGAAGGAATGGCAGCCCCAGCCAGAAGAGGGTGAGTGTGTGCTCTTGGCCACCCATGTTGATCGTGGATTTTCTTTGCCGCCGTGTATTTTCTTCCGTGGCTTCTTGAACTTCTTTGGAGCGCAGCTCCACCACTTTACCCCAAATTCTATCGCCTATCTTGCCGCGTTCGTGTCCATGTGTGAGGGTTTCCTGGGCTGTCGACCGCACTGGGGTTTGTTCAAGCATATATTCACGTGTCGCTCTCAGACCGTGAAGAAGGCGAGCCCAGGCGATGAAAGAACCCGAGTCGTCCAAATGTGTGGGGGTCTGGGGATCCAGGTGAGGAACAAGAGCACCTTCCCGCCCATGACCTTTCCCGAGTAAGTCAGAGGCTGGCAGTCGACCTGGTTCTACTGCCAGTACCAGTCGACGCCGGGGCAGTCGAGTGGACTCCCTCAGTTTACCATGGACCGAGTGAACAAGCCCTCCTCTCCGAAGTTGATTCCGGAGGAGAAAGCTGACGTGAAGATGTTGATGGAGCGCGTGGTACAGTTGGTTCGGGAGGGAGTGACGGGCATGGATCTCCTGGAGGTCTTCCTTAGGCGTCGCATCCAGCCCCTTCAGTTCCGGAGCCACTACATGTGGTTGTACTGTGGGACTGAAGACGAGACTCGAGTCCATCCAGAAGCAGTCGACGATCTCACTCTGGAAAGATGGATGGTAGCCGTTACCGAAAACAAGGATAACCCACGCGGAGCCAGAAGGATTCCTCCACTCGACCACAACAGCGATCCAAACAAGGTACGCTTGCTCTGCTCTCCACTATGTTCTTGTCACATTCATTTCTGTTTATCCTGCCGACTGGTCGATTGATCCTTGTCTTGATATCTGCTAGGCCCTCACCGAGCTATACTCGATGCCCAATGGGGCACAAGCTCCGACTGAGGAGGGTGAGGCGAGTGGGGGCGAGAGCCAGGAAGAGGAGGAATGGGACTCAGATGTTGCAGAGGATGATGATGACGATGACGATGATGACGGTGATGAAGATGACGTTGAAGACGAGGAAGAAGAGGAGGAGGAGGTCGTACCACCACGCTCGGAAAGGCGGTCGAAGCTTGTCCACGACCCTTCGACTGAACGTGGTAAGGGGGTTGCGACCGCCGCTCAGTCGACCAAACGCCCTCGGACCACCTCTCCAGTGCCGACTGAAAAGGCGCCGAAGCAGCCCAGGGCGGCCTCGTCGAAACCGATCAAGCTCCTGCCGAAGATGAAGGTGTCCATCCCTACCATATCAGGGTAATCGTGCTGCTTAAGTCTTCTTATTTTGTGTGAACTTTGTCTCTGGTTGACGCTGAAGTTAGTCGACTGATTCTTTGGAGTTGCAGTGCTGCTACTTCTAAGACCTCAGCCCGGGCTGATGACCATGAGATGGAGGACGCAGCAACTTCAAAACCAGGTACTATATTCTTAACGCTGTTTTTAGTCGACTGACTCGCGATCTCTGATCCTGATTCTTCCCCGTAGCTCCACCCAACGCTGTTATCAATCTCCCTGATGATGATGAGGATGAGGAACCGCTGAAGCGCAGAAGGAGTAGGAAAGCGTCTGCCAGCAAGGTGCCCCAGGATGTGACGGCGCCTGAGATTCTGATTGCGGAGGAAAAGAACACCACTCGACACATGGTGTCCTTCGCAGATCCATTGACGAGTGCTCAGCAGCCCTCCCTCTTCACGACGCACCACGTCCCAGAGGACCAAGCTGGCGCGGCGAAGGAGGCAATACGCCATGCGGGAATCATGATGGAGCAGTTGAAGACCATCCGGGATGCGAGCCAGGCAGCTTATGACGCCAGTTCTGCCCTCCAAAGCAATGTTTAGGTCAGTCGACCACTGTTTGTTCTGTTGGATATGCTACCAAAAACTTTTCCTTTTCAGAATTTATAGTAGTCACCCACTGGGTGTGTCGATTAAACTCCGTGTTAGCGGGGGCACGCTGAGTGCACCCGCTGGGTGTAGTCCCCAAGGCTAAGGTCGACTGCTGGCAGTCGGCCTTAGGGTTTATGATGTCAATCTTTCTGTCAGTCGACTATGTCGACTGGATTTCACAAACCGATGGGGGCACGCTGAGTGCACCCACTGGGTGTAGTCCCCGAGACTATGGTCGACTGCTTGCAGTTGATTACAGTCTTAAAGAATACATCTCCCCCTTTTTTTTGAGGTCAACTGGTCGACTTTGTCTTCAACAGGATTAGTGGGGGCACGCTGAGTGCACCCACTGGGTGTAGTTCCCGAGACTACGGTCGAATGCTTGTATTCGGCTGTAGTCTTAGAAACGTGTGATTTTTCCTTTTTCACTCGGAAGTGAATTATATTTGACATTTAGTCGATTGGTTCTTCGCAGAACTCCTGTGATCTTGTGGCTCGCTACTCTGAGCTGGAAAACAAGCACACTCAACTCGAGCTGAGCTTGAAGCTGGTTCAGGAGAAGCTGACGAAGGCAAAGGAGGAGACCGAAGGTATGTTTGGTGAGGCCCTGACGACTGCTTTTCCCCTTGCTTGTTTTAAAATCTGATCTTGCTGTAACTTGCAGGTAAGGTAAGGGAGGCCCAACAGAAGAAAGACCTCGAACTAGCTGAGAAGATCAAGCTTGCTGACGAGAAGTTAGCTTCAGTCACCAAGCTTGAACAAGACAATACCAATCTGAAAGCTGCTCTTGGGATCGCCAACAAGGAGGTCACTCGACTAAAAACTGATAAAGCTGCCCTGACCGACCAAGTCAGTAAGTTGACTGGGAAGAAAAATGATCTGGAGGCCTTCCTGAGTGGTCTTGCCAAGAAGCTGTTTCTTATGCTTGAAGGTAAACCTCTATGCTCGGCAAACATTTCCAATTGTGGTTTTTCCATTCGACCATCCCCTTGACTTAGTGATCATCCTTGCAGAATTTTGTCAAAACTTTGAAGAAGAAACTAGCCGGCTGGAGCCAAACCTCGACCCCGTCAATTCTCCGGTGAACGACGAAGTTGCCATGGATGTTTTCCGACTGGAGTCTCGTGTTGCAGCTGTCGTGGACTATCTCGCAAGGCTGAAGGCCGCCACATCTCGCATCGACTCGACGCTCTGGCCTGAGGAGACACTTCAGAATGACCTTGAGTCGCTGATGGCCCGCTTGAACACGATCCCTGGTCGAGTGCAGGAATGGAAGAAGTCCTCGGCTCGGTGTGGTGCAGATGTTGCTCTGTATCTGGCCCGAGTCCACTGTAAAGATGCGCGAGAAGAGAAGCTGGCGGCCCTTCGGGTGGCCAACACCAAGAAACACGACTTCAGGTCCTTTATGGAAACTTTCCTTGCGGCCGCCACTCGGATCGCCGACGGAATTGACCTTGATGAATTCGTTGCACCTTCCAGCCCTCCACAGGAGGGGTAAAAAACTTCTTCTGGCTCGTCCTCCTCTCGCACGTCTTGTCACTCCGCTGCCACAGACGGCTTGCAGCGCAAGCTTGCGCAGCGCGCGGGGGTGTTCTTTTGGTCAAACGGTAGCGTCAATGAATCGTCGTTGAGCCCGCTCTTGCGCAACCTCGCAGGTTCCCGCGCAAGCTTCCCGCCTGACTTGGTGAAATCTCCCAAAATCCCAATACTTACCGACCTGCTATAAAAACCCTCACGGCCGGCGAGTCCTGCGTTGCATTTTCCGCTCCCTTCCTGTAGCTTATCTCGTCTACTTCTCCCACAATCGCCAGTGGCACCGGTCCATCATCGTTGCTCAGCCACTCCACCGTCATCAGAGGACAACTCCAGCTGGAAGGCTACACCACGGCGGCGGCGCAGTCCCCGACGTAGTGTAGTGCACGTGGCATCCCTATTGGGTGTGCGCAGGATACCCACCACACGCTCCGCCGCTGGTGCCCGTCCGCAGCTGTTGCCGGCTGCCATTGCCGCCACACCACCATCGAAAGCTAGGGTCATCGCCCGCTCCGCCATCGCGGCCCGAAGGCGGGAGGTGGCCGTGGTGGCTGCCACCCCACTGCCGGCCACCGTGGCCATCACTTGCTCCGCCACCGCGGCCCGAAGGCGGGAGGTGGTGGTCGTGGCCGCCACCCCGTCGTCGGCCTCCATGGCCGCCAGCCCACCATCGACCGCCGGGATCATCACCCGCTCCGCCACCGCCGCCCGAAGGTGGGAGGTGGAGGTGGATGCCTGCACGTGCGTCAGCGACCTTGCGCACTACACCGAGTTTTTGCGGGAGGAGGAGGAGCGCCTTGTCGAGCTTGCAAAGAGCCTTACCGTCGTCGTGGCCGCGGCACACGCCGCTTAGAGGTGACGAATCAGGAGATCTACGAGGAGAACCACTGCTTCGAGAGGGGTCGTCTAGAGCTACAGAGGGCGTTCAAGGTGAGCGTCGCTGAAGCTTCAATAGCGGCAGCCACCATATTGCGGTTGCCCAGCTTGCCAGTAGGCTCCTCCTCCGCCTCTTACTGAGCGTGCTCGGCAGAGGAGAGGCAGCCGAAAGTAGTAAAAAGCCCCTCCGCAGTAGTCGTATTTAGGGGCTATTTTGTTCAGTTCATCTGACTATAGATTTGGTGGAACTATACAACGTACTTAAAATTAGCTACTATATATAGTTGGACTAGCTATTTCAGTACGTGATTGGCGAAAATTGGGGAAAAGTTTGGTCGGTTTATCTGTCGAGTTGAACTTTTTGTATAAATTAAGAACGACTGCTTAATCTTTGAATGAAATCTATGCTTAATTATTGAATTTTAGTTGCAAAAATTAGATACTGCTAGTGATTTTTAGCTTCATATTTTTACAAATAGCAGTGTTACAAGGTTGACAAATGGCAATGTTACTAGATCAACAAATGTCAATCTTTCTAGTTTGACAAATGGTAACATACCCAATATGACAGATGCAAATCGCACCAAATTGTTTGTAAGTGGTTGCACACGGGTCATCCAAAAGAACCGTTTGCGTTGATGAGATGCAGAAATCCTGCTCTAACTTTGCATCATGTCGTCCCATGCCGCTGGGGGGCACGAAGAGGAAGGAAGGCGGCCATGGAAGTCGAAGGGCTCGCTTCCCAGTGAGCCTGTGCAGCGTACAACTTGCACGCTTCCCGGTGAGCCTGTGCATTCGAGGACAACTTGCACTCCTCTCGGCCAGCCTGCGCATCGGACTGCGCTCGCACGCCTACCGTTCAGTCAAGGTCAAGCAGCTGTCCGCACGACACCTCCTATAACCATTAAAACCAAGACACGTGGCATCATGTTAATGGTTAACAGAACGCACACGGTTTGAATTATAGAAACGTTTGAGATATTAAAGTGGCGGCTATTTTTTCAAAATGCCTTTGTTGGCTATCATTATTCGAGTGCGCCTTCTCTCAAAATGGACACGAAAAATACCACAGCATCTCGGGTGCCATTCCATGATGGCATGCCAAGTTTGATGAATTTCAGACGAGTTTTGGATTTACTAGAATTTAAAAACCAGGCATCTCAATGTTTTTCTGGCAATAAACGGTGCCCTGGTGTTTGAAGTTCATTCCCATTTCTTGCATGGGACCTAAGCATGCACCCAAGGACACAGATTTGATTTCCGAACCAATTTACATGCACTTGAGCATGTGCATGTAGTTCAAACTTGAATTATGCACATAAATGCATTGAAAACTCAGTTAATGCATAAATATGTCCAAACGAACTGCAAAAAATCACAAAAAAGTAACACAACACTCCTGCTGTTCTATGTTGACACGAGAAATTTTTTGAAAGCAATAAGAGACAATGGATATCATTTCGTCCCCAAAGGTGGGGCCTTCCGTGCCGAAACCATCATGTTTGTTGTGAGAAAGCTCTGGTTTGTGAGAAGCATATACCCAAACCTGCCCCAAATGGAACAAAAATTTACCAAGGCATGTTGATGCCGCTCCATGATAGCATGCCAAGTTTTATGAATTTCAGACGAGTTTTGGATTTACAAAAATTAGAAACAAGGTATCTTAATGTTTGCGGCCGAGTGACAGTGGTAGGGTGTTTGACATTCATTCCCATTTCTTGCATGGGACCTAAGCATGCACCCAAGGACAAAGATTTGGTTTTTAAACCAATTTATATGCACTGGAGCATGTGCATGTAGTTCAAATTTGAATTATGCACATAAATGCATTGAAAACTTAGTTAATGCATAAAAATGTCCAAACTAACCCTGAATAATCTCAATGTTTTTCCGGCAATAAATGGTGCCCTGGTGTTTGAAGTTCATTCCCATTTCTTTCATGGGACCTAAGCATGCACCCAAGGACACAGATTTGATTTCCGAACCAATTTACATGCACTGGAGCATGTGCATGTAGTTCAAACTTGAATTATGCACATAAATGCATTGAAAACTCAGTTAATGCATAAATATGTCCAAACGATCCCTGAAAAATCACAAAAATTGACACAACACTCTCTTGTTCTATGTTGACATGAGAAAAAATTTGTAAGCAATAAGAGGCAATGGATATCGTTTCATCCCCAAAGGTGGGACGTTCCCTACCGAAACCATCATGCTTGTTGTGAGAAGCTCTGGTTTGTGAGAAGCATATACCCAAACCTGCCCCAAATGGGATAAAATTTTCACCACGGCATGTTGATGCCGCTCCATGATAGCATGCCAAGTTTCATGAATTTCAGATGAGTTTTTGATTTACTAGAATTTAAAACCAGGCATCTCAATGTTTTGTCGGCAATAAACGATGCCCTGGTGTTTGAAATTCATTCCCATTTCTTGCATGGGACCTAAGCATGCACCCAACAACATAGATTTGATTTTTCAACCAATTTATATGCACTAGAGCATGTGCATGCAGTTCAAATTTGAATTATGCACATAAATGCATTGAAAACTCAGTTAATGCATAAAAATGTCCAAACGAACACTGAAAAATCACAAAAATTGACACAACACTCCTGTTGTTCTATGTTGACATGAGAAATTTTTTGAAAGCAATAAGAGGCAATGGATATCGTTTCGTCCCCAAAGGTGGGACGTTCCCTACCCAAACCATCATGCTTGTTGTGAGAAGCATATACCCAAACCTACCCCAAATGGGACAAATTTTTTACCACGGCATGTTGATGCCGCTCCATGATAGCATGCCAAGTTGCATGAATTTCAGATGAGTTTTGGATTTACTAGAATTTAAAAACCAGGCATCTCAATGTTTTGCCGGTAATCAACGGTGCCCTGGTGTTTGAAAATCATTCCCATTTCTTGCATGTACATGTAGTTCCAATTTATATGCACTGGAGCATGTGCATGTAGTTCAAATTTGAATTATGCACATAAATGCATTGAAAAATCAATTAATGCATAAAAATGTCCAAACGAACCTCGAAAAATCACAAAAATTGACACAACACTCCTGTTGTTCTATGTTGACACGAGAAATTTTTTGGAAGCACTAAGAGGCAATGGATATCGTTTCGTCCCAAAAGGTGGGACATTTCCTACCGAAACCATCATGCTTGTTGTGAGAAGCTCTGGTTTGTGAGAACCATATACCCAAACCTACCCCAAATGGGAGAAAAAATTTAGCACGACATGTTGATGCCGCTCCATGATAGCATGCCAAGTTTCTTGAATTTCAGACGAGTTTTGGATTTACTAGAATTTAAAAATCAGGCATCTCAATGTTTGCAGCCGAGTGATGGTGGCAGGGTGTTTGGCATTCATTCCCATTTCTTGCATGGGACCTAAGCAGGCAACCAAGGACATAGATTTGAATTTTCAACTAATTTATATGCATTAGAGCATGTGCTTGTAGGTAAAATTTGAATTATGCACATGAATGCATAGAAAATTCAGTTAATGTATAAAAATGTCCATGTGAACCCGGAAAAATCCCAAAAATTGACACAACACTCCTGTTGTTCTATGTTGACACTAGGAAAAAAATTGAAATCGAGAAGAGGCAACGGATATCGTTTGGTCCAGAAAGGTGAAACGTTCCCAACCAAAACCATCACACTTGTTGTGTGAGAAGCTTTGGTTTATGAGAAGCTTATACCCAAACCTGCCCCAAATGGGACAAAGATTTTACCACGGCATGTTGATGCCGCTCCATGATAGCATGCAAGTTTCATGAATTTTGGACGAATTTTGGATTTACTAGAATTACAAAAGCAAGTACGTCGACGTTTGCCGGAGAGCCACGGTGTCGTGGTATTCGAATTTCATCCCCATTTCTTGCATGGGAGATAAGCATAAACCCATGGACACATATATGATGTTACAACCCATGTTGGTGCACCGGAGCATGTGCATGTAGTTTAATTTTGAATTGTGCACCTGAAATGGCTAGAAAACCAATTTAATGTATAAAATGTTCAAACGAACCCTGAATAATTCCAATTCTTTTACAACACACATATAGTTTCATGTTCACTCCAGATAAAAGGTCTAGCAATTCAAACATCATCCATTGCCGCTGTGACCCCATTATGTAATTCAAATCAAGATGAAAAATCAAGTAGACCACACGCAGTTTATTATCACCAACCGTGTGAGATGCAACGCAAAATATCCTGGAGCACCGTTGGTGTATAGTACACCTATGGCTTATGCGAGAAGGTGCGTCGACTATAGTCCACAGCCGGTGTCTCAAGCAAACTAGCTCGCTCGCCAAATATCATTTCACTGTTCAATCATCGCCGGTGAAAGACGGTCACGTGGACCCACGTCGTGAGGGCAACTTCGATGGCCCACTCCGGCGAGAGCGCGGCCACAGCTGCCATGCGCGTGCTAACAAGGTGCATGAGCACGACCACAATCTGCGACCGAGCGGCCATGGCAGCCCAAACGGCCGCTGTTGCTTCTCAGCTGGCGGCAGCAACATTTGGCTCGGGGATAACAACTGGCAAGAGTGGCACATCAGCTGTCCGTTCCACAGCGGCGGCCTTAGCCCAGATGGAGGACACCCACGACCATGTCGAGGCCGCCCATGCCCAGCTCCTGGCGGTCACCGCACAAATTGAATGAAGCTTCTCCGACAACGGTCGACAACCCACGGCCAAAGAGCTAGCAATCGCCGAGAGTGTTCCAGCAGCCGTCCGTTCCTCCGCCACATACCTTGCGATGACGGAGCCCTTCCAAGCCCAGATCACATCTGCCCATGCCCAGCTCGTAGCGGCCTTTTCCAAAGAGATGGCAGACACGGATGGCGAGATGCTTGCCGAGTATGGTGTGATGGATGCCATGGAGCCCCTTCCATAGGAGACTGTCGGCCGCGAGCTGGACATGGAGGCAGCGGCGGAGATCGACGAGCACCAGCCGTAGTAGTACTCTTTGTTTTGTTTAATTAAGAGCGCCGATCTTTAAGTTGTTAGAGTAATGTTTAGGTCAGCTAGCTCTGTTTAATTGTTGAACTTTCTTGATTAAGAAGTTAGTCTCCTTTGTTTACCCAAATTATGCAATGACGTGGATGACCACTATAACCATGGAAATTCAAACCAAAATTTTGGACGTTCAAACTCATCACACACGGGTTAAGCTATCTAAATCATTTGTGATGTTCACATATCGTACATAGTTCTGAATAAGGGACTGTATCTGATGACACTTTGCGCGCCGGTTTTTTCGCTGAAGCGATTCCAAATTTTCGGCTTTCGCGGAAATATCTACCTCACCGCCCCCTCCCCCTTACCAAAATCCACATTTCCCCTATTTCCGCCTTTCTTTCCAAGTTGAAACCTTCACTCCTTACTTGTAGTGCTGCCTCCTCGTCGGCGACCCTCCTTCACGCTTCTCGGCTCGTCTATCTAGGCAGGTAATACACACCTGACCCCCATCCTCCTCCTCCTTCCACATCCCACATGTCCTGACCTCCGGCACAAGCGCGGCACCTTCCACCCAAATCATCGACTCCTCCACCAAATAAGTGCGGCCCTAAGCCATGGTGCATGCAGTATAGCCAGGATCTCAAGGAGCATTTGGCAGCGGAGAAGCAAATCGCGGCCGCACATGCGGATGAGGTCACGATGGCTGCCATTCGTGCCGACCCCCAGATCTTGGAGCAGCACCTTGCCATTTGCTAGCTACGCCGGTTAAGCATGCGCGGTTTACCCGTTGCGTGTGCTGCTCCTGCCTTTCCTTCACAAATTCTAGTGAATTGTGCTATCTAATTTTACCATGCAATATGTTGCTCTAGTGTATATGTTCTATATGTCATGCAGTGTGGTTCTCACTTATTAATTGTTCTGTTAATTAGTTGTCGTCTTCAGTTAACTGCTTGGTTCAATTCTGCAAATGTGATGTTTAATTCTTCAGGCTGTAATTTTGTATTGTCTTCCATGTGAGAAATGAATCAAATTTATCTTTACAAAATACACTAGAAACGAATACAATTGCTATATTTCCAAGTTGTTAAGCATGCTTGGTTTCGTTATACATTGTGCAATGTGGTGCTCAGTTAACGTTTGGTTCATTTGTGTTGTGGTGTTTAGTTAACTATTTGGTTCAATTCTGCAATGTGATGTTCAATGGTTGTGGGTGTATTCTGTTATTGTATACCATGTGAGGAATAAATTGAATTTGGCTATAGTAAATACTTAACATGATGACTAACTACCTGTTGACACCAGATTTTGGCACGACCAAGAACTTAATTAAGATGGCCTCAAATGGAGAAGTGCTCAAACTAAGAAAGTTCCGTATCGTCAAAAGGAGAAACTTTGATGTTTAGGCCATCCCCATCCGATCTCATCTCGAAGGCCGAAGTTGTGTTCGAAATACCGAGATTTTGTATTCAGAACACTATTCGGCTGATTACGCTCCCAAGACTGCCTCGTATGGAAAAAATGATCTACATGGATTGTCTTCGTCTCGTCGAAATGATCGATTTTGATATAAAAATCATCCCAATCCGAGTTCGTATGCAAATGTTAAAGCTATCGGAGTGCAGCCCTGTCATGAAGCGTGATGTGGCGCGCCCCACCAGACCTATGTCTGATGGGTAGCGCGAGCGAATAGGTGTTTTGCGTGAACGTTTTGGCCCATAAGATGGCCTCATATCAAAAAACGTTCAACATGAAAGTTGTTCGTCTCGTCGAAACGGTCAAGATTGCTTTTGGACTCGTTTCCATACGAGGTCGTTTACCACCACACAAAAAACGATTCGCAAGGTGCAGCCAGTTTAAACCGAACAGTTTTGGAAAGTTCGGACAAAACCAATCCGAATTTGACTAGGGTTTTGGACGTGAATCCAAGCCTTTTCCTTGCACGGGAAGTCCAGCCACCTCTTATATATCTATAAGGGGCGACGGCCGATTGAACAACACACAATCGATCAAATCATCTATCACTTTTTATCTTTTATCTTTTCTCCTTAACCCTAGTTCTTCTTCTTCCTCATTCTTTGTCTGTTCTTCTTGTTGCACGGCGGCGAGCCTCGAGGCCCTAGGGGCGATCAGGTCGACCTAGGGCAGCCCATAGCCGCTGCGCGCCCTGACGGGATCCCTCCCGGGTGCATGGGGTTCCGGGTCATCAAAAGCGCCCGCTGGATTGCTTACGTACCGCGCTTCCGGATGGGTCTCGTTCGACGTGAGCTGCGGTGCATCACCCTCGGCATTGGAGGTACACGGTGACGTGTTCATGTGCGAACACACTTTTTGGCGACTCCACTGGGGACGAAGCTTTGAACGGTCTCCAACCCGTTCTTGCTATGAAGAGATCGTCATCAAGTTGATGCAATCTACAAGGGTAATATGAATACCCAATTCCCCTTTGTATATGCAAATAATCCATATGTTGTTGCTAGATCACCTAATGAGCATAATGTATCGGCTAGCCCTAGTTTTATCAATCATGCATATAATTATGCGCAAGGGCCGATGCAAAACAATCTTCATGCTTCAAATTCTTACGATTTTAGCAACGTACAACATATGTATCAAAACTCCAATGCATCGGCAACGCCACAAATCCATATGCCGATGAACAACATGATGGGTTTGGCTAATCAATTTGAAACACCGCATGTTAAAATTTACAATAGCATACAAGAAAGTGTTTCACCTTTTTATTCATCGGCAACTAATTTGCAATATGTGAATCAAACCTTGCCGATGGATGGGAGAATTGGCCATGCTACTACTAGCTATTCAGCCAGTTACTCTCAACCATCATATGCTACACCTCATGTTAGTAATTTTTCAGCACCGTATGCAACCGTATATGTTCATAATTCGGCCCCGCATCTTCATGGTCATAGCTGAATAAGTGAAAATTTAACAAGAACACATGTGCCATCATCAAATACTGTAGCATATAATGCATACTCTACACAATTCAATAATTTCGGCAACACTCACGAATCATTGCCGAAAGAATCTGAAAGTATTGTGGGGCAATCCCTTCCAGAAGCGGTTCTGGTTGCATTAAAAAAGAGCTTGGCCCAAAACACGAGAATTAGTGCTCTTTGCCTTGAACAATATGAGAAGGGGTTGTTTCCTGATTATGCTGCAATAAAGGCTATAGTTTTGCAGGACGATGAAATTCATCAATTGATAGTATTGGTGAGAGAGCATATGGTTATACAGTAGTGCATACACCTCCACCTAGTACCGCAGCATATAATACACCCCTACATAATTGCAAAATTTCGGCAACACTAACACTTCATTGCCGAAAGATCCTAAAAGCATTGGGGGGCAAACTGATCTAGAGCGGGCTGAAATTGAGAGGGGAGTTAAAGCTTTGCGTGATAGAGTGCAAGTACTTCGTAAAGAGGGAATTGATAAGGAATTGGCTCAAAGAAAAGAAGCCTTGCCAATTGATATAACCGATGTAAAGAAAGATGATTCAGAACATGAAAGTGCTTCAGTTGAAAAAGCCAAATCAAGAAGTATATATTCTGAACCCATCAAATCCAACGAGGCAAGCATCACTAAGAAAGGGCATGCCAAGCATAGGAAAACAATGGTGCTTGATTTTTCTGAAGTTAATGGAACCTACTTCCTGCCCTATGAGTTTCGTGCCATAGAAATTGATGAGCTTCAAGAACAAGAACAAGTGGTAGAACAAAGTACGACCAACAAAAATCTTCAGTATAATGATGCACGGAATCAAGAAAAAGATGATGAAGAGGCATTGGGGAGCCATCCAAAGGCGGATGAAGATATTGTTCAAGTCACACCACCATCATGCTCTCCCAACATATTTGAAGAGGTATGTTTAGCAAGTAATTTACCTATTTTCAGATTTGGTCAAAACTTTATTGTTGATGCATCTATTAGAAAAATCCTCTTAAGTAATGTTGAAAGACCAATGAAGAAGGGTAATTTACTTGTTAGCAATAAAATCGTTATAGAATATATTGGTCAACCCATTGCGCCATTTATAAAGACCGATAATAACTTATTGTTGCAGCCAAAGCTTTTCCTGTTGCTGTATTTAAAGTTTGTATCTACATGGGTAGCTTTGCTTGTTTCATACTTGGCTTACTCTTGGTCTCAATTGAGGCATGCATGTTCTAACTATTTTTGTTTCAGAAAATTAAAGCCAAGGTTAGATTATTTTCAGAAAACCGATGCTAGTATAACATCTTATCCAATGACATCGGTAAGAGAATGCAAAATAATATTCATAGCTGAATGGGGTGACACAAAATCTGAACCATTCGTTTGCTTAACTCCAAAGCCGTTCTCACAGCAAGATCGGCTAGAAAATAAAAAGTTTACCTTAAGTTCAAGCATGTGTGATCAAATATTTGATTTGTTGCTGAAAAATAATTACATAAGAATTCTTGATCACCATGTCAAGTGATAACCCACAAGTATGGGGGTTCGCAACAGCTTTCGAGGGTAGAGTATTCAACCCAAATTTATTGATTCGACACAAAGGGAGCCAAAGAATATTCTCAAGTATTAGCAGCTGAGTTGTCAATTCAACCACACCTGGAAACTTAGTATCTGCAGCAAAGTGTTTAGTAGCAAAGTAATATGATAGTGGCTGTAGTGGCAACAAAAGTAAAGACAGCAAAAGTAATGTTTTTGGTATTTTGTAGTGATTGTAACAGTAGCAGCGGAAAAGTAAATAAGCGAGAACCAGTATATGGAAAACTCGTAGGCACCGGATCAGTGATGGATAATTATGCCGGATGCGATTCATCATGTAACAGTCATAACATAGGGTGACACAGAACTAGCTCCAGTTCGTCAATGTAATGTAGGCATGTATTCCGTAAATAGTCATACGTGCTTATGAAAATAACTTGCATGACATCTTTTGTCCTACCCTCCCGTGGCAGCAGGGTCCTATTGGAAACTAAGGGATATTAATGTCTCCTTTTAATAGGGAACCAGAACAAAGCATTAGCACATAGTGAATACATGAACTCCTCAAACTATGGTCATCACCGGGAGTGGTCCCGATTATTGTCACTTCGGGGTTGCCGGATCATAACACATAGTAGGTGACTATAGACTTGCAAGATAGGATCTAGAACTCACATATATTCATGGAAACAAAATAGGTTCAGATCTGAAATCATGGCACTCGGGCCCTAGTGACAAGCATTAAGCATAGCAAAGTCATAGCAACATCAATCTCAGAACATAATGGATACTAGGGATCAAACCCTAACAAAACTAACTCGATTACATGATAAATCTCATCCAACCCATCACCGTCCAGCAAGCCTACGATGGAATTACTCACGCACAGCGGTGAGCATCATGAAATTAGTGATGGAGGATGGTTGATGATGACGACGGCGACAAATCTCCCTCTCCGGAGCCCCGAACGGACTCCAGATCAGCCCTCCCGAGAGGTTTTAGGGCTTGGCGGCGGCTCCGTATCGTAAAACGTGATGATTTCTTCTCTCTGATTTTTTTCTCTCCGAAAGCAAATATATAGAGTTGGAGTTGGCGTCGGAGGGTCAATAGGGGGCCCACAAGGTAGGGGGCGCGCCCTAGGGGGGGGGGGGCGCCCCCCACCCTCGTGGAAAGGGTGTGGGCCCCCTGGTCTTCATATTTGGTGAGGATTTTTTTTATTTTTTCTAAGACCTCCCGTGGAGTTTCAGGTCATTCCGAGAATATGTGTTTTCTGCACATAAAACAACATCATGGTAATTCTGCTGAAAACAGCGTTAGTCCGGGTTAGTTCCATTCAAATCATACAAGTTAGAGTCCAAAACAAGGGCAATAGTGTTTGGAAAAGTAGATACGACGGAGACGTATCAACTCCCCCAAGCTTAAACCCTTGCTTGTCCTCAAGCAATTCAGTTGACAAACTGAAAGAAAGAAAGAAAAACTTCTACAAAATCTGTTTGCTCTTGTTGTTGTAACTATGTCAAGCCAGCATTCAAGTTTTCAGCATAGATCATAACTAACCACACTTGCAATAATTCTCAGGTCTCATCATTACTCATATCAATAGCATAATAAACTAGCAAGTCATAATAATAAATCTCGAATGACAACACTTTCTCAAAACAATCATAATATGATATAACAAGATGGTATCTCGCTAGCCCTTTCTGAGACCGCAAAACATAAATGCAGAGCACCTTTAAAGATCAAGGACTGACTAGACATTGTAATTCATGGTAAAAGAGATCCAATCATAGTCATACCCAACATAGATTAATAGTGACGAATGCAAATGATAGCTGTGCTCTCCAGCTAGTGCTTTTTAATAAGAGGGTGATGACTCAACATAAAAGTAAATGGATAGGCCCTTCGTAGAGGGAAGCAGGGATTTGTAGAGGTGCCAGAGCTCGGTTTTGAAATAGAGATAAATTGTATTTTGAGCGGTATACTTTCATTGTCAACGTAACAACTAAGAGATGGCGATATCTTCCATGCTAAACACATTATAGGCGGTTCCCAAACAGAATGGTAAAGTTTATACTCCCCCTCCACCAACAGGCATCAATCCATGGCTTGCTCGAAACAACGAGTGCCTCCAACATACATCAGGTCCCAAGGGGAGTTTTGTTTGCAATTAATTTTGATTTAGTTTGCATAAAGCATGGGACTGGGCATCCCGGTGACCAGCCATTTTCTCGTGAGTGAGGAGCGGAGTCCACTCCTCTTGAGAATAACCCGCCTAACACGGAAGATAAGGACAACCTTTGTTGATACATGAGCTATTCAAGCATACAAAACATAATATTTATTTGAAGGTTTAGAGTTTGGCACATACAAATTTACTTGGAACGGCAGGTAGATACTGCATATAGGAAGGTATAGTGGACTCATCTGGAATAACTTTGGGGTTTAAGGGATTGGATGCACAAGCAGTATTCCCGCTTAGTACAAGTGAAGGCTAGCAAAAGACTGGGAAGCGACCAACTAGAGAGCGACAACGGCCATGTACATGCATTAAAATTAATAAACATTGGATGCAAGCATGAGTAGGATATAATCCACCATGAACATAAATATCATGAAGGCTATGTTGATTTCGTTTCAACTACATGCGTGAACATGTGCCAAGTCAAATCACTTAAATCATTCAAAGGAGGATACCACCCCATCATACCACATCATAATCATCTCAATAGCATGTTGGCACACAAGGTAAACCATTATAACTCATAGCTAATCAAGCATGGCACAAGCAACTATGATCTCTAATTGTCAATGCAAACATGTTTATTCATAATAAGCTGAATCAAGAACGCGGGACTCATCATATTTACAAAAACAAAAGAGGTCGAGTTCATACCAGCTTTTCTTATCTCAGTCAGTCCATCATATATCATCATAATTGCCTTTCACTTGCACGATCGAACGGTGTGAATAATAATAAGAGTGCACGTGCATTGGACTAAGCTGGAATCTGCGAGCATTCAATAAATAGGAGAAGACAAGGCAATATGGGCTCTAGTTAAATCAACAATAATGCATATAAGAGCCACTTCAACAATTTAATTATGGTCTTCTTCTACTGACCCCCAAAGAAAAGAAAAGAAATAAAACTATTTACACGGGAAAGCTCCCAACAAGCAAAAGAACGGGAAATATTTTTGGGTTTTCTTTTAGTTATTACTACTACCGCAGAAAAATAAACTACTACTAATTTTTTTGGTTTTTCTTAAGGTTTATTAAACACACAAGAAGAAAGCAGGAAAAGGAAAATAAACTAGCATGGATATTACAATGAAAAAGTATGAGCACCGACATCTAGCAATGAGTGTGTGTGAACATAAATGTAATGTCTGTGAGAAATACGTACTCCCAAAGCTTAGGCTTTTGGCCTAAGTTGGTCTATGGCCACGGCTGGCCTGGCGGATATCCATAATAATAGTTGTTGGGGTCGTACTGTGATGAAGAAGAAGGCTCCGATTGCCACTGGCTGGCAATCATCTCCGGATCCCACTGATAGTTAGACTGTCATGAAGGATCAAATTGTGGTTCCGGCTCTGGCTCCTCAGCTGGTGCAGGGTTTCGGTAGGCGTGAATAGCTGCCAACGGAACAAGCTACGTGCCTGCAGTCAAATCAAACAAAGAAGGAGCAGGCAAGGTAATAGTCTCAAGATGATGTTTATTAAAGAACAATTGATATCTAAGCTCCCCTGCCCTATTCTTAACAATAAAATCATGTGCCACCATACTTTTACGATCTAGATAAATATGGGGTAGCACTTTTTATTCCTTCTCAGCATGCCTAATAGATATGTTAGAATGTGCAACTAGGCGTGTGGCATAGATGCCTCCAAAGATGGGGCCCTTAGTACGGTTCATATTTAACCGTCTAGCAATAATACCGCCCAAACTAAAATTGTTATCACTATATAAACCTTGGAGCAGAATAATTAAATCTGGGATACTAAGGTTTCCAGAATTTCCGCGTCCAATTAAACAACGACTAGCAAATAATGCAAAGTAACGCAAAACAGGAAAATGTATGCTAGTGATTCATGCATCGGAAACCTTCCTGGTTTCTCCTACCGTGATATTATCAATAAACCCAGACACATCATCATGATGTGGTTCTTCTGTGTTGCCCTCAAAAGGGACTAAACAAATATGATAGAAATCATAAAGTGACATCTCCTTAGGCTCATCATATAAATGAAATTCCACTGTAGGTGGTGAGTTCCTAGGATGAAAATAAAAGTTTTGCACAAAGGTATTTGTGAGTAAGAGATACTGATTGCATTGGTCGTGGAGGAAAGCGGTGAGGCCTGCATTGTGAGCCAATTCATGAAAATCTTCATAAATACTGGCTGCTCTCAAGAAATCTTCAAAAGGCCATTCACACGCTCGAATCTCCGCGGTGCGTGGCAAATTATACTTAGGCTTAGGTGCCTTTTCCTTTGAGCTTTGGCTTGATGAGCCCCTCAATAATCTCCTCATCATTTTTCTGAAACAATCTGAAATTTTTAGTAACTTCAAAATAAAAGTAAACCAAACTCAATAAAACTGATAGCAACTACTCCTACAAGTGCCTAGAGCCTATATCAAGCATTAGAACTACTTAGAACCATATAAATTTGACATGCAAGCTCAAGAACATGGTCACCTATGCAGCACAAATTTGCAAAGAATAAAGCACTAGAACAAAAAATAATTGGACCAATGGAGGGGTCACATACCAAGGAACAATCTCCCCAAGCAGTTTTGAGAGATGTGCTTTGAGCAAGGAGATCGAAAATCACAGCAAAAGTGGCTGGAACTCCTGCTTGAGTTGGTTTTTCGGGTTTGTGTGAGATAGAGGAAGAAGATGGGTGCTGGGATAAGTGGAGGAGGGCCACCGTGGGCCCACGAGGCAGGGGGCTCGCCCTATAGGGGGGGGGGTGCGCCCACCACCCTCGTGGCCAGATGGCAGCTCCTCCCGCGGTAATTTTTGCACAGTAAATCCTCAAATATTCCCGAAAAAATCATATTAAATTGGCATGGCATTTTGAGGACTTTTATTTTCGGGATATTTCTATATTGCACAGATAAATCAGGAAACAGACAGAAATTTACTATTTTTACTTTATTTCATATAAATGACAGAAAATATAAAGAGGGTACAGAAGTTTGTGCTTCTAGTTTCATCCATCTCATGCTCATAAAAAAGAATCCACTAACAAGGTTGATCAAGTCTTGTTAACAAACTCATTCCGATAATCATGAAACCGGAGAAATTTCGAATAACACTAAGTTACCTCAACGGGGATATGCACATCCCCAATAATAAGAATATCATGTTTCTTTTTGACAGTAGGAAGAGGAAATTCAAAACCTCCAAATATAATCGATGGAATTTTTCCAATAGAGTTGATACTATGAACTTGAGGTTGTTTCCTCGGAAAGTGTACCGTATGCTCATTACCATTAACATGAAAAGTGACATTGCCTTTGTTGCAATCAATAACAGCCCTTGCAGTATTAAGAAAAGGTCTTCCAAGAATAATAGACATACTATCATCCTCGGGAATATCCAGAATAACAAAGTCCATTAAAATAGTAATGTTTGCAACCACAACGGGCACATCCTCACAAATACCGACAGGTATAGCAGTTGATTTATCAGCCATTTGCAAAGATATTTCAGTAGGTGTCAGCTTATTCAAGTCAAGTCTACGATATAAAGAGATAGGCATGACACTAACACCGGCTCCAAGATCACATAAAGCAGTTTTAATATAATTTCTTTTAATGGAGCAAGGTATAGTAGGTACTCCGGGGTCTCCAAGTTTCTTTGGTATTCCACCCTTAAAAGTGTAATTAGCAAGCATGGTGGAAATTTCAGCTTCCGGTATCTTTCTTTTATTAGTAATGATATCTTTCATATATTTAGCATAAGGATTTGTTTTGAGCACATCAGTTAATCTCATACGCAAAAAGATAGGCCTAATCATTTCAGCAAAGCGCTCAAAATCATCATCATCCTTTTTCTTGGATGGTTTCGGAGGAAAAGGCATGGGTTTCTGAACCCAAGGTTCTCTTTCTTTACCATGTTTCCTAGCAACAAAGTCTCTTTTATCATAACGTTGATACTTTGATTGTGGGTTATCAAGATCAACAGCAGGTTCAATTTCTACATCATTATCATTACTAGGTTTAACATGATCATGAACATTTTTATTAGGTTCATGTTCATTACCAGATTGTGTTTCGGCATCAGACATAGATATATTATTTGGATTATCAGGTGGTTCAGCAATAGGTTCACTAGAAGTTTGCACAGTTCTATCATTTTTCTTCTTCTTCTTTTTAGAAGAACTAGGAACATCAACATTATTTCTTTGAGAATCTTGCTCGATTCTCTTAGGGTGGCCTTCAGGATACAAAGGTTCCTGAGTCATTCTACCAGTTCTAGTAGCCACTCTAACAGCATAATCATTTTTCTTATTATTCATTTCATCAAGCACTTCTTTTTGAGCTTTAAGTACTTGTTCTACTTGAGTGGTAACCATAGAAGCATGTTTGCTAACAAGTTTAAGTTCACCTTTAATATCGGCCATATAATCACCCAAGCGTCTAATCATATATGCATTTTCTTTTAATTGTCTACCGAAATAAGCATTGAAGTCGTCTTGCTTATACATAAAGTTATCAAACTCATCCAAGCATTGACTAGCAATTTTAGTAGGAGGGACTTCAGCTTTATCATATCTATAGAGAGAATTTACCTTTACTACCTGTGTCGGGATATCGAGATCAGGAGGTTCTTCAGTAAATAAATAATTGAGATCATATGTTTCTTCAACAGGCGGTGAATTAAGACCATGTATTTCTTCAATAGGAGGTAAATTCTTAATGTCTTCAGCTTTAATACCTTTTTATTTCATAGATTTCTTTGCCTCTTGCATATCTTCGGGACTGAGGAATAGAACACCTCTCTTCTTCGGAGTTGGTTTAGGAATAGGCTCAGTAATTGGAGCAGGAGTTGGCTCGGGAGCTGGCTCAGGAGGTGCCCAATTATTTTCATTTGTCAACATATTATTCAATAGAATTTCAGCTTCATCCGGTGTTCTTTCCCTGAAAAGAGAACCAACACAACTATCCAGGTAATCTCTGGAAGCATCGGTTAGTCCATTATAAAAGATATCAAGTATTTCAGGTTTCTTAAGAGGATGATCAGGCAAAGCATTAAGTAACTTGAGAAGCCTCCCCCAAGCTTGTGGGAGACTCTCTTCTTTAATTTGCACAAAATTGTATATTTCCCTCAAAGCAGCTTGTTTCTTATGAGCAGGGAAATATTTAGCAGAGAAGTAATAAATCATATCCTGGGGACTACGCACACAACCAGGATCAAGAGAATTAAACCATATCTTAGCATCACCCTTTAATGAGAACGGAAATATTTTGAGTAAATATAGGTAACGTGATCTCTCATTATTAGTGAACAGGGCAGCTATATCATTTAACTTAGTAAGATGTGCCACAACAGTTTCAGATTCATAGCCATAAAACAGATCAGATTCAACCAAAGTAATTATATCAGGATCAACAGAGAATTCATAATCTTTATCAAGAACACATATAGGTGAAGTAGTAAAAGTAGGGCCGGGTTTCATTTTATCTCTAAGTGATTCTTTTTTCCATTTAATTAATAACCTCTTAAGCTCATATCTATCTCTGCAAGCTAAAATAGCTAAAGAAGCATCATGATCAAATAAATAACCCTCAGGAATAACATGCATATTTTCATCATCACTATCATCATCGTATTCAGATTCAATAATTTCTCTTTCTCTAGCCCTAGCAATTTGTTCATCAAGAAATTCACTAAGGGGCACATTAGTATCAGGCATAGAAGCAGTTTCATCATAAGTATCATGCATAGCAGAAGTGGCATCATCAATAACATGCGACATATCAAAACGAATAGCAGAAGCAGGTGTAGGTGTCGCAAACTTACACATAACAGAAGGTGAACCAAGTGCAGAGCTAGATGGCAGTTCCTTACCTCCCCTTGTAGTTGAGGGGTAGATCTTGGTTTTTGGATCTCTCAAGTTCTTCATAGTGTCCAGCAGATATAAATCCCAAGTGACTCAAAGAATAGAGCTATGCTCCCCGGCAACGGCGCCAGAAATTTGTCTTGATAAGCCACAAGTATAGGGGATCGCAACAGCTTTCGAGGGCAGAGTATTCAACCCAAATTTATTGATTCGACACAAGGGGAGCCAAAGAATATTCTCAAGTATTAGCAGCTGAGTTGTCAATTCAACCACACCTGGAAACTTAGTATCTGCAGCAAAGTGTTTAATAGCAAAGTAATATGATAGTGGTGGTAGCGGCAACAAAAGTAAAGACAACAAAAGTAATGTTTTTGGTATTTCGTAGTGATTGTAACAGGAGCAGCGGAAAAGTAAATAAGCGAGAACCAGTATATGGAAAACTCGTAGGCACCGGATCAATGATGGATAATTATCCCGGATGCGGTTCATCATGTAACAGTCATAACATAGGGTGACACAGAACTAGCTCCAGTTCATCAATGTAATGTAGGCATGTATTCCGTAAATAGTCATACGTGCTTATGGAAAAGAACTTGCATGACATATTTTGTCCTATCCTCCCGTGGCAGCAGGGTCCTATTGGAAACTAAGGGATATTAAGGTCTCCTTTTAATAGAGAACCGGAACAAAGCATTAGCACATAGTGAATACATGAACTCCTCAAACTATGGTCATCACCGAGAGTGGTCCCGATTATTGTCACTTCGGGGTTGCCAGATCATAACACATAGTAGGTGACTATAGACTTGCAAGATAGGATCTAGAACTCACATATATTCATGGAAACATAATAGGTTCAGATCTGAAATCATGGCACTCGGGACCTAGTGACAAGCATTAAGCATAGCAAAGTCATAGAAACATCAATCTCAGAACATAATGGATACTAGGGATCAAACCCTAACAAAACTAACTCGATTACATGATAAATCTCAACCAACCCATCACCATCTAGCAAGCCTACGATGGAATTACTCACGCATGGCAGTGAGCATCATGAAATTGGTGATGGAGGATGGTTGATGATGACGACGGCGACGAATCCCCCTCTCCGGAGCCCCGAACGGACTCCAGATCAGCCCTCCCGAGAGGTTTTAGGGCTTGGCGGCGGCTCCGTATCGTAAAACGCGATGATTTCTTCTCTCCGAAAGCAAATATGTAGAGTTGGAGTTGGCGTCGGAGGGTCAATAGGGGGCCCACGAGGTAGGGGGCGCGCCCTAGGGGGGGGGGCCACCCTCGTGGAAAGGGTGTGGGCCCCCTGGTCTTCATATTTGGCGAGGATTTTTTATTATTTTTTCTAAGACCTCCCGTGGAGTTTCAGGTCATTCCGAGAATATTTGTTTTCTGCACATAAAACAACATCATGGTAATTCTGCTGAAAACAGCGTCAGTCCGGGTTAGTTCCATTCAAATCATACAAGTTAGAGTCCAAAACAAGGGCAAAAGTGTTTGGAAAAGTAGATACGAGGAGACATATCATCAAGCCATCAATTCAAGGAAGAATGTATTGTAGGTTGCATCATTCGTTCAAACATAATTTTGAGGATTGCAATATGTTTCGTCAAATAGTTAAATCGGCCATTGATAAAGGACGATTGAGAATTGTTGAAACACCAAAGGATGACCAGTCTATTCCGATTGGTCTTGATGGCAAAAGGTTTTTGCATCGGCTACTTCAAGCCGATCCATCTAAAGAGAAGGTAAAAACTACAGGTGACGGGATCAAGCTTTCAAGTAAAGAAGTTGTTGAAGAGCACAATGAACATAAACTTGAGGGCGAGAATTCCATCGAAGCTACAATGAAAACGCCAAGGACTGGGGGCAACAAGCAAATCCAATGATCAAGGAAAGCAAACCAAAAGAAAACAAAGGCCGAAATAAGCGCAAGTGTAAGAGATCAAAAATCACCTTTGTTGAACTATTAGATAAATATCAAAGGAAGAGTGAAGAGAAGAATACTTATCGGCCAAATCATGCAAAGAAACCAAGATCACCCCCAAGGTGCAAATGTGAGGATCGGTATTGGCAAAGTGGGAATTATAATGCAACATATTCATATCCTTATTTTGGGCTGCCAATGCCAATGCCATGGATGCCTACCTATGCTCATGTAGATCCATATCCATTATGGGACAGGTATGATACATGGGCACATTTTCCATCTTATTTTATACCATCTCATCAATATTATGCATCTCCGAGAAGATCAACATTTGAACAAGCACATGTTAAAGACCGTTTCAATCATAAGGAATCAGTCCAGAGCTCAAGGACGAAGAAAGAGGTGGTCAAGCAAGTTTACCGTGTTAAAAAAGATGGTCGTAAGTGTGCTGATAGTTATATTGCTGGGATTATGCAATTGCTAATCAGATCTTATCTAATACACATGAACACTATTTGATTTGATGCGGAAATTAGTTGATACTAGTGTTCATACCTCCGTTTGGAGAGGCCATCACGGTGGAGGAAGTAGTCGGATGACGAACTGCAGCAGCGTAGCAGGTCACTTCGGCACCTCGCCGGAGCAAAGTCAGGCCTTCACATCAACGTCCAGTGCACTCCCGATTGGATTTGGAGTAAATTTCGGAGGGCACTATTATCCTAAACGATACAACCATCAATTAGGTGCAGGGATGCCCTCCTTTATATATAGCACTGTATATGACGTGGGACCTAACCATAATCTTAATTAGCCCCCCAATCACAGGCACAAATTGCTAATTACCGTTAATTAGTGTTAATCCCATAATTAACTATTGGGCCCACTTTAACTTATGGTAATTAACATATTAACCATTTAATCACTTAATTTTCTAACATTCTCCCACTTAATTGAATGGTTAATGTCATTAGTCCATACTTCAACAAAGGCATCACACCAAGATAATGTATTCGCAGCAATAGTATAATCATTACTGGAACCCCAAAATCTATAGCGTAAGACTTCATTTCAGAATGGATAATTATTTATGGTTGGGAGTCCATATGGGCATGCATCCATACTCCCTACTTATGGTCCTAATAGTTTGTTTCTTTATTAATCATTATGTGCACTTAGTAAGCGAAACAAACTTCCTTATTCCAAGTTCAAATATTGAGATCTCATCATTTAGTTACCCCAGTAGTTATAGGCTTTCCATTAGACCCATGCTAGCAATATGTTCTCGAAAGAGATTTGGTGGCAAGCCTTTAGTCAGGGGATCAACAATCATCATTTTAGTACTTATATGCTGAATTTTAATTGTTTGATCTTGGACTCTATCTTTCACAACAAGGTACTTAAGGTCAATATGTTTGGCAGCACCACTTGACTTGTTGTTACTTGAAAGGAAAACTGCAGCTTGATTATCGCAGAATAATGTAAGTGGTTTATTTATGCTGTCTACCACTATAAGTCTGGGGACGAAGTTCTTAAGCCATATGGCTTGCCCGGTAGCCTCACAACATGCCACAAACTCTGATTGCATAGTTGAAGATGCAGTAAGTGTTTGTTTGCAGCTTTTCCATGAAATTGCTCCCCCTGCAAGTGTGAAGATATAGCCTGATGTGGATCTCTTAGTATCCTTACACCCTGCAAAATCAGCGTGTGAGTAACCCATAATTTCTAGGCTGTCAGTCTTTCTATATGTAAGCATATGATTTTTAGTCCCTTGCAGATAGCGCATTACTTTCTTGACAGCTTTCCAATGATCTAAGCCTGGATTAGACTGATATCTGCCAAGCATTCCAGTTACATACGCTAAGTCGGGACGCGTACATACTTGAGCATACATGATGCTCCCAACAGCCGAGGCATAAGGAATTGTCTTCATTTGATCAATCTCTAATTTATTCTTGGGACACTGAAATAGACCAAACTTATCACCTTTAACAATAGGTGCGGGAGTGGAAGAACAGTTATGCATGTTGTATGTTTTAAGGACTTTGTCAATATATGCCGTCTGGGACAGTCCTAATGTCCCTTTAGACCTGTCTCGGTGGATTTCTATGCCCAAAACATAAGAGGCATCCCCAAGACCTTTCATGTCAAAATTAGATGAAAGAAATCTTTTGGTCTCATATAACATGTCTAAATCACTGCTGGCTAGCAAGCTATCATCCACATAAAGTACTAATATGATAAACTTGCTCCCACTGGTCTTAATGTATATGCAATTGTCCACTTCATTTTCCTTAAAATTAAATTTCCTTATAACCTCATCAAATTTAAGGTACCACTGTCTAGACGCTTGTCTTAGCCCATAGATAGATTTCTTAAGTCGACATCCCATATGTTCCTTGCCTTCCGGTTGAGCCATATATACATTCTCATGCAAGTCACCATTAAGGAATGCGGTTTTAACATCCATCTGATGTAGCTCTAAATCATAATGAGCAACAAGAGCCATACCAATTCTTAGCAAATCCTTCTTCGAGACATGAGAAAATGTGTTAACATAGTCTATGCCCTCTCTTTGTGTATAACCTTTAGCGACAAGTCTTGCTTTGAATTGTTCAACATTTCCTTTAGAGTCATGCTTAGTTTTGTAGACCCACTTACAGCCCACCTTTTTGACTCCCTCAGGAATTTCTACTAAATCCCAAACATCATTAATACTCATTGACTTAATTTCATCATTCATGGCCTCAAGCCACTTAGATGAGTGTCCGCTTGTCATGGCTTCCTCAAAGGATGTGGGATCATTTGCCTTACTAATGTCATTTCCATCTTCGGTCATGTAAACAACATATTCATCTGTATTAATGGCAGCTCTTCTATCCCGCTGTGATCTCCGTAAAGGTTCATTAGATATCACAAAAGACTGAATGATGTGAGGCTCATTACTAGGTGCTGCACCAATAAACCCAGAATGATTAACTAGAGGTGTTGCGCTTGAAGACGAAGGAAAAACAGACTCTGGGATCATCGGTAATGGTATGTCAGTCCGATTTTCCTCAAGTGTGATTTTTCTTGTCTCGAAGCTCCCACTGACATTAACATTCTCTAAAAATTTAGCATGCCTCGTTTCGACAAATTTAGTGGTACGTGTTGGACAATAGAAATGAAAGCCTTTGGATGTTGCAGGATATCCAATAAAATGGCAACTGACGGTTTTAGGATCTAATTTTCCAATGTGTGGATTAAAAATTTTAGCTTCAGAAGGACAACCCCACACATGCAAATAATTTAATCTGGGTTTCTTCCCAGTCCACAATTCATAAGGTGTCTTGGGTACTGATTTACTAGGAACCCGATTAAGTATATGCGCGGTTATCTTTAATGCTTCCGTCCACAAATTAACCGGTAAACTGGAGTTGGAAACCATGCTCCGTACCATATCCATAAGTGTACGGTTGTGTCTTTCAGCGACTCCATTTTGTTGAGGTTCACCCGGCATTGAGTATTGGGAGATTATTCCATTTTCTTGAAGAAATAGAGCAAAGGGACCATGAATTTGTCCATAAGGAGCATGCCTCCCATAATATTCTCCGCCCCGATCTGATCACACTACTTTAATCTTCAAATTATGCTGATTTTCTACTTCAGCTTTGTAGATTTTAAATTTATTGAGTGCTTCAGATCGTTCGCGAATAGGAAAAATGTATCCATAACGAGAATAATCATCGGTGAAAGTAATAAAGGAGTCGTATCCATCAGCAGAAGTAATAGAAATGGACCACAAATGTCAGTGTGGATTAATTCCAAAACCCCACTACTATTAATTGCTCCTTTCTTAATTTGTTTTATGAATTTTCCCTTAATACAATTGATGCAGTAATCTAAATCCGAGAAATCTAAGGGGTGAAGTATCTCTTCTTTAATGAGACGCTCCATTCTCCCCTTCGAAATATGGCCTAAACGACAGTGCCATAATTTCAACGAAGTCTCATGCTTATTTATTACATCACAAACATTTAAAGATTCAGAGGAGTCATTCAAAAGGAGTCTATATAGTTTTTCATGGCGAACGCCATGACCAATATCATCATGACCAAACTTAATAACACATCGTTTGTTCCCAAAATAAGTCTCAAAACCATCATCATCTAATAGAGAAACAGAAATAAGGTTCCTCCTCATGGTAGGAACATAAATAGCATTATTAAGAAGGAGGGTGAAGCCATCTTTTAGCACTAACGGGAGAGTCCCAACAGCTTCAACATTAGCCTCCTGTCCATTTGCAACTCTAAGAGTTCGCTCCCCCCTTTGAAGCGTCCTCACGGTAAGGAATCCCTGCAATGAGTTAGAAATGTGCACGGTGGCACCTGAGTCAACCCACCAAGTATTAGGGGGAAAATTAGTGTAAAGGGATTCATCAACCATGGAAATTGTGTCCATACCCTTCTTTACAAGCCATGCCTTAAAGCCATCGCAATCCTTCTGCTTATGTCCGTCATGTTTGCGAAACTTGCAATAAGGCTTCTTAGGTGCAGAAGGCTCATTAGCAACAGAAGGCTTTGACCTTTTGGCCCCAGACTTGTTTGACTCGGCCTTATGTGAAGGACCTAATTTTTTCTGAGTCTTATTTTCACCATTAAACTTTCTCTTCCCTGAGTTCATGGAAGTAAGATGAGCATAATATTTTCTCTCAATCTTAAGTCGCTCCTCTTCTTGAACGCACATAGCCGTGAGCTCACCCATGGTCCACTTCTCCTTCTGTGTGTTATAGTTGATCTTGAATGGACCAAACTCCACAGGAAGGGAGGTCATAATGAAATGAACCAAGAAGTCCTCAGAAATCTCCATGTCCATGCCCTTTAATTTTGCGGCCATATCGTTCATAGTCATGATATGTTCTCTCACACCGCTTGCACCATCATACTTAGTGGGGAGCATTTTCATGATCAGTGTACTGGCATAGACTTTTGTGGAGCCTTTAAACTGTTCCTCCACCGATGCCAGATAAGTCTTAGCACATTCGGAATCGGGGATAGCTCCCCTAATCCCAAGAGTAATTGTGCTTTTCATGATCATGAGGGACAATTGATTGGAGCGCTCCCACTTCTCCTTGTTAGCCTCATAAATCTTAGTTCTCTCAGCAAGGTTTTCATCATCAGAGGACAAGGGAACTGGAGCCTTCTCCCTAAGTGCGTAGTCAAGATCCATGACCCCAAGGTTAAAGGAAATCTGCTCCTTCCATGTAGGAAAGTTAGTCCCATTGTGGTGCTCAATTGAGTTTAGGAGCCCAGAAATAAGTGATGGGTTCAAAGCTGAATAAAACATAAATAACATGGATATTAAAATTACGAATTATGAAAATATCCATATTAAAAAACATTGCATGATATCAATCCTACGTTGGTCTAAATAACATCATGACAAATTTAATAAAATCCTAATTCGCAATACCGTTGGGCAATAACGAAAAAAGGACCTAATCATATAATAACATCATCGGGAATTAACCGTAATATTCATGATCACAAACAACGTTGGTCAGTATGTAATCATGCACTACTAAAATTAATCATGGCAAGTATCCCGAATATTATTGCAGTGTTAAACCAAAATTTCACGTTGGTTCTATCTTAATTTAACACAATTATGCCAAAAAATTCTACCGATTACACAAAGAATTAACTGTATGTAGATAATTAGCAGACTTATATGTGTACTGCATACAATGAGTTAATGTCAAATCTGCATGTACTAATAAAATGCTGTTGTATGCTACGTGCCATCATGTAGTTAGCCGAACAAAAGGAAAAAAATGCTGTACGGCCCACTAACTCGTACTAGCCCAAAGTCATTGGAACTGGCCAGTTACGAGCATGCGGGTAAATCCCTAATCGAGGTAGCTTCCTACTGCGCCGTCGTCGTTCATGAGAAAACCAGATCGGATAAGCAGAGTGAGTTAGCTCTGCGAGGCGCGCGGCAGCGGCGGGAGCGCCACCGTGAGGCGCGCGGCGGTAGCGGGAGCGCCACCATGAGGCGCGCGGCAGCAGCAACACGGCCTGAGGCACATGGTGGCGCGGCATGAGCACAGCCGGATGTGGTCGTCTACAGCAGCATCACCCTGAGGCGGACGACGACTGTGACACCACTGCTGATGTGCGCGGCCGAGGCCTCCTTACGTGAATCTTCAGGCAAGTTCTATGACACAGATTGATCTACTACCAGTTTTTTCTCAAATAGATTCATGTGATTAGATCCAACCGGCTTTGATACCAAATGATAGTTATATTGCTGGGATTATGCAATTGCTAATTAGATCTAATCTAATACACATGAACACTATTTGATTTGATGCGGAAATTAGTTGACAGTAGTGTTCATACCTCCGTTTGAAAAGGCCATCACGGTAGAGGAAGTAGTCGGAGCAAAGTCAAGCCTTCACGTCAACGTCCAGCGCACCCCCGATTGGATTTGGAGTAAATTTCGGAGGGCACTATTATCCTAAACGATACAACCATCAATTAGGTGCAGGGATGCCCTCCTTTATATATAGAGCTGTACATGACGTGGGACGTAACCATAATCTTAATTAGCCCCCCAATCACAGGCGCAAATTGCTAATTACCGTTAATTAGTGTTAATCCCGTAATTAACTATTGGGCCCACTTTAACTTATGGTAATTAACATATTAACCATTTAATCACTTAATTTTCTAACAAGTGCAACTTCAGATTTGATGTCAAATGAAAAAGAGCCAATTAAAGTGTTGACATTGGCTACTAAAGGCAATGATACGAAGCAACCAATTATTGAGAGTCAAAGTGCCAAATCTGAAGAAAAGAAGTTGAGAGTGCACAAGGTCAAAACAAAATCACAGGCGAGATGCCCACTCGGTTTATCGTATTGGCAAAAGAGGGAATTACAAAATCTTAGTGCACAAGAGTTGAGACAGAAGAACATGGCATGGGTTCCCAAGAGGGTCAATCATAATAAAAGGGATGTGCATACTTCTACTGCAACAAGTACAATAAAAGTGAATAAAGAGAAGAATGGAAGAAACAAACAATTAGGCCGAAGGTGTGCATCACAACATAAAAATCTTCGGTTAGCACATCATCCATTTTCTTCAATCATGCCATTGATGCCTTTTCCATGGAATTCATTCATAGGTATGATTAATTACCCTCCATGGATTTATTTTGATCCATGGACGCAACATAATTTTCTATATCACGACAGGGTATTACCAAATCACTATACATTTGGTTAGTTACATCTTTGTTGTTAATACAAAGGGGCCGAAATATTTTATTGCTATTTCATTTGTTTATTTCGGCTATACATAATTTGGTGGGTGAATTCTACATGGACCTCATAGTAATGGCCGACATTTATCTATCGCCCTAAGAATATATCTAACAATGGCCGATGTGGTATTCTAACATCGTACTTAGTTTGAGTAGAAATTGAGATAAATTCTTGCAAAGGAATTTTTCAAATTGATGCCATTGAAGATATTATGCATAGACCAATCCACCAAAATTGCAAAGTGAACTTATGTTTTGATTGGGTGTGCTTTGGCTTATTAGTTTTCAGAATTTACGTAAGGCCAAATCATGGTTGATTTTATTATTGAGCGTCATATTGACATCATGCATAATATTAATTTTATCTCGATCTCTCTAGTACCATGGAGATTATATATTGATGGTTAAATTTGTAGCAATGGCCAAGGTGTTGGTGTTGTTTTATATATCTCCTTATGGTGCTATTTTGTGAAGCCTCATGCCGCTTAAAATATTTTTGCACAATGATCAAAGCCGAATATGCATTGTCATTCGGATTGGAGCTTTGCCTTTCTATAGGTGTTATACATATTGAGGCTTCCGATGATTCATTATTAGTAGTGCAACAAATATCCAAGGGTTATCAATGTTTTGACAAATCACTTATAGTTTATCTTTTGGTATGTTTAGATACAACATTTACCTTGGGTTGCTTTAAAATTGTTCATATATCTAGACATGACAATTCGAAAGAGTTGGCACAGCAAGCATCCGGCTACCATGTCCATCATGATGTATTGCACATCTATCAATAGCCGATGCTTATTCTTGCCAACATAGGTAAGGCCAAATTGGAACTCACCACCTCGGCCACTAATGAAACTTTTATGCAGGCAAAAGCAAGGATTGGAGGAAGTTCATTCTTGATTATCTGCAATATCCTAGCGAAAGGGTGAATAATATGGTTCCGAGGATGGATTTGAGATACATATCTATGGAACCTTATCATCGGATTATTATATAAATTGAGAAGTTTTCACCCAAGTTGCATCAAGAGGTTCAAATAAGCAACGACCTATATATGACTATTGTACTAAGCAAAGACATGGCCGATAAATAACTATCGACCTTAGCATAAACATGGCCGATAAATAATTATCGCCCTTAGAAATATAAATGGCCGATGGAGTGTTGACATCGTCGTTAGAAAAAAACATCGTGCAAGTTATTTTTCGGCACACAAGTTTGCCAAAAAACAGGGGGGCATGTGTTGACACCAGATTTTGGCACGACCAAGAACTTAATTAAGATAGCTTCAAATGGATAAGTGCTCAAACTAAGAAAGTTCCGTATCGTCAAAAGGCAAAACTTTGATGTTTGGGCCATCGCTATCCGATCTCATCTCGAAGGTCAAAGTTGTGTTCGAAATACCGAGATTTTGTATTCAGAACACTATTTGGCTTATTACGCAACCAATACTGCCTCGTATGGAAAAATGATCTACACGGGTTGTCTTCGTCTCGTCGAAACGATCGATTGTGATATAAAAATCGTCCCAATCTGAGTTCGTATGCAAAAGTTAGAGCTATCGGAATGCAGCCCTGTCATGAAGCGTGATGCGGCGCGCCCCACCAGATCTATGTCTGATGGGCGCGTGACCGTTTTGGCCCATAAGATGGCCTCATATCAAAAAACGTTCAACATGAAAATTGTTTGTCTCGTCGAAATGATTAAGATTGCTTTTGGACTCGTTTCCATCCGAGGTCGTTTACCACCAGAAAAAAGATCCGCAAGGTGCAGCCAGTTTGAACCAAACAGTTTTGGAAAGTTCAGACAAAACCAATCCGAATTTGACTAGGTTTTGGACGTGAATCCAAGCCTTTTCCTTGCACGAAAAGTCCAGCCGCCTCTTATATATCTATAAGGGGTGATGGCCGATTGAACAATACACAATCGATCAAATCATCTACCACTTTTTATCTTTTATCTTTTCTCCTTAACCCTAGTTCTTCTTCTTCTTCCTCGTTCTTCGTCTGTGTCGGCATTCTGGGAACGGGGGTCCCCAGACTTGCCTGCCTGCGACCTGCGGCATGGCTCAAAAGGGGGCCCAGCACGGCCCACCTTCATCAACACAGACCCAAGACCCTCGCGAGGGGTCAAGCCTCGCGGGGCGGACGACGCGGAGCTTCCTCAGGCACGGCCTCACCAGGCTGGATCGCAAGGAGGCAGAGAGATCAAGGCGGGGTACCTCACGAGGTGCCCGTGACGCAAGCCATGACGACCAAGGGCGCCAGGCGGGTGCCTGCCCGCATAGTGTCCTCCTTTCCTCTTTGGTGCAAAGGGAGCAAGCGCAGCCGCGGAGTATCGAGGCGTCAGGCAAAGGTTGCCATTTCGGTGCAACAAGACCAAGACCATGAGGACTGCAAGATGGAGGTCATTGTGGAGCCCGAGACGGCGTCACCACCAGAGCTTTGTGCAGGTGAAGACTACTTTTGTCAGGATAGCTGGTACTAGTTGTCCCCCTTCAAATTAGCCCGCCATTGTTGGCTCCCTTCCCGCTCGATATTTGGAAAGAGGACCAGGGCCTCTATAAATAGGACTAGCCACCCCCAGGATAGGGGGGCATCTGGTAGAGAAGAGATCGGGCATCAACAATCGAGAAGAGAGAGAGAGAAGGGTGACTGAACTCCTCCCAGCAGTTCATCACCCCAGCCAAGAATAGACCCTCGCGAGGCTGTTCTTCCTTGTATCGCCCATCATCATCAGCCCAAGAGGCAATCCACCACACCACACACTGGAGTATGGTATTACACCACAACGGTGGCCCGAACTAGTATAAACCCTGTGTCTCTTGTGTTGTTCTTTCCATAGCTTAGATCTTAGCGAGGCGGAGGGGTGCAGGTAGGTAGGAGGCGAAATCTCCGCGTGCACCCCAGTGTTTGAACCTCAAGGGTCTGCCGAAACCTGAAATCCGACATTTGGCGCGCCAGGTAGGGGTGCGCCGGAATTCGTCTTCCACCACCCCGTTCTCCTTCGACCATCGCGCCCATGTCTAACGCTCGTCGGGCCCGCGCCGAGCGCCGGGCCGCTCTCGCTTCCCGCGTCGCCCAGACGGCTCCTGTCGGCGGGCGTCCTCGCTGTTCCCCATCACCTGCCATCAACACCGCCACCAGCCCGGTGGGGGACGAGCAGCAAGCATCATCTCAGCAACTGTCCGTGCGGCAAGACGGCCGCACCGCTACTCCCACCCCAGCTGGTTCTTCGTCCCGCGCGCTCTGCGCGCCCATGGAGGCTCGAGCAGCGCTCATCGCGGCAAACGAGCTCCTACGCTAATGTCCCGTTGATGACGTCTACGAAGAATGGCTCGACCGCGTCGCCGAGCTCGTCCGCGTCGCAGGGGGCTCTCCTGCGCCGTCCATTCCGCTGCACTGCAGCCCGCCCCGCGCGGGCGACGAGGCCCCGGCGGCGCCCCGGCCGCCTCCTCCTCAAGAAGGCGCCATGGCTCCAAGGCGCGTGGCCCCTGGGCGGAACCCGCTCCGTCAGGTGCCAGCGCGACAAGAGCAGAGCTGCCAAGAAGTCCCTCGCCCACAAGAAGCTGCCCGGGCGCTCCCTGCTCCAGCACGTCGTGACCATGCTCCTGCTCCCGCACGTCAAGACCCCGCGCTGCTCCTAGCTGCAGCGCGTGGGGACATGCAAGACCAAGCTCTCCATCACCCAAGGCCTCCCGTGGCCACAGCAGGCTGCCGTGCCTTCACCATCAAGCTACGCAGCGTCGCGTGGCCCGGCAAGTTTAAGCCAGACCTGCCTCCTCGTTACGACGGCACGGCTGACCCTGCGGAGTTCCTCCAGCTCTACGAGCTGGGCATCGAAGCTGCCAACAGAGACGAGAAGGTCATGGCGAACTGGTTTCCCATGGCGCTCAAGGACGGGGCCCGCACCTGGCTCCTGAACCTGGCTCCAGGCACGATCTCCTCCTGGGACGAGATGTGCACCCACTTCATCGCCAACTTCCAAGGTACTCGCGACCGGCCACCCGCCCTGATCGACATGCGCCGCATCAAGCAACAACCCGGGGAGACCCTGCAGAAGTACATCCAGCGCTTTAACAACGCACGCCTCAAGATTCCCAAGGTGACTGAGGAGGCCATCATCTCAGCCTTCTCCGACGGCGTGCGCGATGTCAAGATGAAGGAGGAGCTGGCGATGCATGAAGACCTATGCACTTCCTTGGAGCTGTTCAACTTGGCAACCAAGTGCGCCAGGGCTGAGGAAGGGCATCTCTTCCTCCTCGAGATGCCTGCCACAGACCCAGAAGAGAAGAAGCCCAAGGCCAAGGATGTGAAGCACAAGGGGGCTGCCGTGCTCGCGGCAGAACCAGACACCAAGCGGGGCAGAGATCAGCCCGAACCTTCCAAGGGCAGCCGGTACTGTGTGTACCACGACCTCCACACCCACAACACCAACGAATGTCAAGAGCTCTGAGCCGTGCGAAAAGGAAGGATCGGCCGTCGCCCCGACCGCGGTGATTGGGGCTACGGTCGAGGAGGAGGAAGGAACGCATGACGCTGGGAAGACCGTGGCCCGCGCCAAGGGTGGCGCGATCAACCTCGCGAGGATCGCTGGCAAGACCCACCTCGCGAGGGAGACTGGAGGGATCAGCCTCGCGAGGATCGCCCGCAAGGCAACGCAGGCCTCCCTCCGCTGCCGCCGCAGCGAAGGAGAAACGAGGACCGCCACCAGGACGAGGGGGCTGGGGGCTTCCAGGAGCCGCGCGCGATCGCCTGCATCCTGGGCGGAGCACAAGCCCCAGCCTCTGAATGCATCTTCAAGTAGTTCACCCACGAAGTGAATGCAGTCCTCCCCAAGCTCGAAGCCATGCGCCCTCTCAGGTGGTCGGCGTGCGCCATCATGTTCAACTCAGTAGATCAGCTCAAGTGTGCGGCTACAACCAGAGTCCTCCCGATGCTTTGTTCCCCAATATTCAGCAATGTGGTGGTCACCAGGACCCTCATCGATGGCGGGGCAGGGCTCAACGTCCTGTCCGTGGAGACATTCAACAATCTCCAAGTGCCCTACAGCCAGCTTCAGCCAACCAAGCCTTTCTCCGGAATCACCGATGGCTCCACGGTCCCGATTGGGCAGGTCCGCCTCCCTGTCACCTTCGGGGCACGCGACAACTACCGCACCGAGCTCATCGACTTCGACGTCGCTCACATTCGCCTGCCGTACAACGCCATCCTTGGGTACCCAGCGCTGGCCAAGTTTATGGCCGTAACTCACCACGGCTACAACATCCTCAAGATGCCAGGAAGTGGCGGAGTCATCACGGTGCCCTGTGAAGAGAAGGACGGGGTGTGTTCCCTGGAACGAGCCTTTGAGGCCGCGTCACTAGAAGACCCGGATCGCGGAAGCAGGAGGCTTCCCGAGACCGCCCCCAAGAAGAAGAAGACATCATCCGGCCCAGCCCCTCGGGAGGCAAGCCCCCTGGGCCCGCGCCTGCCCAGGGGGAACCTCCTTCCATTGCATAGGAAAGCGCGCCCGGCGCCCTCCTCAGGCAGGGCTCGAGGGCTCTCCCCTGGAGGGCCACCGACCTAGCTAGGGTCACGAGAGAGGCGCTTGGGCACCACATGGAGGTGTGTTTCGAAGCACGTTTCCCTCAAGAAGGAGCAAGGCAATGAGAGCCAGACCCTCAGGAGTTCATCAGCAAGGCCATTCAGGAGCTATAGGAGTCGAGAGTCATGAAAGGCGGCGGCCGCCTACCAGCAGTGGCTCCCCATCCAGGCGAGGATGGTGGGGTGCGCGTCTGCATCGACATACCAGGGCTCAACCGAGTCGCCTCTCTGGAGCGCCTCTGGCCCTCGCAAGTGGGGCGCTGCGGAGGTCCACCGCACAGCTACGTTCGCATGCCTTACGGCTTGCCGAACGCGGCTGCCATGTACCAGCGCCTCATGAGGGGCATCATGGAGGCACAAGAGGCCAGACGTTTCGCAGCCCTGACGGAGATGGAGATGGTCCGCGAGGAGCCGCCAGCGCCTCCGGAGCCTCCCGAGGCCCCTGGGCCTGGGGGCTCGTGAGGATCGGCTTCCGCAGCCCATCGAGTCTACTACACCAACACCCCTTCGTCCTCAACATCATCAGGTGACATCTTTCAAGTTTCACTTCCAGCTGGGAGCGCCCCCCAGGGCTGCATTATTCCCAGGCCGCGTGGGTCCGTCCCTGCGGCGTGTATCCCCTTTTGTTTCATGTTGTTAGCTTACCTTGTTGGGGACGCCCCTCGGGCTGCATGATCCCCAAGTCGCTCGGGCCAGACCCAGCGGCATGTACCCCATTTGCGTTTATTTCCGGTTATGCGTTAGACCCACCATGCTTGATTATTTGATGCCGGTCCACGGCACCTCTTCTTCTCCATGCCGACCACTTGCACGTTAAAGGGGGGGTACCTGAGCATCGCGACTCAGGGCTCTTACTGGCTCTCCAGCCCTCACCCTCTGGCCTTGTCCACGGCATCGCGACCTGGCATACCAGCGATGGCTGAGACCAGCTCGAGGGCCGGGACCCGAGGACGTAGAGTGCCGGCATCTAACCGAATTTGCAGGGACACATCACAAGATAAGGCCCAGTGCCAGGCGCAACCCGCCTAGAGGTAGGGCCCCGTGAGTCCCGCGCTGGCTCACGGGTGCCCAGATACACCTCGCCAGGCCCTACCGTGCCGACCACGTGTCAGGGCGGGGCTGTACACGCCCCGGGGGATCCTCCCGGAGGGGCCCCTCCCACGTACCAGTGGAAGCACCATGCTCCGCACTGGCTGACGACACTGCCGAGGAGCGGCTATGCCCGTACACATACGGAAGCGCTATGCTCCGCGCTGGTGATAAACAACTGAGGGTGGCCCTCGGGCCGCGTCAACCTCAGGGAGCCCAGAGCTCAGTGTCTAGCCTCATCGTAACGCCTCCCCTCGGGAGTGCCGCGTGAGGGGGCTGGGCACGGGGGCTGCGCCTGGGTCACGCCCAGACGCACGCCGCCCAGCCAGGCCCCCCCGGGCCTGGTTCGTCGCGCGTCTCTCCTCGAGCGGAGCCAAGGTATGAAGGCCGTTTGAGCGTCAAGGGGGACTCCTGAGCATCGCGAATCAGGAGCCTTACTGGTCACATAGCCCCTCACTCCTTAGTTCCGAAAGGCTAACGACGGTTGAGGTATGCGCGCGACTGGGCTCTGCAGACGTAGAACGGTAGATCCACCCACATCACACCTCCCTACTTGTTGTTCATGCGCCAAGGGGGACTCCTGAGCATCGCGACTCAGGAGCCTAACTTGTCACGTAGCCCCTCACTCCTTGGCCCCGTCCTGGTTTCCGGTCGGGACTAACGCTGGGTGAGGCACGCGCGGGGCCGGGCTCTGCCGGCGTAGAACATAAGCAAGTAGGAAGGAAAAGCACAAATTTCAAGGAATTCAAAAGCAAATATTACAGTCCACACTGTTATCTCAATGCCAAACGCAAGTTTAAATGCCTCCCCGAGGCATGATACATGTGCAGGAATTAAAGGCAGGACAGGAGCCACAACAGAGTCACTTGTCGGCGGTGGAGCAGCGCAGAGTGGGTTCGCCTCATGGAGCAGTGGGGTCGGCAGCGCCTTGCTTCGGCTTGGTGTTGAAGGCCCGGAACTTCGCCAGCAGAGCCTCCGCGCGACCCTTCACGGCCTCAGCAGCGGCAGCGGCACGCTCGCCGCCTACTGGCTCCAGCAGGCTGTCAAGGTCGACGTCGGGATCGCGAAGGTAGATGTGGGTGAGGACCCGCGTCAGTGCTGCAGAAGACAGGACATGCGCCTCGGCCTCGACCGTGGGGCCAAGGCCAAGGGCGACATCTTCAAGAGCACGAACCAGGAAGGGAAGCAGCTTGGCGGGGCCGTCCTCGGCGCCAGCAAGCGGGCTCTCCAGGCCGCTGTCGTAAAGCGTCCTCAGCGAGGAGCGAGCCTTCGCCTCCATCTCCGTGAAGGCCACGCGGTCCTCGGCAAGAACCAGGGCCTTGTCGTCCAGCTCGGCCTTCCTCGCCCCAACTTCTACTCCAGCGTGCCTAGGCGGTCGCGGCGCTTCCTGAGCTTGACCTCCCTCTCCTTGACGGCCGCCTCGCGAGCCTTCACGCCTTCTTCCTGCTCTTGGCGAAGGCGGACCTCTTTCGCGAGCTGGTCCCGCAGGCCTTGCAGCTCGTCCTCCAGCGCCTTGCAGCGACCACAGACGTCGACCACCTCCCCCAGGGCTGCATCACGAGCAGCCTTCGCCTCAAGGACGACCTGCTTCTCCTCATCGCAAGCCGTCGAGGCCTGGACCAGCGCCGCCCGAATCGAAGCGTCGGAGCGAACCCATCCTGAAGCCAGCTCCAAGCGCCCGGCCACCAAGCGAGGGTCGGCGCCAAGAAGATCCTGCCGCAGTCATTCCAGCTCAGCAGCAACACGATCCAGAACGGCAGGAGGAGTCGGAGAGACAGCAACCGGTGGAGTAAGAGGAGAAGGCGGCAACGCGGCCACAACATCCTGAGGCGGAGTCTGCTGCGCCCCAACGGCTGTAGTGGCGATGGCAGGCAAAGGCACCTCGGGAGTCACTTGGGCCATGGGGGCTGAGCTCGCCCCAGCCGGCTCAGCCAGGCCTCGCGAGGACGACTGGGCAGGAGAAGCCCGTGCGTCGCGGTCACCCTCCTTCGCGGGCAGAGGCGCTGCCATAGATGGAACCTCAGGAGCTCCCTTCGGTTTCTTTGCTGCAGGCGCCAGCCTATCCAAGAGATGCGGACGTCAAGCCTTAGAAAGCAGAACAAGAAATAAAGACGAGAATCAAACGCTTACGGGTCGTCGCCAGTGAGTTCAAGCGGCCTCCGGCCAAATTTGAAGCCTGAAAGCCGGCTGGAAGGGTCAACCTCGGGAAGCTTGGAAGCGGAAGGTGCGTCTGCGGTCGGGGCAGACCCGCGGGAGATCAGCCCCGTCCTGTCCTTCTTCGGGATCTGGGGCAAGCTCCCGCCGTCCTGCTCGTCGTCATCGCTCGGAGAGAGGCGGAGAACACGGGACCTGCACGGGGGGAGGGGAGCCCTCGACTCTCCGTCAGTCGCCTTAGAGTCAGGCCCTTTTCCCGCTCCCCTCCTTCCCCCTCTTCACTGGAGTCGTCGGAGGACACGTCCACCGATTCCCCGGGAGTTTCCATGGGCACGGGCCCGTCCCCGTTGAAGACGGGTGTGGACTCCACTACCTGCTCCCAGTCATCGCGGAGGAACAAGGGCGTAGGAGCGCCCTCCAACCTCGCCACATCGCCCCCGACCAGAGATTGGAGGACCGCAGCCAGATCTCCGTCTGCCAAGGCCGCGGGGTTCGGATGGGGCCTCCACATCGGAAGTGAGTACTGCCAAAGCGGAGCCAGCTGGTGCTCCAGGAACCCCCACAGTAGCGACGCGCCGGTCAGCTTCGCCACCGCCATGTTGGTCGGCCTCAGATCCGCGTCCATCTTCTCCAACACCAGCTTCGCACGGGGGTCCGCGAGCTCCGCTCGACCGCAATCGTTGGATCTCGTGGGCTGCTCCGTGGGCAAGATCAGCCGAGGGTGGACGCGCCCAGCATCCTCCAAGACCCACTTGCTCCTGAAGCCCTCAATCCTTTTCCCGGGGTTCGAAATGGCAATGGCGCCATCGTACGTGATGAAGCACGCGCACGCGGAAGCAGGACCGTGAGAGGTCCGGAGGTAGAAGTAGTGGCGCAGCAAGGCCACTGAGGGCTGCACCCCTACGTGAGCCTCGCAGTAATAGGCGAAGATTGCCAGGAGAAGGACGGAGTTAGGGTGGATATGCAGAGCCTGTAGCTTATAATGGCGGAGGACAAAGAAGAAGAACTTGGAGAAGGGAGGCACCAAGCCAGCAGCAATGGCACTCACGAAGAATGGATAGAAGGTGCTCCCTTGACCCTCAGGGGTGGCGGAGCCGGCCTTGAACACCTTCGCCTCGTCAATGCCCCACGCCGCCGCCATCCGGCGCAACCGGGCGAGGCTCGCCTCCGACACATTCGACGAGTCCAGCGCAGACGAGTACCAAGCTACGGCCGGGGGCTGACGAGGCGCCATGGCTTCCTAGGTCACGCGGTCGGAGTAGATCTGGAAATTTTGGAGGAAGGAAGGAGAGGCGCAAGGGGATCTGAGCAGCAACCGGAGAAAGCAAAAAGCAAAGCCTAGGCGGATGCCGCTCCTTTATCAACTCGCGCGGTTGCTAAGGCGCTCACGTCCAATCAACCGCCACGTGGCGCCCAAGGCCGCAGGCTGTTAGGGCCCGCGGCGCTTCGCTCTTGCCCTTCCGCCTCCCTGCACGGCCAAGTCCGGGCGCGCCTTGGGCCAGGGGGCTACTGTCGGTGTTTTGGGAACGGGGGTCCCCAGACTTGCCTGCCTGCGACCTGCGGCGTGGCTCAAAAGGGGGCCTAGCACGGCCCACCTTCATCAACACAGACCCAAGACCCTCGCGAGGGGCCAAGCCTCGCGGGGCGGATGATGCGAAGCTTACTCAGGCACGGCCTCACCAGGCTGGCTTGCGAGGAGGCGGAGAGATCAAGGTGGGGTACCTCACGAGGTGCCCGTGACGCAAGCCATGACGACCAAGGGCGCCAGGCGGGTGCCAGCCCGCGGAGTGTCCTCCTTTCCTCTTTGGTGCAAAGGGAGCAAGCGCAGCCGCGGAGTACCGAGGCGTTAGGCAAAGGTTGCCATTTCGGTGCAACAAGACCAAGACCAGGAGGACTGCAAGACGGAGGTCATTGTGGAGCCCGAGACGGCGTCACCACCAGAGCTTTGTGCATGCAAAGACTACTTTTGTCAGGATAGCTGGTACTAGCTGTCCCCCTTCAAATTAGCCCGCCATTGTTGGCTCCCTTCCTGCTCGATATTTGGGAAGAGGACCAGGGCCTCTATAAATAGGACTAGCCACCCCCAGGGTAGGGGGGCATCTGGTAGAGAAGAGATCAGGCATCAACAATCGAGAAGAGAGAGAGAGAGAGAGAGAAGGGTGACTGAACTCCTCCCAGCAGTTCATCGCCCCAGCCAAGAACAGACCCTCGCGAGGCTGTTCTTCCTTGTATCGCCCATCATCATCAGCCCAAGAGGCAATCCACCACACCACACACTGGAGTAGGGTATTACACCACAACGGTGGCCCGAACCAGTATAAACCCTGTGTCTCTTGTGTTGTTCTTTCCATAGCTTAGATCTTAGCGAGGCGGAGGGGTGTAGGTAGGTAGGAGGCGAAATCTCCACGCGCACCCTAGTGTTCAAACCTCAAGGGTCTGCCGGAACCCGAAATCCAACAGTCTGTTCTTCTTGTTGCACGGCGGTGAACCTCGAGGCCCTAGGGGCGATCAGGTCGACTTAGGGCAGCCCATAGCCACCACGCGCCCTGATGGGGTCCCTCCCGGGCGCATGGGGTTTGGGGTCATCAAAAGCGCCCGCCGGATTGCTTGCGTACCGCGCTTCCGGACGGGTCTCCTTCGACGTGAGCTGCGGTGCATCACCCTCGGTGTTGGAGGTACACGGTGATGTGTTCATGTGCGAACACTACCTTATATGTGTTGCAGGGAAACAATGGGAAGCACTAAGGTTTACAATCTAGGTTACCACGTGCATGGTCCGTTGTCTAATAGCACATTATTGTGCAATTGCAGGAACCATTCTAATATTTTGGTTTTTAACAATTTGGTCTTGCACATGTAGGTCCTCTTGTCAGAGGTTTTGACCCACTGTTCGACCCTTTTTGCATATGGGAAAATGAGTTGTCCATGAATATCAATCAAATCAAGAAACTCAGAAAGATTGTTAGGATAAAGAAATTAGCGACAAAAAATAACAAGATCTTTGTCTGCAAAATGAAGAAGACATCAGTTCACTACAAGATGGTACTAACTATTATACGTTACCTTTTTTTATTCCCTTGCCCCATTTCCAATATAGAGAAGATATTTATGCACATCCTTGTTTTCAGGGCTTTCCAAAGCAGTTCACTAAGGATTACCTCTCAACCCACCTCTATGGTCAGGAGGCGAGGAAGGTTTTCATACAACACCCACGGTTCAATATTGAAGTGTTCCTGAAGAGGACAATGGACGGACGGTCAATCATCCATAGACACTGGCCTAAAGTTGCAAAGACCTTCAACATGAATGAAGGCTCAATATTTGCCTTCCGCTTCAGCAGTTTTCTAGATGAGATGCATCTGTCTATATACCGTCTATGATGCTAATTTCGAAAGGTTCTACATGTTGCATGTGAAATTTGGTGCTAGTGCAGTTGTGTAATGGGGTAGCTAAGTGTTGAAGCTATATCATGTTGTACTCTGATGTATTTCAATTATGAAATTATGCTTCCTTAATATGGAAATGAAATATATTATGTGCTTAATATGAATGTCAATTAGATTAATAAATGGATTATTAATAATAGGGAAATTATCCCGCTAATGGTGAATTAGCCTGCTAATTGGGTTTTGCTATTGCAAATGGTTGTTGAAAAAATACCGTAGGCGATGACCTTAGGCAACACACACAGTTTCTAGGAATAAACCATGTTGGATCAATGAACAATCACACACGACTTTATCTTGAAAACTATTTGCGTTAGGCCACCTTGCGCAGAAGTTTACCACATAAAAACTGTGTGTGATGGACAGCCTTTGCCACACAGTTTCCTCTACGAACCTGGTGTGATACATTCAATAACACAAACGATTTAACAGAAAAATTGTGTGTGATGTACCCGTGAACGGAAACATTTTCCTTGGAGCGACTGTGTGGGATGTACATACTAACGGAAATGTTTAGCGGGGACTAACTGTGTGGGATGTACTTGCGACCGGAAACAATTTCGCCATATAATTGTATTTTAGCTCTACTATATGTATTTCCGTATTTGAGCGCTGGCCGGTCGCACACGACCTCATTTTGCCGAGCGTGTGTGCCAAGAGGGCATATCCCCGATGGTTTCTGGGTCGTGTGGGAAGGACCCCCCTATCGCCCACACTCACTTGGCGATGGTTCCAAATGCCGTCGCGGAAGGGTTAAAAACCGTTTGTATAGGACCAACGCGTACTAGTGCATGTTCAGTTTGCTAGCTACTGCCTTTCGTTAACAAATTCTAGTGAATTGTGATATCTACTTTTACCATGCAATCTTCTGCTATAGTGTATATGTTCTATATGTCGTGCAATGTGGTGTTCTGTTAACTGCTTGGTTTAGTTCTGCAAATGTGGTGTTCAACTCTTCAGGGTGCCATATTTCCAAGTTGTTAAGCATGCTTGGTTTGGTTAAGTGTCTGATCTTCTATTACGAGTATGTTATATTGTGCAATGTAGTGCTCAGTTAATGTTTGGTTCATTTGTTGTGGTGTTTAGTTAACTGCTTGGTTCAATTCTGCAATGCGATGTTCAATTGTTGTGGCTGCATTCTGTTATTGTATACCATGTGAGGAATAAATCGAATTTGGCTGTACTAAATACATGAGAAACAAATACAATTGCTATATTTCCAAGTTGTTAAGCATGCTTGGTTTAGTTAACTGTCTGATCTTCTATTAGGAGTATGTTATATTGTGCAATATGGTGCTCAGTTAACGTTTGGTTCATTTGTTTTGGTGTTTAGTTAACTGCTTGGTTCAATTCTGCAACCTGATGTTCAATTGTTGTGGCTGCATTCTGTTATTGTATACCATGTGAGGAATAAATCGAATTTGGCTGCACTTAATACACGAGAAACATATAAAAGTGCTACATTTCCTAGTTCTTAAGCATGCTTGGTTTAGATAAATGGGTTTTCTATGTGGCTTGAATTAATCCAATGAATCTGCAATGTGCTTATTTATCATCAACATATTTTACTGATAGCATGCGAACCCTTACCTAACCTGATGGCTAACTACCTTACATGTGTTGAAGGGAAACAATGGGAAGCACTGAGGTTTGCAAGATGGTACTAACTATTATACCTTGCTTTTTTTATTCCTTTGCCCCATTTCCAATATAGAGAAGATATTTATGCACATCCTTGTTTTCAGGCTTCACTGATGATTACCTCTCAAACCACCTCTGTGGTCAGGAGGCGAGGAAAGTTTTCATACAACACCCACGGTTCAATATTGAAGTGTTCCTGAAGAGGTCGAAGGATGGACGGTCAATCATCCACAGGCACTGGCCTAAAGTTGCAAAGACCTTCAACATGAATGAAGGCTCAATATTCGCCTTCTGCCTCAGCAGTTTTCCAGATGAGATGCATCTCTCTGTACCGTATATGATGCTAATTTCAAAAGGTTTTAGTTGTTGCATGTGAAACTTGCTGCTGGTGCAGTTGTGTAATGGGCTAGCTGAGTGCTGAAGCTATATCATGTTATACTCCGATGTATTTCAATTATGAAATCCTGCTACCTTAGTATGGAAATGGAATATATTATGTGCTTAATATGAATGTCAATTAGATTAGTAAATGGATTATTAATAATAGGGCAATTAGCCCGCTAATTGGCCAATTAGCTTGCAAATTGGGTTTTCCTATTGCAAACGGTTATTGAGAAAACACCGTTGTCGGATTTCGGGTTCCGGCAGACCCTTGAGGTTCGAACACTGGGGTGCGCGCGGAGATTTCGCCCCCTACCTACCTGCACCCCTCCGCCATGCGAGGATCTAAACTAAGGAAAGAACAACACAAGAGACACAGGGTTTGTACTGGTTCGGGCCACCGTTGTGGTGTAATACCCTACTCCAGTGTGTGGTGTGGTGGATTGCCTCTTGGGCTGATGATGATGAACAATACAAGGAAGAACAGCCTCGCGAGGGTCTGTTCTTAGCTGGGGCGATGAACTGTTCGGAGGAGTTCAGTCACCTTTTTCTCTCTCTCTCTGCTTTCCTCCAACTGACCGACCCTGATTTCGACCCTAGCTTGTTTCTGGGTTGGCTGATTCTCGATCCTCCCTACCCTGAGGGTGGCTAGTCCTATTTATAGAGGCCCTGGTCCTCTCCCCAAATATTGAGCAGGAAGGGAGCCAACAATGGCGGGCTAATTTGAAGGGGGACAGCAAGTATCAGCTATCCTGACAAAAGTAGTCTTCGCGTGTGCAAAGCTCTGGTGATGACGCCGTCTTGGGCTCCACGGTGACCTCCTTCTCATAGTCCTCCTGGTCTTGGTCTCGTTGCACCGAAATGGCAACCTTTGCCTGATGCCTCGGTACTCCGCGGCTGCGCTTGCCCCCTTTGCACCAAAGAGGGAAGGAGGACGCTGCACGGGCTGGCACCCGCCTGGCACCCTGAATCGTCATGGCTTGCGTCACGGGCACCTCGTGAGGTACCCCGCCTTGATCTCTCCGCCCCCTCGTGAGCCAGCCAGATGAGGCCATGCCTGAGGAAGCTCCGCGTCGTCCGCCCCGCGAGGCTTGGCCCCTCGCGAGGGTCTTGGGTTTGTGTTGGTGAAGACAGGCCGTGCTGGGCCCCCCTTTGAGCCACGTCGCAGGCTGCAGGCAGGCAAGTCTGGGGACTCCCGTTCCCAGAACACCGACAGTAGCCCCCGGGCCCAAGGCGCCCGGACTTGGCCGTGCAGGGAGGCGGAAGGGCAAGAGCGAAGCGCCGTGGGCCCTAACAGCCTGCGGCCTTGGGCGCCGCATGGCGGTTGACTGGACATGGGCGCCTTAGCAACCGCGCGAGTTGATAAAGGAGTGGCATCTGCTTAGGCCCTGCTTCTTGCTTTCTCCAGTTGCTGCTCAGATCCCCTTTCTTGCGCCTCTCCTTACTTCCTCCGAGATTTCCAGATCTGCTCTGACCGCGCGACCTAGGGAGCCATGGCGCCTCGTCAGCCCCCGGCCACAGCTTGGTACTCGTCTGCCCTGGACTCGCCGAACGTGTCGGAGGCGCGCCTTGCCCGGTTGCGCTGGATGGCGACGGCATGGGGCATCGACGGGGCGAAGGTGTTCAAGGCCGGCTCCGCCACCCCTGAGGGTCAAAGGAGCACCTTGTATCCGCTCTTCGTAAGTGCCATTGTTGCTGGCCTGGTGCCTCCCTTCTCCGAGTTCTTCTTCTCTGTCCTCCGCCATTACAAGCTACAGGCTCTGCATCTCCATCCCAACTCCGTCCTTCTCCTGGCAATCTTTGCTTATTATTGCGAAGCACATGTTGGGGTGCAGCCCTCAGTGGCCTTGCTGCGCCACTACTTCTACCTCTGGACCTCTTGTGGGACTGCTTCCGCGTGCGCGAGCTTCGTCGCGTACGGCGGCGCCATTGCCATCTCGAACTCTGGGAAGAGGATTGAGGGCTTCAGGAGCAAGTGGATCTTGGTGGATGCTGGGCGCATCCACCCTCGGCTGATCCTGCCCACGGAGCAGCCCACGAGCTCCAGCGACTGGGGTCAAGCGGAGCTCGCGGATCCCCGCGCGAAGATGGTGTTGGAGAAGATGGACGCGGATCTGTGGCCGACCGACATGGCGGCGGCGAAGCTGACCGGCGCGTCGCTGCTGAGGGAGTTCCTGGAGCACCGGCTGGCTCCGCTTCGGCAGTACTCGCTTCCAATCTGGAGGCCCCGTCCGAGTCCCGCGGCCTTGGCCGACGGAGACCTGACTGCGGTTCTCCAATCTCTGGTCGGGGCAATGTGGCGAGGCTGGAGGGCGCTCCTACGCCCTTGTTCCTCCGCAACGACTGGGAGCGGGTGGTGAAGTCCATGCCCGTCTTCAACGGGGATGGGCCAGTGCCCCTGGAAGCTCCCGAGGAACCGGTGGACGTGCCCTCCGGCGACTCCAGCAAAGAGGAAGAAGGAGGGGAGCGAGGAAAAGGGCCTGACTCCGAGGTGACTGACGGAGAGTCGAGGGCTCCCCTCCCCCGGCGCAGGTCCCGCGTTCTCTGCCTGTCTCCAAACGATGACGACGAGGATGACAACGAAGACGACGACGAGCAGGACGGCGGGAGCTCGCCCCCGATCCCGAAGAAGGACAGGACCGGGCTGATCTCCCGCGGGTCTCCCCCGGCCCCGGGGCGAACCGCAGACGCACCTTCCGCCTCCAAGCTTCCCGAGGTTGACCCTTCCAGCCAGCTTTCAGGCTTCAAATTTGGCCAGAGGCCGCTTGAGCTCACTGGCGACGATCCATAAGCATTCGATTCTTGTCTTTATCTCTTGCTCTGCTTCTGAGGCTTGACATCCGCATCTTTGGATAGGTTGGCGCCCGCAGCAAAGAAGCCGGAGGGGGCTCCCGAGGTTCCATCCGTGGCGGCGCTTCTGCCCGCGAAGGAGGGTGACCGCGATGCACAGGCTTCTCCTGCCCGGTCGTCCTCGCGAGGTTTGGCTGAGCCGGCTGGGGCGAGCTCAGCCCCCACGGCCCAAGTGGCTCCCGAGGTGCTCTTGCCTGCCGCCGCCACTACAGCTGTCGGGGCGCGGCAGACTCCGCCTCAGGCTGCTGCGGCTGCGCTGCCGCCTTCTCTTCCTACTCCACCGGCCGCTGTCTCTCCGACTCCTTCTGCCGTTCTGGATCGTGCTGTTGCTGAGCTGGACCGACTGCGGCAGGATCTTCTTGGCGCCGCCCCCCGCTTGGTGGCCGGGCGTTTGGAGCTGGCTTCTGGATGGGTTCGCTCCGACGCCTCGATTCGGGCGGCGCTGGTCCAGGCCTCGACGGCATGCGACGAGGAGAAGCAGGCCGTCCTAGAGGCGAAGGCTGCTCGTGATGCAGCCCTGGGGGAGGTGGTCGACGTCCGCGGTCGCTGCAAGGCGTTGGAGGATGAGCTGCAAGGCCTGCGGGATCAGCTCGCGAAAGAGGTCCGCCTTCGCCAGGAGCAGGAAGAAGGCGTGAAGGCTTGCGAGGCAGCCGTCGAGGGCCGGGAGGCCAAGATCAGGAAGCGCCGCGACCGCCTAGGCGCGCTGGAGCAGGAGTTGGGGGCGAGGAAGGCCAAGCTGGACGGCAAGGCCCTGGTTCTTGCCGAGGACTGCGCGGCCTTCACGGAGTTGGAGGCGAAGGCTCGCTCCTCGCTGAGGACGCTTTACGACAGCGACCTAGAGAGCCCGCTGGCTGGCGCCGAGGACGGCCCCGCCAAGCTGCTTCCCTTCCTGGTTCACGCTCTTGAAGATGTCACCCTTGGCCTCGGCCCCATGGCCGAGGCCGAGGCGCGTGTCCTGTCTTCTGCAGCACTGACGCGGGTCCTCACCCACATCTACCTTCGCGATCCCGCTGTCGACCTCGACAGCCTGCTGGAGCCAGTGTGTGGTGAGCGTGCTGCTGCCGCTGCCGCTGCCGAGGCCGTGAAGGGTCGTGCGGAGGCTCTACTAGGGAAGTTCCGGGACTTCAGCACCAAGCCGAAGCAAGGCGCTGCTGACCCGGCTGCTCCGTGAGGCGAACCCGCTCCGCGCTGCTCCCCCGCTGCCAAGTGACTCCATCGTGGCTCCTATACTGCTTTTAATTCCTGCACACGTATCATGCCTCGGGGAGGCGTTTAAACTTGCGTTTCGCATTGAGATAACAGTATGGACTGTAATATTTGCTTTTGAATTCCTTGAAATTAGCGCTTTTCCTTCCTACTTGCTTATGTTCTACGCCAGCAGAGCCCGGCCCCGCACGTACCTCACCCAGCAATAGTCCCGACCGGAAACTAGGACGGGACCAAGGAGTGAGGGGCTACCTGACAAGTTAGGCTCCTGAGTCATGATTCTCAGGAGTCCCCCTTGGTGCACGAACAGCAAGTAGGGAGGTGTGATGCGGGTGGATCTACCGTTCTACGTCTGCAGAGCCCGGCCGCGCGCGTGCCTCACCCAGCAATGGTCCCAACCGGAAACCAGGACGGGGCCATGGAGTCAGGGGCTACGTGACCAGTTAGGCTCCTGAGTCGCGATGCTCAGGAGTCCCCCTTGATGCACGAACTGCAAGTAGGGAGGTATGATGTGGGTGGATCCACCGTTCTACGTCTGTAGAGCCCGGCTGCGCGCGTGCCTCACCCAGCGATGGTCCCGACCGGGAACCAGGACGGGACCACAGAGTGAGGGGCTACGTGACCAGTTAGGCTCCTGAGTCGCGATGCTCAGGAGTCCCCCTTGACGCTCAAACGGCCTTCGTACCTTGGCTCCGCTCGGGGAGAGACGCGCGACGAACCAGGCCCGGGGGACCTGGCTGGGCGGCGTGCATCTGGGTGTGACCCAGGCCCAGCCCCCGTGCCCAGCCCCCTCGCGCGGCACTCCCGAGGGGAGGTGTTATGATGAGGCTAGACACTGAGCTTTGGGCTCCCTGAGGTTGATGCGGCCCAGGGGCCACCCTCAGTTGTTTATCACCAGCGCGGAGCATAGTGCTATCGTATGTGTACGGGCATAGCCGCTCCTCGGCAGTGTCGTCAGCCAGCGCGGAGCATGGTGCTTCCATTGGTACGTGGGAGGGGGCCCCCCTCCGGGAGGAGCCCCGCCCTGACACGTGGCTGGCACGGTAGGGCCTGGCGAGGTGTATCTGGGCACCCGTGAGCCAGCGCGGGACTCACGGGGCCCTACCTCTAGGCGGGTTGCGCCTGGCACTGGGCCTTATCTTGTTATGTGTCCCTGCAAATTTGGTTAGATGTCGGCACTCTACGTCCTCGGGTCCCGGCCCTCGAGCTGGTCTCAGCCGTTGTTGGTATGCCAGGTCGCGATGCCATGGACAAGGCCAGAGGGTGAGGGCTGGAGAGCCAGTAAGAGCCCTGAGTCACGATGCTCAGGTGCCCCCCCTTTAACATGCAAGTGGTCGGCATGGAGGAGAAGAGGTGCCGTGGACCGACATCAAATAATCAAGCATGGTGGGTCTAACGCATAATCGGAAATAAATGCAAAATGGGATACATGCCACTGGGCCTGGCCCGAGCGGCTTGGGGATCATGCAGCCTGAGGGGCGCCCCCAACAAGGTAAGCTAACAACATGGAATAAAAGGGATACATGCCGCAGGGATGGACCCATGCGGCTTGGGAATAATGCAGCCCTGGGGGCGCTCCCAGCTGGAAGTAAAACTCGAAAGATGTCACCTGATGATGTTGATGACGAAGGGGTGTTGGTGTAGCAGGCTCGGTGGGCTGCGGGAGCCGATCCTCACGAGCCCCCAGGCCTAGGGGCCTCGGGAGGCTCCGGAAGCGCTGGCGGCTCCTCGCGGGCCATCTCCATCTCTGCCAGGGCTGCGGAAAGCCTGGCCTCTCGTGCCTCCGTGATGCCCCTCATGAGGCACTGGTACGCGTCAGCCGCGTTCGGCAAGCCGTAAGGCATGCAAACGTAGCTGTGGGGTGGATCTCCGTAGCGCCCCACTCGCGAGGGCCAGAGGCGCTTCATGGAGGCGACTCGGTTGAGCCCTGGTATGTCGATGCAGACGCGCATCCCACCATCCTCGCCTAGATGGGGGGCCACTGCTGGCAAGCGGCGGCCGCCTTTCCTGACTCTTGACTCTTGTAGCTCTTGAATGGCCTTGCTGACGAACTCCTGAGGATCTGGATCTCCTTGCCTTGCTCCTTCTCGAGGGCAACGTGCTTCAAAACACGCCTCCATGTGGTTCCCAAGCGCCTCCCTCATGACCCTAGCCAGGTCGGTGGCCCTCCAGGGGAGAGCCCCCGAGCCCTGCCTGAGGAGGGCGCTGGGCACGCTTTCCTATGTGATGGAGGGAGGCTCCCCCTGGGTAGGCGCGGGCCCAGAGGGGCCTGCCTCCTGAGTGGTCGGGCCGGACGATGTCTTCTTCTTCTTGGGGGTGGTCTCGGGAGGCCTCCTGCTTCCACGATCCGGGTCTTCCAGTGACGCGGCCTGAAAGGCTCGTTCCAGGGAACACACCGCGTCCTTCTCTTCGCAGGGCACCGTGATGACTCCGCCGCTTCCTGGCATCTTGAGGACGTTGTAGCCGTGGTGAGTTACGGCCATGAACTTGGCCAGCGCTGGGTACCCAAGGATGGCTTTGTACGACAGGCGAATGTGAGCGACGTCGAAGTCGATGAGCTCGGTGCGGTAGTTGTCGCGTGCCCCGAAGGTGACAGGGAGGCGGACCTGCCCAATCGGGACCGTGGAGCCGTCAATGATACCGGAGAAGGGCTTGGTTGGCTGAAGCTGGCTGTAGGGCACTTGGAGGTTGTTGAACGTCTCCACGGACAGGACATTGAGCCCTGCCCCTCCATCGATGAGGGTCTTGGTGACCACCATGTTGCTGATGATTGGGGAACAAAGCATCGGGAGGACTCCGGCTGTAGACGCACACTTGAGCTGATCTGCTGAGCTAAACGTGATGGTGCACGCCGACCACTTGAGGGGGCGCGTGGCTTCGAGCCTGGGGAGGACTGCATTCACCTCGCGGGCGAACTGCTTGAAGATGCGCTGAGAGGCTGGGGCTTGTGCTCCGCCCAAGATGCAGGCGACCGCGCGCGGCTCCTGGAAGCCCCCAACCTCCTCGTCCTGGTGGCGGTCCTCGTTTCTCCTTGGCTGCGGCAGCAGCGGTGGGAGGCCTGCATTGCCTTGCGGGCGATCCTTGCGAGGCTGATCCCTCCAGTCTCCCTCGCAAGGCTGATCCCTCCATCCTCTCTCGCGAGGCGGGTCTTGCCAGCGATCCTCGCGAGGTTGGTCGCGCCACCCTTGGCGCGACCCACGGTCTTCCCAGCATCCTGCGTTTCTTCCTCCTCCTTGGCCGTAGCCCCGGTCACTGCGGTCGAGGCGACGACCGATCCTTCCTTCTCGCACGGCTCGGAGTTCTTGACATTTGTTGGTGTTGTGGGTGTGGAGGTCGTGGTACACACAGTACCGGCTGCCCTTGGAGGATTCGGGCTGATCTCTGCCCCGCTTGGTGTCTGGTTCTGCCGCGAGCACGACAGCCCCCTTGCGCTTCACGTCCTTGGCCTTGGGCTTCTTCTCTTCTGGGTCTGCGGCAGGCAGCTCGAGGAGGGAGAGACGCCCTTCCTCAGCCCTGGCGCACTTGTTTGCCAAGTTGAACAGCTCCAAGGAAGTGCATAGGTCTTCATGCATCGCCAGCTCCTCCTTCATCTTGATGTCACGCACGTCATCGGAGAAGGCCGAGACGATGGCCTCCGCAGTCACCTTGGGAATCTTGAGGCGTGCGTTGTTGAAGCGCTGGATGTACTTGTGCAGGGTTTCCCCGGGCTGTTGCTTGATGCGGCGCATGTCGCTCACGGCGGGTGGCCGGTCGCGAGTGCCTTGGAAGTTGGCGATGAAGCGGGTGCGCATCTCCTCCCAGGAGGAGATTGTGCCTGGAGCCAGGTTCAGGAGGCAGGTGCGGGCCCCGTCCTTGAGTGCCATGGGGAACCAGTTCGCCATGACCTTCTCGTCTCCGTTGGCAGCTTCGATGCCTAGCTTGTAGAGCTGGAGGAACTCTGCAGGGTCAGCCGTGCCGTCGTAGCGAGGAGGCAGGTCTGGCTTGAACTTGCCGGGCCACGCTACGCTGCATAGTTCGGTGGTGAAGGCGCGGCAGCCTGCTGTGGCCACGGGAGGCCTTGGGTGATGGAGAGCCTGGTCTTGTATGTCCCCACGCGCTGCAGTTAGGAGTAGCGCGGGGTCTTGACGCGCGGGAGCAGGAGCATGGTCGCGACGTGCTGGAGCAGGGAGCGCCCGGGCAGCTTCTTGCGGGCGAGGGACTTCCTGGCAGCTCTGCTCTTGCTGCGCTGGTGCCTAATGGAGCGGGTTCCGCCCAGGGGCCACGCTCCTTGGGGCCATGGCGTCTTCTTGAGGAGGAGGCGGCCGGGGCGCCGCCGGAGCCATGTCGCTCGCGCGGGGAGGGGTGCGGTGCAGTGGAACGGACGGTGCAGGAGAGCCCCTTGCGGCGCGGACGAGCTCGGCGACGCGGTCGAGCCATTCTTCATAGACATCGTCGACGGGACGGTAGTGCAGGAGCTCGTTTGCCGCGATGAGTGCAGCTCGAGCCTCCATGGGCGTGCGGAGCGCGCGGGACGAAGAACCAGCTGGGGTGAGCGAGGGAGTTGCGGTGCGGCCGTCTTGCTGCACGGACGGGTGCTGGGATGATGCTTGCCGCTCGTCCCCCGCCGGGCCGGTGGCGGCGTTGACGGCAGGTGACGGGGAACGGCGTGGATGCCCGCCGACAGGGGCAGCCTAGGCGACGCGGGAAGCGAGTGCGGCCCGGCACTCGGCGCGGGCCCGACGAGCGTCAGACATGGGCGTCACGGCCGGAGGAGAACGGGGCGGTGGAAGACGAATTCCGGCGCACCCCTACCTGGCGGCCAAATGTCGGATTTCGGGTTCCGGCAGACCCTTGAGGTTCGAACACTGGGGTGCGCGCGGAGATTTTTCCCCCTACCTACGTGCACCCCTCCGCCATGCGAGGATCTAAACTAAGGAAAGAACAACACAAGAGACACAGGGTTTATACTGGTTCGGGCCACCGTTGTGGTGTAATGCCCTACTCCAGTGTGTGGTGTGGTGGATTGCCTCTTGGGCTGATGATGATGAACAATACAAGGAAGAACAACCCCGCGAGGGTCTGTTCTTGGCTGGGGCGATGAACTGCTCGGAGGAGTTCGGTCAGCTTTTTCTCTCTCTCTCTCTGCTTTCCTCCAACTGACCGACCCTGATTTCGACCCCAGCTTGTTTCTGGGTTGGCTGATTCTCGATCCTCCCTACCCTGAGGGTGGATATTTCTATTTATAGAGGCCCTGGTCCTCTCCCCAAATATTGAGCGGGAAGGGAGCCAACAATGGCGGGCTAATTTGAAGGGGGACAACAAGTATCAGCTATGCTGACAAAAGTAGTCTTCGCCTGTGCAAAGCTCTGGTGATGACGCCGTCTTGGGCTCCACGGTGACCTCCATCTCATGGTCCTCCTGGTCTTGTTCTCGTTGCACCAAAATGGCAACCTTTGCCTGATGCCTCGGCACTCCGCGGCTGCGCTTGCCCCCTTTGCACCAAAGAGGGAAGGAGGACGCTGCGTGGGCTGGCACCCGCCTGGCACCCTGAATCATCATGGCTTGCGTCACGGGCACCTCGTGAGGTACCCTGCCTTGATCTCTCCGCCCCCTCGTGAGCCAGCCTGATGAGGCCGTGCCTGAGGAAGCTCCGCGTCGTCCGCCCCGCGAGGCTTGGCCCCTCGCGAGGGTCTTGGGTTTGTGTTGGTGAAGACGGGCCGTGCTGGCCGCCCCTTTGAGCCACGCCACAGGCCGCAGGCAGACAAGTCTGGGGACCCCCGTTCCCAGAACGCCGACAACCGTGGGCGATGACCCCAGGCAACGGACACAGTTTCTAGGAATAAACCGTGTTGGATCAATGAACAATCACACACGACATTCTATTGAAAACTATTTGCGTTACGCCACCTTGCACAAACGTTTCCCTTGGAGTGACTGTGTGGGATGTATATACAAATGGAAACATTTAGCAGTGACTGACTGTGTGGGATGTACTTACGACCAGAAATGATTTCGCCTGTATAATTGTATTTTGAGCACTACTATACGTATTTCTATATTTGAGTGCTCGCCGGTCGCACACGACCTCATTTTGCCGAGCGTGTGTGCGAGGAGGGCATATCCCCGACAGTTTCTGGGTCGTGTGGGAAGGACCCCCCTATCACCCACAGTCACTTCGCGATGGTTCCAAATGCCTTCGCGGAAAGGGGTTAAAAATCGTTTGTTTAGCACCTCGTTGTACTAGTGATATCGTCAAACTTTGCGCTTTTCTATCAATTGCTTGGCAGTATTTTGTTTACCCACCGTATTATTTGCCTTCAAGAGAGAAGCCTCTAGTGAAACCTATGGCCCTTGGGTCTATTTTCCATCATATTTGTTTCCGATCTACTATTTTGCAATCTTTTATTTTTAGATCTATAAACCAAAATATCCAAAAATATTTTATATTTCGTTTAGTTTTACTTATTTATCTGTATCAGATCTCACTTTTTCAAGTGACTGTGAAGGGATTGACAACCCCTTTATCGCGTTGGGCGCAAGTGTTTGATTGTTTTTTGCTGGTATTGGTGTGCGTTCTTCTCCTACTGGATTGACACCTTGGTTCTTAACCGAGGGAAATACTTATCTCAACTGTGCTGCATCACCCTTTCCTCTTCAAGGGAAAAACCAACGCAAGCTCAAGAAGTAGCAGGAAGGATTTCTGGTACCGTTGCTAGGGAGATCTATGCCAAGTCAAGCCTACCAAGTACCCATTATAAACTCTCATCTCTTGCATTACATTATCCGCCATTTGCCTCTCGTTTTCCTCTCCCCCACTTCTAAAACGATTTTCGAAAATATTTTCCCATTTCTTCATCCTTCTTCCGTTTGTCTTTTCGTTTGTGTTTTGTTTGCTTGTGTGTTGGATTGCTTGCTTTGTCACGATGGCTCAAGAGAATACCAAATCATGTGACTTTTCCAACACTAATAACAATTATTTTATTAGTACTCCGATTGCTCCCGCCACTAGTGTGGAATCTTATGAAATTAATGCCACTTTGCTGAATCTTGTTATGAAAGATCAATTTTCCGGACTTCCTAGTGAAGATGCCGCATCCTATACGAATAATTTCGTTGAGTTGTGTGATATGCAAAAGAATAAAGATGTGGATAATGATATTGTTAAATTGAAGCTATTTCCGTTTTCATTTCGAGATCATGCTAAACTTGGTTTTCATCTTTGCCTAAAAATAGTATTGATTCATGGATAAGTGTAAAGATGCTTTTATTTCCAAGTATTTTTCTCCCGCTAAGATCATCTCCCTTAGGAAGGATATTATGAATTTTAAGCAACTTGGTCATGAACATGTTGCACAATCTTGAGAGAGGATGAAATTGATGATACGTAATTTCCCTACTCATTGTTTGAATTTGTGGATGATCATACAATTTTTTTATGCCGGATTGAATTTTGCTTCTAGAAATCTTTTAGATTTGGCCGCGGGGGTACTTTTATGGAAATTACTTTAGGAGAAGCTACTAAACTCCTACATAATATTATGGTTAATTATTCGCAATGGCATATCGAAAGATCTTCCACTAGTAAAAAAGTGCATGCAATTGAAGAGATTGATGTTTTGAGTGGAAAGATGGATGAACTTATGAAATTATTTGCTAGCAAGAGTGCTTCTATTGATCCTAATGATATGCCTTTGTCCACTTTGATTGAGAATAATAATGAATCCATGGATGTGAATTTTGTTGGTAGGAACAATTTTGGTAACCACACGTATAGAGGTAATTTTAATCCTAGGCCATTTCCTAGTAATTCCTCTAATAATTATGCTGATTCATACAACAATTCTTATGGAAATTATAATAATATTCCCTCTGATCTTGAGAGTAGTATTAAAGAATTTATGAGTTCGCAAAAGAATTGCAATGCTATGGTTGAAGAAAAAATGCTTAAGATTGATGATTTCGCTAGGAATGTGGATAGAATTTCTCTTGAGATTGATTCTTTGAAACTTAGATCTATTCCACCCAAGCATGATATTAATGAGTCTCTTAAAGCTATGAGAAATTCCATTGATGAGTGTAAAGAAAGAACCGCTGATATGCATGCTAAATGAGATTGGTTTGTAAAAGTGTGTTCTCCTAGTTCTTGTGAAAATAAGGATGAAGATCTTAAAGTAATTGATGTGACTCCTATTGAATCTGTTTTCCAATATAAATCTTGATAAAGATGGGACTAGAGATGAGTCAACTTTAGCTAGAAGGCATACCAATGATTCGGAGTTTATAGATCTTGATGCAAAAATTGATAAAAGTGGGATTGGAGAGGTCAAAACTCTAAGTAGCAATGAACCCACTCTTTTGGATTTCAAGGAATTTAATTATGATAGTTGTTCTTTAATAGATTGTATTTCCTTGTTGCAATCCATTTTGAATTCTCCTCATGCTTATAATCAAAATAAAGCTTTTAGTAAACATATTGTTGATGCTATGATGAAATCTTTTGAGGAAAAGCTTGAATTGGAAGTTTCTATTCCTAGAAAAATTTATGATGAGTGGGTACCTAGTATTAATATCAAGATTAAAGATTATGAGTTCCATGCTTTGTGTGATTTGGGTGATGTTTCCACAATGCCAAAAAGTCTATGTGATGTGTTAGGTTTCCGTGAATTTGATGATTGTTCTTTAAATTTGCATCTTGCGGATTCCACTATTAAGAAACCTATGGGTAGGATTAATGATGTTCTTATTGTTGCAAATAGGAATTATGTGCCCATAGATTTCATTGTTCTTGATATAGACTGCAATCCTACATGTCTTATTATTCTTGGTAGACCTTTCCTTAGAACGATTGGTGCAATTATTGATATAAAAGAAGAAAACATTAGATTTAAATTTCCATTAAGTAAGGGCATGGAACACTTTCCTGGAAAGAAAATCAAGTTGCCATATGAATCTCTTATGAGAGCTACTTATGGATTGCATACCAAAGATGACAAAACCTAGATCTATGTTTTTTTGCCTAGCAAAGGGCATTAAACAATAGCGCTTGTTTGGAGGCAACCCAATTTTATTTTTGTTCTTGCTTTTTGGTCCTGTTTTATAATAAATAATTCATCTAGCCACTGGTTAGATGTGTTTTTGTGTTTTAATTAGTGTTTGTGCCAATTAAGACCTTTGGGATAGCTTACGGTGATAGTTGATTCGATCTCGCTGAAAAATAGAAACTTTTACGCTGAGGAAAACAATTCTCATTTTTAGCAGAAGCGTGATAAAATACTGATTATTTTTCAAGAAGATTAATAAACAAATTGCTTAGGTCTTCCTAATTGTTCAGAATTTTTGGAGTTACGGAAATGTTCTAGAGTTACAGATTTCTATAGATTGTTCTGTTTTTGACAGATTATATTTTCTTTGTGTTGTTTGCTTATTTTGATGAATCTATGGGTAGTATCGGGGCGTATGAACCATGGAGAAGTTGTAATACAGTAGGTATTACACCAATATAAATAAAGAATGAGTTCACAACAGTAACATAATTGGTGATTTATTTTCTTATACTAACGGATCTCATGAGATTTTCTGTTGAGTTTTGTGTTGTGAAGTTTTCAAGTTTTGGGTAAAAGATTTGATGGACTATGGAATAAGGAGTGGCAAGAGCCTAAGCTTGGGGATGCCCAAGGCACCCCAAGGTAATATTCAAGGAGAACCGAGGGCCTAAGCTTGGGGATTCCCCGGAAGGCATCCGCTCTTTCGTCTTCGTCTATCGGTAACTTTACTTGAGGCTATATTTTTATTCACTACATGATATGTGTTTTGCTTGGAGGTCTTGTATGATATGAATCTTTGCTTTTTAATTTGCCACAATCATCCTTGCTATACACACCTTTCGAGAGGGACATGCATGAATCGTGATTTATTAGAATACTCTATGTGCTTCACTTATATCTTATGAGCTAGGCAATTTTGCTCTAGTACTTCACTTATATCTTTTTAGAGCACAGTCGTGGTTTTATTTTGTAGAAATTTTTGAACTCTCATGATTCACTTATATTATTTCTAGAGTCTCTTTAAACAACATGGTAATTTGCTTTGGTTATGAATTTAGTCCTAATATGATAGGCATCCAAGAGGGATATAATAAAAACTTTCGTATAAACAACATTGAATACTAGGAGAAGTGTCGATGTCAAAACCGGCGGATCTCGGGTAGGGGGTCCCGAACTGTGCGTCTAGGCCAGATGGTAACAGGAGGCAGGGGACACGGTGTTTTACCCAGGTTCGGGCCCTCTTGATGGAGGTAAAACCCTACGTCCTGCTTGATTGATATTGATAATATGGGTAGTACAAGAGTGGATCTACCACGAGATCAGTGAGGCTAAACCCTAGAAGCTAGCCTATAGTATGACTGTATGTTGTGGTTGTTGTCCTATGGACTAAAACCCTTAGGTTTATATAGACACCGGAGAGGGTTAGGGTTACACAAGGTCAGTTACAAAGGAGGAGATATCCATATCCATATTGCCTAGCTTGCCTTCCACGCCAAGTAGAGTCCCATTCGAACACGAGACAAAGTCTTCAATCTTGTATCTTCATAGTCTAACAGTCCGGCCAGTGGAGATAGTCCGGCTGTCCGGAGACCCCCTAATCCAGGACTCCTCAGTACCCCCTGAACCAGGCTTCAATGAAGATGAGTCCGGCGCGCAGTATTGTCTTCGGCATTGCAAGGCGGGTTCCTTCTCCGAATACATCACAGAAGAATTTGAATACGAGGATAGTGTCCGACCCTACAAAATAAGTTCCACATTCCACCGTAGAGAGAATAATATTTTCGCAGATCTAATTTGCCGGCTTGTTTTGGCAGCATGACGTTACGTCATGGCCCGGTGATTATTCGAACCGTTTCTTTTAACCAGCCCCGCACATAACGCGAGGCAGTTTTTCGACATGTCTTGTCAAAGAAGAGATTGTGTCCCCTTATTACGGGATTCTCATCAAGACGGGCGTGGGTAAACCAACCGCGCCATCAATTGCGGCGCTTGGGGGATAAGCGAGTTTTACCAGGCAAGTGGGGACGCTTAGTTTCGTCCTCCCATATAAAGGGATAAGGATTCACCTTTCTATCCACGCCTTCTTCCTCCCATACTCATCCGTTTCCACACACTCGAGCTCTAGCACCCAAGTCCACACTTCCCACCTCGACCTTCTCCAATCATGTCCAGAGTGGGAGGCAGGTGGATGGTCTCCTCCGTCACGGAGGGAGACATCAAGAAACTGACGAGAGCTGGATACCTGCCCGACGACATCGCGCACCAGCTCCCAGATGAGGGGCAGCTCATCCCCACCCCCAGGCCCCATGAGAGGGTAATATTCCTCACTCATTTCCTCCGGGGACTAGGATTCCCTCTCCATCCCTTTGTCCGGGGGCTCATGTTTTATTACGGCCTGGATTTCCACGATCTGGCCCCAAACTTCATCCTCAACATCTCGGTGTTTATCGTCATGTGCGAGGCCTTCCTCCGCATCAAGCCCCACTTCGACTTATGGATGAAGACCTTCAATGTCAAGCCGAAGGTGGTGGGCAGCCGCCAGGCAGAGTGCGGAGGCGCCATGGTGGGCAAGGTGCCCAACGTAACATGGCTCGAGGGCTCCTTTGTGGAAACCATAAAGGGGTGGCAATCGGGGTGGTTCTATATCACCGAGCCGCGCGCCCCTGCATGGGCAGCGGCCCCCGAGTTCTGATCTGGCATCCCCACGCGGCTTACCTCCTGGAAAGAGAAGGGCCCGTCTTGGGGTAGTTCGAAAGACCTGACCGGACTCCAAACATGTATTCAAAACATGGTGGACAAGAAGCTCAAGCTTGCCAACATAGTCCAATTTATGCTCATCCGCCGGATACTTCCGTGCCAACAACGGGAGTTCAACTTCTGGGAGTTCTGTCACACCCTAGATAGTTCAAGCATTAGAATGTGCATCATGTTTAAATTCTTCTTAAATTTGAATTGGGGAAGACAGAACCCCCAACCTCCCCCTAGAAACAACTAGGGTTTACTAAAAATATTTTCAATGAACCTGAAATGCCCTTCTAAAAAGTTCACCCTCTTTGTCTTAGGTTAGAACCTCTGGCAAAATTGGTGCACAATTTTCTAGGTCAACAGAAGGTCATTGAATTAAATCATAAGTATTTGAATTTGGGCATTTAAATGCTATAAAATAATCTAAATGCTCAAATAATTCTGGGGATAAATGTTTCCTGTAGGAAATAATCTAAACAGAGGCCACATTTATTTTCAGGATTTTTGGAAATGTTTTAGTATTTTATTTAAAGCCCAACAGTTGCAGTTAAATAGAAAACAGAAACTAAATAAAAAAAAGAGGAGAAAGAAGCCCACCTGGGCCTTACCTGTGCTGGCCCAGCCACCTGGCTCGGCCCAGCCTGCTGGCGCTGCCAGTCGTCGTCCTCCTCGCGCCAGAAGGACGCGGAGCGCGTGCTCGCGCGCGCCGGCCACGCGCCGGCCACCTCCTGCTTCCGCCGACGCCCGGGAGACGCCCTGAAGTGCCACGCGACCCCCACGTCTCCCTCTCATCCTCGATCACTCTCCCCCTCATCTCCCTCATCCTCTCCCGCGATGGCCGAGCGCGTCCCTCGCCGCCGATCGCCGTAGTCGCCGCCAGAGACCTCCCCCCGCCCCTTCGACGAGCCCATCAACTCCGCCTCGACTCCCTCGTCCTCCCCACCGAGCTACGCTTCGCCGGAGGCCCTACAACGCCGCCTTCGCCCTCGTCTTCAACCTCGGGCACCCGAGCCATCTCCGGTCGATTCGCCGCTGCCAGGACCTCCTCCAGCTCGCTAACCCCCTCTCCGACTCCGCTGTGAGCTCCTCTTCCTTTCCCCTCTTCTCTCGTTCTCGCGCTCGTCCCCTAGCTCCATTTTCCACCGCGGCCGAGAGCTTCTCGCCGCCGGCCATGGCGCAGCCGTGGCCACAGCCGTGCAAGCCCACAACGAAGCGCCTCACCGTGCTCAATGCAGCACCAGGAACCCGTAGCCACCCCCAGTTCTCCCTCCCGTGCACCGTAGTGTCGAAACCGACCTCACCCGAACTCCGGCCGCCGCCACGAGCTCAATTCCGGCGAGCTCGCTCCACCCCAGCTCCTCACCCTTGCTCCATTGGATGCGCGAGAGCCTGGGCTTCGCACGGGTGGTCTCCGGCGTCGATTTGGTCGCCGAAGGGCGTTTTCCGAGCCGCGCCGCCGTCTCGGGCCTCGCCGGCGTCGAGCCGCCGGCGAGTTGACCCAGTTTGACCCCTGGGTGGGCCCAGGTAGACCCCCCTGAGTCTATGACAGGTGGGGCCGGTCTGTTAACTAATTTAGGTTTAGTTTTAGTTAATTTTAATTAAATCAGTCACTGACATGTGGGCCCAGGCCCCACTGACAACTAATTAGTGTTAATCTAATCTTGCTAATTAGCTGAGAGGCTGACAAAAGGGGCCCACCAGTTAGGTTTGACCTGGGCTGGCGCCTTTGACCTGCTCAGGTCAGCATGATGCAATGCTGACGCAGTAATGCATTTTCTGGATTTATTTTTTTTATTCAGGAAATTCTAGAAAATTTTTAAAACTTCTAAAAATCATAGAAATTCAACCGTAACTCCAAATGAAATAATTTATATATGAAAAATTATCAGAAAAATTCAATCTATCCATCTGTAATGGTTTCATGCATGACAAAACAAGTTTACCATGCTATTTAAGCAGAATAAGGAAATGCACTATTAAGGCCATGTTTAATGAGCTAATATTTGATTCTTTGATTCAAATGAGTTCATCCCTTTCTATTCTAGCTTGCATTAGGCCAAAACACATTCATATTGCCATGTCATAGCATGCATCATATTGTTGCATATCGTCATGTGTTGATTGTGTTCCGATGTGTTCCCCGTGGTAGGTTCTGCCTCCGAGGATATTCACGAGTATCCAACTGAAGGGCAGTATCTCGCTACCACTCCATCAGGCAAGCAACCATTGATCATTCCGATACAAACCCATGTTCTCGCTTCTGCTCTTGTTTACTGCATCAAGACAACGCGATTCAAACTGCTGTGTGCTACGGTAGTTGAACCCTTATCCTCTGCATGACCTGTCATTGCCACAGCAACTAGATGAAACCCACTAGCACGTGTAGGAGTTGATTGAGCCATGTATGTGATTCCTACCTTGCTATGCCTGCTATTCTTAGAGTTGTGTCAGGTCTGGTTCATCTGGGTGATGGGCTAGAGTGAAATGCTTATGTCGGTAATGTGAGGGATGTGTTGAACATGTTTTGGTAAAGGTATCGACGAGAGGCCATGTAGGAGTACATGGTGGGTTGTTTCATTGAGGCCGTCCCTAAGAACTGAGATCTGTATGTGTGATTTTAAGATTCAGCTACTACCATGCATTGGGATCCTTAATTGACCCTCTCGGCTTCCTAATCACCCTAGTACTCTGTCCAGGAGTTGCAAATAGTTTCTGGTGTTTGTAGGTTATGTGTTGGCGGCCGTGCGTAGCGCTGACCCTAGGGGTGGGCTATGTTGCGGTAGATACACCGTGGCCGGGTATGCCGGGCGCCTGTTTGGCGTCTCGGGACCCTGTTCACATCGTTCGGGCCGCATGTGGAAACCTCGGCCGGACTCCCTGCTGATGGAACCTGGATAGGCGATAAACCTGGACCAGAGACTTAAGTGTTTAGGTAGGCCGTGGCCGACACCCTCGCTGGGCTTCCGCTTGATGGTTGCCGAGTACATGTCGTGTAAACGGTGGTAAGTGGTGAAAGTGTGTATGACGAAGTACACCCCTGCAGGGTATAAAACTATTTGAATAGCCGCATCCGCGGTAAAGGACTACTTGGTTGCCTATACAGTTCATAGACAAGTTAATGGATACTACTAAAATACTCAAGATAAGTGTGATTACCGAGGATGGCCCTCTCGTAGGATGACGAGGGAGGATCCCCGGTGGAGTATTGTGTTGGTGAGTAGTGGACTTGTGTGCGAAAACTATTTTACTAGAGAGGTTCTGTAGGATAGCTTAGCCAAGAGTCAAAGCTGGCTTGCTGCATCAACCCCACCACCTTCTTGAGAATAAGCATGTATAATAGGTTCTGATGTAAGACTTGTTGAGTACCTTTGTACTCATGTTTGCTTATTTACTGTTTTCAGACGACAACGCTGCCCCCTCCGGTGGGTTTTATGTAGACCTTGACGTCGACGAGTGACTAGCCACCCAGGTGGTGATCCCGGCCATGGAGGGCCCTATATAGATAGATGGGCTTCGAGAAGCCTTCTTTCTTTCTAGAGTCTGTACTCAGACTAGTTGCTTCCGCATGTGCTTGTATGATTGTATGACTTGAGTGTCGGGTCATGTGACCCCTGTCTGTATGATATGTTATGTATGGCTCTCCGGAGCCTTTAAATAAAGTACTTGAGTTGTAGAGTTTTGTTGTGATGCCATGTTGTATGTACTCATATCGGGCATATTGTGTGTATGATTGAAATGCTTGGTATGAGTGGGATCCGACAAATCTAGTTGTTTATCCTTGGTAGCCTTTCTTATGGGGAAATGTAGTCTAGTGTTCCTCGAGCCATAGTAGTCTGCTACAGCCCGGTTCACCGGAGTCCTGCTAGCCCAGCACTACTGTTCAGGACACTTGACTGGCCGGCATGTGTTTCATTTCGTTCCTATGTCTGTCCCTTTGGGGAAATGTCACGCGGTGATTTCCGGAGTCCTGCCTAGCCTGCTACAGCCCGGGATTCCCCGGAGTCCTGTTAGCCCAGTGCTACAGCCCGGAATCACTCGTTGATGATCGACATGCTTGATGTGATTCATGTATGCCTGTCTCCATAGGTCTGTGCCGCTTTGGGTTCATGACTAGCCATGTCGGCCTGGGTTCTCTGTCATATGGATGCTAGCGACACTATCATATACGTGAGCCAAAAGGCGCAAATGGTCCCGGCCATGGTAAGGCGACACCCGTGGGACACCGTGCGTGAGGCCGCAAAGTGATATGAGGTGTTACCGGCTAGATCGATGTGACTTGGAATCGGGGTCCTCACAGCGTTGGCATCAGAGCCGGACTGCCTGTAGGTTCGTTGAGCCAAACTGGTCGATGTTGAGTCTAGAAATGCTTTAGTTATATGTAGGGGAATTGATTGTGGAAGGGAACGTAAGGCTCTTTTACTCCTTTACCCTATGCCTCTGATCTGAGTCATTCTCTTCTCATTCAACGTGGGTTAAGGACTAGGCTCTCTTCTTCTATTAGGTTCACGTGTTACTAATTCGTAGTACCTTATAGGATTGATGCTACAAGTTCCAGTTCAGTTTCTACTATTCCTAGTAAGTTGCTAATTGGATTAGAATTTTGATATGATGTTGTTGAGTGGTATTGCGAACTGTTGTGGATGTCTCAAATCTTTTTTCTGAGCATTTACAGTTGTTATGCTGTCCAATTTTTCCCTAGAAATTTTGATGTCTTTGCATTGTGGTTGTGCTTTCAGATGGCCAACCATGCTCAAAACCAAGTGGTTCGCCTGACCCGGTGCCTCGACGTGCCCGGTCATACTGCTATGTTAGTCCGGGTCATGATCGAGAAGGGTTACCGTTGGTATCCCGAATACACCGTCGAAGAGCAGTTCCGCGACTTTAATCAAAGCCAATATCTCTGCACCGTCAGGATATTTCCTTCTTATCCTGGATCTACCGAGCCCCTTCACTGTTCCTATGGACTCGGGGTAACTGTTGAGATGGCTGTGCAGGATGCTGCCTATTCTATGATGACCATCTTGCGAGTCCGGACTAGCCTGCTTCGGAACACCGACTTCCGTTACATGCCAGCTTCACTTCCGGGAGCGCAAGGGTATCTTCAGGCTATCTATGCTGACTCCACTCAGGAGGACTCATTAACTCGTACCACTGCCGAGATGCTCGAAGATAAGGACCGAGAGAATCGGGCCTTGAGGCTGGAGCTTTTCAATACCCGTGCTGATCATTGGGCCACATTGACTCGGTTTGCACCTGCGGTGCAAGCTGGATGTATGGATACAAGGGATCTGTATCCTGTGAGATCAGCTCTACCAGGCATGGTGGATTGGCGTGATGTGGGAGGCATCACCCCACCCCGTGGTCCCCGCAGGCCACCGTTTGTTGGTCCAAGACCTCATCCTAGCCCCTATGGTCCACAGGCTCCTCAGGACCGTCTGTTTCCGGATGGTCATGTTGAACTTCCAGGCTATGGAGGTGACTTCTATGAGAACTACTACGGAGCTGTCTGAGTTAGTAGTAGTACCACTAGTATTGTAGTAGTTGTATCTCCACTGTCCTGTGTGACTTGTGGAATATGACTTTGCGTGTAATCGATTCCGTAGGTGTAGACAAATAATGTATAGGAGCTTGGAATGCCTCCAATGAGATGTAACGTCTTTCATCATAGTTGTACTGTAGCCTGGGCTTGTACTAAACTATGTATGATGTGTATGACCGTTGGTATATATATGGCAGTTTTATATTACCATGACATACGGATGAACATCTCTGCATTCCGTGCTATCCATTACATTCTGCACTTCCTTGCTAAGTTTGAGCCATCCTTGTCTAAACCGTTGTCTTGTTTTTCTCCTAGGATGGTCAACACCCGCAGCAACCCTGCTGCTCCAGAGCAGGGGGAAGCCAGTGCAGCTAGAGGTGAAAATCTGCCTCACCCGCCTTCTCTGGCCGAAGTAATGCTGGAGGCGGAAAGAAACAAGCGTGAGACCAACCGCCTGCTAGAGCGGATTGAGCAGAACACTGCACGCCACCCACGAAATGACTTGGTGTCAATCAATGACTTTATCAAGCTGTACCCACCAAAGTTTAACCACTCCGTCGAGCCCCTCGACGCGGATGACTGGCTTCGCAGCATCACCCACAAGCTATGTTCTGCCAACGTAGCCGAAGCCGACAAGGTTACTTATGCTGCCTATCACCTCGAAGGCCCTGCTAGCCTTTGGTGGGAAAACTTTGAAGCTATGCACCCGGTCGGCCAAATCACTTCTTGGGCTGAATTCAGTGAGGCTTTCCGTGAGCATCACATTCCGGAAGGTCTCATGGATCGCAAGAGGGAGGAGTTCTACAACTTCACCCAAGGAAGACTGACTGTGGATGCATATAGTCATGAATTTGGGAATCTGGCACGCTATGCCCCTGAAGAGGTTTCTACTGACGCTAAGAAGCAGGCAAGGTTCTACAAGGGACTTAGCCCTGAGCTTCGCTGCGATCTCTGTCTGCACGAGTGCACATCCTTTCAAAAGCTGGTCAATAAAGCCATCAGCGCTGAGACAGGCCAGACTGATTATGACGCTTCACGCAAGCACTCCCGTGATTTTGGCTCTTCATCCGCCTCTGGTGCTCAGAAGCGCCGGGTGTGGATCCCAAGCACGGCACTGCCACCCAGGTTCATCCCGAGGCCATCCTTTGAGGCGCCTTGTCCCAACCAGCAATTTGCACCGCCCAAGCCCTATGGTGGCCCCGCTGCTAATGCTGCTCCACGCCCCAATGTGGTGACATGCTTCAAGTGTGGAGAGCCGGGTCACTATAGCCGAGAGTGTCCCCAGAACAACAACCCCAATCAAACTGGAAAGTCCGTTGGCCATGGTAAGCCCGCGGGGAAGACTTTCTACGCCAAGCCGGCCACCACTGCACGTGGCCATGTCAATTATGTTTCAGCCGAGGAGGCTCATGAGGATCCCAACGTCGTCCTTGGTACGCTCCTTGTTAACTGCCATCCGACATCTATTCTTTTCGATACTGGAGCATCTCATTCATTCATATCCGAGAACTATGCTCGATTGCATAGCACGACATTCTGTGACATGCCCTCTACCATGGAAATTCAAACCCCTGGCTCTAGATGGCAAACTTCTAGAGTAAGCCATGGGAACGAAATTCTTGTCGATAGGCTTGTCTTCCTTGCATCCTTAATAGCTCTCAAGTCCTCGGACATAAACATCATCTTGGGTATGGACTGAATGTCAGCTCATTATGCTAAGATCGATTGTGCCACTAGAACCGTTCAACTTACTCACCCCTCGGGCAAGACAGTTAACGTCTTAACCCAAGTGGCCAAGCACCAACTTTACTCCCTAAATGCCAACCCCCTTCCAGACCTTGAGGATGTTCCGGTAGTCCGAGACTTTCCGGATGTCTTTCCAGAAGAACTGCCAGGTGTTCCACCTGACAGGGATGTTGAGTTTGTGATAGACCTTGTTCCAGGAACCGTGCCAATTTCTAGAAGACCCTACAAGATGGCACCCTTAGAACTAGCCGAGCTTAAGAACCAACTCGATGAGTCCTTGAAAAAGGGTTTCATCCGTCCTAGTTCCTCTCCTTGGGCTTGCCCTGTCCTCTTCGTCAAGAAGAAGGATGGAACGGATCGAATGGTTGTGGATTACCAACCTGTCAATTTGGTCACCATCAAGAACAAATATCCGCTTCCCAGGATCAACGATCTGTATGATCAGCTCGCTGGATCCTCAGTCTTCTCCAAGATGGATTTGAGGTTGGGCTACCATCAAATCAAAATCAGAAACGGGGAGATTCCCAAAACGGCCTTCGTTACTCGTTATGGCCAATACGAGTACACCGTCATGTCCTTCGGTTTAACCAATGCCCCCGCCACCTTCTCTCGGTTAATGAACTCGGTTTTCATGGAGTACTTGGATAAATTCGTCGTAGTATATCTCGATGACATACTCATCTACTCCAAGAATGAAGAGGAACATGCCGAACATCTAAGGCTGGTATTGATGAAACTTCGAGAGCATCGCCTTTATGCCAAATTCTCCAAGTGTGAATTATGGTTGCCAGAAGTGACCTATCTAGGCCATGTAATCTCTGGCAAGGGTATTGCTGTCAATCCCGAGCGAGTTCAAGCCGTCCTTGATTGGACTCCACCTGAGACGGTTAAGCAAGTTCGGATCTTCCTTGGCTTAGCGAGCTATTGTCGCCGCTTCGTCGAGAATTTCTCCAAGGTTGCTAAACCTCTAACTGAACTCCTCAAGAAAGATAAAAAGTTCGAGTGGACTCCACAATGCGAGTTTAGCTTTCAGGAACTGAAAAGACGCCTGACATCTGCTCCCGTACTGGTACCACCAGACTTCTCCAAGGACTTTATTATCTATTGCGACGCCTCGCGACAAGGATTAGGTTGCATACTCATGCAAGATCGTCAGGTAATTGCCTATGCTTCACGACAATTACACCCACATGAGGAAAATTATCCTACACATGATCTAGAGCTTGCAGCTGTAGTCCATGCACTTAAAACCTGGCGACATTACCTTCTCGGTAATTGTTGCGAGATCTTCACCGATCACCAAAGTTTGAAATATATCTTCACCCAACCAGATTTGAATCTCAGGCAAAGACGTTGGGTCGAGTTGATCTCGGATTATGACTTAGGAATAACTTACACCCCGGGCAAAGCCAATGTCATGGCTGATGCGCTAAGCCGTAAGTCCTATTGTAACAACCTGATGTTACAACAAAGTCAACCACTTCTCCATGAGGAATTTCGTAAGCTTAATCTTCACATTGTTCCTTGAGGATTCCTTTCCACCCTGGTGGCGAAACCTACCCTTATGGATCAAATCATAACCGCCTAGCGGTATGATAAGGGCATATCCCGGATTAAGGAAAACATCGCTAGCGGAGTTGCTAAATGTTTCTCCATGGATGAGCGAGGTGCTGTCTTCTTCGAGAACCATCTGGTGGTTCCCAAGAAACAACATCTGCGCCAGTTGATCCTTAAGGAAGCTCATGAATCCCCTCTCACCATTCATCCCGGTAGTACTAAAATGTATCAAGACCCACGCCAGAGGTTTTGGTGGACTAGGATGAAGAGAGAAATCGCTCAATACATTGCTAGCTGTGATGTATGTCGTCGTGTTAAAGCAGAGCACCAATGGCCTGCTGGCACCCTTCAACCTTTGGCTATTCCTGAATGGAAATGGGATAAAATCAGTATGGATTTCATCACTGGGTTTCCCAGGACCAAGAGAGGGAATAATGCCATCTTCATCGTGGTCGACCGTCTTTCCAAAGTAGCCCACTTTCTACCTGTTCGTGAGAGTATCACCGCTAGCCAGCTAGCCGATTTATACATCTCCCGAATAGTATCTCTTCATGGTGTTCCATTGGAAATTAACTCAGATCGTGGGAGTCTCTTCACCTCTCGATTTTGGGAAAGTTTCCAAAATGCTATGGGAACTCGTCTCTCCTTTAGTACCGCCTTCCATCCTCAATCAAGTGGTCAAGTAGAGCGAGTCAATCAAATTCTGGAAGATATGCTCCGAGCTTCTCTTATCTCGTTCGGAATGAGTTGGGAGAAATGCCTTCCATTCGCGGAGTTTGCTTATAACAATAGTTATCAAGCCAGCTTGGGCAAGGCTCCTTTCGAAGTTCTCTATGGACGAAAATGTCGAACGCCTCTTAACTGGTCAGAAACCGTGGAAAGACAACTCTTTGGCCCGGATATGATTCGGGAAGCCGAAGAGCAGGTTCGCGTTATTCGTGAGAAATTGAAAACAGCCCAATCTCGTCAAAAGAGTCAATATGATCGTAAACATAAGCCTATGACTTATGAAGTTGACGAGAAGGCTTACCTTCGGGTTACTCCGTTAAAGGGAACCCATCGTTTCGGTATCAAAGGCAAATTGGCTCCTCGTTACATTGGACCCTTTCGCATTCTTGCCAAACGAGGAGAAGTTGCCTACCAGTTGGAACTACCATCGCATCTTTCCAGAGTTCACGATGTCTTCCACGTTTCACAACTCAGGCGTTGCTTCGCGGATCCTATCCGTGGAGTGGACCACGAAACGCTTGATCTACAAGATAACCTCTCTTATCGGGAATATCCCGTTCGTATCCTTGATCAAGCCGAGCGTACCACTCGACGTCATAATATCAAGTTTCTCAAGGTTCAATGGTCACACCATTCCGAGAAAGAAGCCACTTGGGAAAGGGAGGATCGTCTTCGACTCGAGTACCCCACCTTCTTCCCGGAGGATTCTAAATCTTGGGACGAGATTCTTTTGAGTGGGGGTGAGTTGTCACACCCTAGCTAGTTCAAGCATTAGAATGTGCATCATGTTTAAATTCTTCTTAAATTTGAATTGGGGAAGACAGAACCCCCAACACCCCCCTGGAAACAACTAGGGTTTACTAAAAATATTTTCAATGAACCTGAAATGCCCTTCTAAAAAGTTCACCCTCTTTGTCTTAGGTTAGAACCTCTGGCAAAATTGGTGCACAATTTTCTAGGTCAACAGAAGGTCATTGAATTAAATCATAAGTATTTGAATTTGGGCATTTAAATGCTATAAAATAATCTAAATGCTCAAATAATTCTGGGGATAAATGTTTCCTGTTGGAAATAATCTAAACAGAGGCCACATTTATTTTTCAGGATTTTTGGAAACGTTTTAGTATTTTATTTAAAGCCCAACAGTTGCAGTTAAATAGAAAACAGAAACTAAATAAAAAAAAGAGGAGAAAGAAGCCCACCTGGGCCTTACCTGTGCTGGCCCAACCACCTAGCTCGGCCAGCCTGCTGGCGCTACCAGTCGTCGTCCTCCTCGCGCCAGAAGGACGCGGAGCGCGTGCTCGCGCGCGCCGGCCACGCGCCGGCCACCTCCTGCTTCCGCCGACGCTCGGGAGATGCCCTGAAGTGCCACGCGACCCCCACGTCTCCCTCTCATCCTCGATCACTCCCCCCTCGTCTCCCTCATCCTCTCCTGCGATGGTCGAGTGCGTCCCTCGCTGCCGATTGCCGTAGTCGCCGCCAGAGACCTCCCCCCGCCCCTCCGACGAGCCCATCAGCTCCGCCTCGACTCCCTCGTCCTCCCCACCGAGCTATGCTTCGCCGGAGGCCCTGCAACGCCGCCTTCGCCCTCGTCTTCAACCTCGGGCACCCGAGCCATCTCCGGTCGATTCGCCGCCACCAGGCCCTCCCTGAGCTCGCTGACCCCCTCTCCGACTCCGCTGTGAGCTCCTCTTCCTTTCCCCTCTTCTCTCGTACTCGCGCTTGTCCCCTAGCTCCATTTTCCACCACGGCCGAGAGCTTCTCGCCACCGGCCATGGCGCAGCCATGGCCACAGCCGTGCAAGCCCACAACGGAGCGCCTCACCGTGCTTAGTGCAGCACCAGGAACCCATAGCCACCCCCAGTTCTCCCTCCCGTGCACCGTAGCGTCGAAACCGACCTCGCCCGAACTCCGGCCGCCGCCACGAGCTCGATTCCGGCGAGCTCGCTCCACCGCAGCTCCTCACACTTGCTCCATTGGATGCACGAGAGCCTGGGCTTCGCACGGGTGGTCTCCGGCGTCGATTTGGTCGCCGGAGGGCGTTTTCCGAGCCGCGCCGCCGTCTCGGGCCTCGTCGGCGTCGAGCCGCCGGCAAGTTGACCCAGTTTGACCCCTGGGTGGGCCCAGGTAGACCCCCCCTGAGTCTATGACAGCTGGGGCCGGTCTGTTAACTAATTTAGGTTTAGTTTTAGTTAATTTTAATTAAATCAGTCACTGACATGTGGGCCCAGGCCCCACTGACAACTAATTAGTGTTAATCTAATCTTGCTAATTAGCTGAGAGGCTGACAGAAGGGGCCCACCAGTCAGGTTTGACCTGGGCTGGCGCCTTTGACCTTCTCAGGTCAGCATGACGTAATGCTGACGCAGTAATGCATTTTCTGGATTTATTTTTTTTATTCAGGAAATTCCAGAAAATGTTTAAAACTTTTAAAAATCATAGAAATTCAACCGTAACTCCAAATGAAATAATTTATATATGAAAAATTATCAGAAAAATTCAATCTATCCATCTGTAATGGTTTCGTGCATGACAAAACAAGTTTACCTTGCTGTTTAAGCAGAATAAGGAAATGCACTATTAAGGTCATGTTTAATGAGCTAATATTTGAATCTTTGATTCAAATGAGTTCATCCCTTTCTATTCTAGCTTGCATTAGGCCAAAACACATTCATATTGCCATGTCATAGCATGCATCATATTGTTGCATATTGTCATGTGTTGATTGTGTTCCGATGTGTTCCCCGTGGTAGGTTCTGCCTCCGTGGATATTCACGAGTATCCAACTGAAGGGCAGTATCCCGCTACCACTCCATCAGGCAAGCAACCATTGATCATTCCGATACAAACCCATGTTCTCGCTTCTGCTCTTGTTTACTGCATTAAGACAACACGATTCAAACTGCTGTGTGCTATGGTAGTTGAACCCTTATCCTCTACATGACCTGTCATTGCCACAGTAACTAGATGAAACCCACTAGCATGTGTAGGAGTTGATTGAGCCATGTATGTGATTCCTACCTTGCTATGCCTGCTATGCTTAGAGTTGTGTCAGGTCTGGTTCATCTGGGTGATGGGCTAGAGTGAAATGCTTATGTCGGTAATGTGAGGGATGTGTTGAACATGTTTTGGTAAAGGTATCGATGAGAGGCCATGTAGGAGTACATTGTGGGTTGTTTCATTGAAGCCGTCCCTAAGAACTGAGATCTGTATGTGTGATTTTAAGATTCAGCTACTACCATGCATTGGGATCCTTAATTGACCCTCTCGGCTTCTTAATCACCCTAGTACTTTGTCCAGGAGTTGCAAATAGTTTCTGGTGTTTGTAGGTTATGTGTTGGCGGCCGTGCGTAGCGCTGACCCTAGGGGTGGGCTATGTTGCGGTAGATACACCGTGGCCGGGTATGCCGAGCGCCCGTTTGGCGTCTCGGGACCCTGTTCACATCGTTCGGGGCCGTATGTGGAAACCTTGGCCGGACTCCCTGCGGATGGAACCTGGATAGGCGATAAACCTGGACTAGAGACTTAAGTGTTTAGGTAGGTCGTGGCCGACACCCTCGCTGGGCTTCCGCTTGAAGGTTGCCAAGTACATGTCGTGTAAACGGTGGTAAGTGGTGAAAGTGTGTATGAGGAAGTACACCCCTGCAGGGTATAAAACAATCCGAATAGCCGCATCCGCGGTAAAGGACTACTTGGTTGCCTATACAGTTCATAGACAAGTTAATGGATACTACTAAAAGACTCAAGATAAGTGTGAGTATCGAGGATGGCCCTCTCGTAGGATGACGAGGGAGGATCCCCGGTGGAGTATTGTGTTGGTGAGTAGTGGACTCGTGTGCGAAAACTATTTTACTAGAGAGGTTCCGTAGGATAGCTTAGCCAAGAGTCAAAGCTGGCTTGCTGCATCAACCCCACCACCTTCTTGAGAATAAGCATGTATAACAGGTTCTGATGTAAGACTTGTTGAGTACCTTTGTACTCATGTTTGCTTATTTATTGTTTTCAGACGATAACGCTGCCCCCTCCGGTGGGTTTTATGTAGACCTTGACGTCGACGAGTGACTAGCCACCCAGGTGGTGATCCCGGCCATGGAGGGCCCTATGTAGATAGACGGGCTTCGAGAAGCCTTCTTTCTTTCTAGAGTCTGTACTCAGACTAGTTGCTTCCGCATGTGCTTGTATGATTGTATGACTTGAGTGTCGGGTCATGTGACCCCTATCTGTATGATATGTTATGTATGGCTCTCCGGAGCCTTTAAATAAAGTACTTGAGTTGTAGAGTTTTGTTGTGATGCCATGTTGTATGTACTCATATCGGGCATATTATGTGTATGATTGAAATGCTTGGTATGAGTGGGATCCGACAAATCTAGTTGTTTATCCTTGGCAGCCTTTCTTATGGGGAAATGTAGTCTAGTGTTCCTCGAGCCATAGTAGTCCGCTACAGCCCGGTTCACCGGAGTCCTGCTAGCCCAGCACTACTGTTCAGGACACTTGACTGGCCGGCATGTGTTTCATTTCGTTCCTATGTCTGTCCCTTCGGGGAAATGTCACGCAGTGATTTGCGGAGTCCTGCCTAGCCTGCTACAGCCCGGGATTCCCCGGAGTCCTGTTAGCCCAGTGCTACAGCCCGGAATCACTCGTTGATGACCGACATGCTCGATGTGATTCATGTATGCCTGTCTCCATAGGTCTGTGCCGCTTTGGGTTCATGACTAGCCATGTCGGCCCGGGTTCTCTGTCATATGGATGCTAGCGACACTATCATATACGTGAGCCAAAAGGCGCAAACGGTCCCGGCCATGGTAAGGCAACACCCATGGGATACCGTGCATGAGGCCGCAATGTGATATGAGGTGTTACCGGCTAGATCGATGTGACTTGGAATCGGGGTCCTGACAAGTTCAATCCGGTGCAGCACCGAACTCTGAACAGGCTCTTCGACACGACTCATGAAGACGCCTAGAGGGTGCTGTTCAAAAGTGCCGAGGTCCCCCCTATTACTAAGGATCGCGGATTCAGCGTGAAGCGCCAAGCTAGTGCGGTAAGCTGCTTTACCTTTCACAGGATACTTATTTTTTATATCGATTGACTCTATGTGGGATCTAAACTCCCGTACCTTTGACAGGACTGGGAGAAGATGGCCGGATAGATCGACCTTCCGGACTCCGGGAGCCGAGGGGACGGGGCCCCTGAGAGCTCCGAGTTCGGCCCTCAGCTAAACATCGCGTCGGAACCTCCAGCGGTTCCAGGCTCAGGCAGGCGGCCTCCTTCTAAGAGGGGCAAGACACCTGTGCCGTTGACCTCTGTCCATCCAGAGGCACCGGACAATCTGCTGGAAGCGCTTCACGGCGCTTCCATCGACGAGGAGCACCGCACTATCATGAGTGCGGTGATCCAGAAGGTTCAGTCCGCTAGGAGCGGATTGACTGAAGCTTGTGCCAGCCTTCTAACAGCCTTTGAGGTAAATGTTTTAAAATGTAGTAAAAATATTACCGCATAGACAGTAGCCCCTAATGCTTTGTTCGGTGTTCACAAAGAAAAGCCGAGCAGAGGATCAAATAATATCGCAGGAGTCTAATATAAGTGTGTCAATATGCATATGCAGGCTTCGCTGCTGGCGTCCGCCGCACTAACTGCGGAGGTCGCCGTATTGAAGCAGGACCTCGAGGGGTCCAGGAAAGAGCTCGGCCTTGCCAAGAGGCAGCTCGAGGAGAACAAGGGTAAGTAATACCCTGTCTTATGTATATGTAAAAGAGGACGCGATTGCAAAATGACAGGATCATCGTATGTTTGCCAGGGGCCACGATCGAGGTGGCGGCCCTGAAGCAAGCGCTAACCAAGGCCAAAGATAAAGCGGCCAAGGAGCACACCGAGCGAGAGAAGCACGAGGCTCGGGTGGGCGAGGTGCAGCAAGAGCTCCAGGCTCTTGTGGCAAAGCATGAGGCGTTGCAGCTTGACTCCAAGACGCGGGAGTCTGAGCTTGCCGCAACCCTTGAGAGTGTAAAAAGTGCCAAGGCCGAAGCCCAAAAGGCCCTCCAAGAGATCGACACGATGAAGAAGATAGCGGTGGGTAAGGCTTTCTATATTCAAAGCAAGCATGTAAAAGTAAATTACCAATTACTTACCCGGATCCGGAGCTCTTTAGGAGCATTCGCAGATTTGCCCCGCAGTGTGTCCGATGCCGCACAATTTTATCAGGCCGAGGACGGAAGCTCGAAGGAGAAGCTGTTCTGGTCTCAGTATGCTGAGGCCGAACATCCGGTGCCAATGAACGACCAGCTGAAGCAGATGGTCAAGCTACATAAGGCGGCCGATCAGGCCATGAAGAGCTTTATAGTCCGGCTGTGGGCTGGCGACGCCCTTCCGAACAGCTTCTTTGGCCTGGTGAGGTGGCTTGTGGATGCCTGCCCGCGGCTGGAGGTCGTCAAGCAATCTGTCTGCATTGAAGGTGCACGCCGGGCTTTCTCCCGTGTGAAATTGCAGTGGGTCAAGCTAGACGCCGTGAACCTGATCAAGGAGGGGCCGCCGGAGGGCAAGGAGCACCGCCACCCCGAGATGTACTACGAGGGTGTTCTGCCGGGTGCCCCGTCTCATCGCGGATGAGTGTTCAAAAGATGTAATATTTGAATGAGACTTGCTCGTGTGATCCTGTATGACGAAAACTTGTTTCATATGCGCTATGCAACGCTTGTGTGAATTTAAAATATTACCTTCTGTTTGGCCGTTTATCCAATCTGAGAGATGGCTAGTCCTCGGCTTCTGCCCCCATGCCACGAGTGCTGGGGTGTTCGGGATAAACCTGAGCACTCTTGTTCCCATATTTGGGTCCTTCGAGGGAGGTGCTCAGCACAACGAACAAGGCAACCGGACTAATAATGCTTTATCACTCTCACTTAGCCATAGAATTCTATAATTTTAAATTTCGGTGAAGCCCCTGGTATTCGGAAGATCGAATTCAGGGCGCGATACACGCCTTTAAGCCGGACAGGGCCGGCCCCTCGCTCTAAGCGGCATAAGTCTTTAGGGACTTGAAAACCTCGCCGAACAGTGACCAGTCTCTCGCCTTATCATGACAGTCAGTTTTAGCTTTCTCTATTGAGGTGCTGAACCCAGCAAAACCGGGGCACAATCGCAGTAGTTCTCCTAGTGCTACCTTAGCCGATAGAGTGGAATGTAAGGTACCAAAACATAGGAGCCGGGCAAACCCAACATTTGACCAAAGACATGATTCAGAGCTGATCCATATAATGCTATATGTTCGGGGTATGTAAGCCCCTGGTGTATTGGCCGTACCATAGTGTACAGTTGCAAGGCGTCATTAATGAACACACACACACACACACACATATATATATATATATATATATATAACAAGAATGCAATAATAGTCGTAATGTCATGCATTGTTTCTTAAAAAATTGCATTAAAGCAGAGTGATACAGATAATGCGATAAGCAAAGAGTAGGACTATGTCCCTTCCAAGGGCAAGCCGAGGAATGATATTAAATTGAATATTTCACTCGTTACTGTAATCAACCTGGGAATTCTGTGGTATAACGTAGCTGTCTGCCTCCTTGGTTGCTGCATCATGTGTTCGGCAATAGTGCTGCCGAACAGTGTTTCCAGAGATTAAGGTCCTAAAAGAAAAAGAAAAATAACCGAATGGGAAGCCCCTAGTGCGGTTTAGGCCGCGTCTTGGGGCGTGCCGCTGTTGTGCCCCCCTCCCCACCTGTTGCCCATGGTATTTTTAATGCGTAATTATGTATGCACGACATGAGTTTCGCCGCTGGGCTGGGATTGGGGTGGCCGTTGTATTGCTATGCGAGCTCAGATCGCGCCAGGCGGTCTATTTGCCGATTGCCCCGAGCGCGATTGAAGGTGTCCGGGCAGTGAAGCGCCGAACTGGTTGATTACCTTGAGAGGCTGCTTTGCGTTTCTATTGCGAGGGCTGCGGTGTGCTCCTCTGTTCGGAGAGAGCGCTCTTTGTTTCCATTGACTGTAATAACTCCGCGAGGTCCTGGCATCTTGAGCTTGAGGTATGCATAATGCGGTACCACATTGAATCTAGCAAATGCGGTTCGCCCAAGCAGCGCGCGATAACCACTGCGGAACGGGACTATATCGAAGATTAACTCTTCGCTTCGGAAGTTATCCGGGGATCCGAAGACCACTTCCAGTGTAATTGAGCCTGTACAATGGGCCTCTACACTTGGAATGACGCCCTTAAAGGGCGTTTTTGTGGGTTTAATCCTTGAGGGGTCTATACCCATTTTGCGCACCGTGTCCTGATAAAGCAGGTTCAGGCTGCTGCCGCCGTCTATAAGGACTCGAGTGAGGTGAAATCCGTCGATGATTGGGTCTAGGACTAGTGCGGCGAATCCACCATGACGGATACTAGTGGGGTGGTCCCTGCGATCGAAGGTGATCGGACAGGAGGACCAAGGGTTGAACTTTGGGGCGGCTGGCTCCAACGCATATACGTCCCTGAGCGCACGCTTCTGCTCCCTCTTGGGGATGTGGGTTGCGTATATCATGTTCACCGTCCACACTTGCGGGGGAAACCTCTTCTGTCCTCCAGTGTGCGGCTGCCAGGGCTCCTCCCCGTCATTGCTATGTGGCCCCTTGTCCTTGTTTTCGGCAATTAACTTGTTGGCCTGCTTGAACACCCGTCGATCCCTGTTGGTGTGATTGGCTGGCTTGTCTGGGGTGCCGTGTACTTGACACGAGCGATCGAGTATACGGTCCAAGCTGGACGGACCCGGCGTACTTTGTTTGAATGGCTTTTTCCGCTGACCTGGTTTAGAGCCTTTGAATCCGGCATTGACTGCCGTATCGTCAGTATTTTCGCTGTTAATGCGGCGCTGATGTTTGTTGCGACGTGACCTGCTATTGCCGTCCTTGGTATCTGAGGTACCATGGTTCTGTGATATTTTATTACTGCGAGCCAGCCAGCTGTCTTCTCCCGCACAAAAGCGGGTCATGAGTGTCATGAGGGCTGCCATAGATTTTGGCTTTTCCTGACCAAGGTGCCGGGCTAGCCATTCATCTCGGATGTTGTGTTTGAAAGCCGCTAAGGCCTCTACATCCGGACAGTCGACGATCTGATTTTTCTTTGTAAGGAACCGAGTCCAGAATTGCCTGGCCGACTCTTCTGGCTGCTGAATTATGTGGCTCAAGTCATCGACGTCTGGTGGTCGCACATAAGTGCCCTGAAAGTTGTCGAGGAATGCGGCATCAGATCTTCCCAACAGCTAATGGAGTCCGCTGGCAAGCTGTTAAGCCAATGCCGTGCTGGTCCTTTGAGCTTTAGTGGGAGGTATTTGATGGCGTGTAAGTCATCACCGCGGGCCATGTGGATGTGGAGGAGGAAATCCTCAATCCATACTGCGAGATCTGTTGTGCTGTCGTATGATTCAATATTTACAGGTTTGAAACCTTCTAGGAATTGATGTTCCATTACTTCGTCTATGAAGCATAAGGGGTGTGCGGCGCCTATGTATTGGGATATATCGCAACGCAGCTCGAATGGGTCTTGCCCGCTGTGTTCGGCCCGACCGGATTTTCTTTTACTGTATCCGGCGTGACGTTTGTCGTCTCGCAGAGTGGTGCGCCCTCGTGATCCGTAGATCGATCTTGTATGCTTTGGCTTGTCCTCCAATATGTCTCTCAGGTCTGGCGTATCTCCCCATGCCTTTTTATTTGAATGGCGTTGGGGTGGAGGCTGAGCCTTTGGCTGGAATGCCTCCCTATCGCGGCCACGAGGTGGCCGATCAGCCATATCATATGCTTCTTCCTCCAGTCAGGGTAGTAACCTGCGCCTTGGGTAACTCTTGGAGGGGCGCTCGAGTTTATATTCCTCGGCCGCGAGGACTTCAGTCCATCTGTCAGCTAGCAGATCTTGATCAGCTTGAAGCTGCTGCTGCTTTTTCTTGTTCGATGGGATCCTCTGGTACGGCGAATTCGTCGCCGAGGCTTGCCTCATCTTCGGAGGGGGCATGTGATTGTTATCCTCCTCCTCTCCGTGTGCCGCTCTCGCAGGAGAGCTGGCTCCTCCATCCTCCTGCTCTAAATCTTGCTGGAGGGGTTTGTTGTTGTCTTCGACACTATCCGGAGTGTTATTATCTCCTGTGTCGGTATCAACACTTTTGCTTTGGCGGGACTTAGAGCGGCGCCGCTGACGTTGGTGTTTGGGTTGCTTCTTGGAGGGGTCATCCTCCGCTATCCCGTCGCCATTGCCTTCTTTGGGTGTATCCACCATGTATATGTCATATGACGAGGTGGCTTTCTAGTGCCCTATAGGTGCTGGTTCATGTTCGTCTCCTACATCGTCGTCCATACCGTCGATGTCTTCGGAGTCGAAGTCGAGCATGTCGGTTAAATCATCGACAGTGGCTACGAAGTGGGTGGTGGGTGGGCGTCGAATTTCTTCGTCGTCCGCATCCCAATCCTGTTGGCCATAATCCGGCCAGGGCTATCCTGACAAAGAGAGAGACCTTAGTGAATTCAGAATGTCGCCGAAGGGCGAGTGCTGCAAGATATTTGCGGCGGTGAATTCAATGATCGGCGCCCAATCGGATTCGATTGGCAGGGGCGCGGGCGGTTCGGAGTCAGAAAAAGAGTTTAGCACCTTGGAGTCACGGGCTGCGCAGAGGGTTAGGTTGGTGTTCGGCTCGATCGCCGTTGAGACTACAGCCCCTGAGGCGGTGTCTAACCACCCGTTCTCGACTGGCACAGTTGGCTCTGAGCTAAGGGTCGAAGCTGATGCGGGCGCAGCCTCTGGGGTACTATTCGGCGACAGAGCTAAGTCATACCCATTGTGACAGTGCGGCGCGCCCGGCTGCGGCTCGAATCCGTCGAAGATCAAGTCTCCGCGGATGTTGGCTGTGTAGTTCAAACTTCCAAATCTGACCTGATGGCCATGGGCGTAGCTTTCAATCTGCTCCATATGGCCAAGCGAATTAGCCCGCAGTGCAAAGCCGCCGAATATGAAGATCTGTCCAGGGAGAAAAGTCTCACCCCGGACCGCATCACTATCGATGATAGTAGGAGCCATCAAGCCTAACGGTGACGACACAGAGGAACTCTCAATGAAAGCACCAATGTCGGTGTCAAAACCGGTGGATCTCGGGTAGGGGGTCCCTAACTGTGCGTCTAGGTCGGATGGTAACAGGAGGCAGGGGACACGATGTTTTACCCAGGTTCGGGCCCTCTTGATGGAGGTAAAACCCTACGTCCTGCTTGATTGATATTGATAATATGGGTAGTACTAGAGTGGATCTACCACAAGATCAGAGAGGCTAAACCCTAGAAGCTAGCCTATGGTATGATTGTATGTTATGGTTGTTGTCCTACGGACTAAAACCCTTCGGTTTATATAGACACCGGAGAGGGTTAGGGTTACGCAAGGTCGGTTACAAAGGAGGAGATATCCATATCTGTGTTGCCTAGCTTGCCTTCCATGCCAAGTAGAGTACCATCCGGACACGACACAAAGTCTTCAATCTTGTATCTTCATAGTATGACAGTCCGGCCAATGGAGATAGTCCGGCTGTCCGAAGACCCCCTAATCCAGGACTCCCTGAAGAAGTTTGATTCCTTATGATTGTTTTGAGATATAAAGATGGTGATATTAGAGTCATGCTAGTGAGTAATTGTGGATTGGAGAATTACTTGTGTTAAAGTTTGTAATTACCGTAGCATGCACGTATGGTGAACCGTTATGTAACGAAGTTGGAGCATGAGGTATTTAATGGTTGTCTTCTTATGTGTGGTGGTCGGGGACGAGCGATGGTCTTTTCCTATCAATCTACCCCCTAAGGAGCATGCGTGTAGTACTTTGTTCCGATGACTAATAGATTTTTGGAATAAGTATGTGAGTTCTTTATGACTAATGTTGAGTCCATGGATTATACGCACTCTCTCCCTTCCACCATTGCTAGCCTCTCTAGTACCGCGCAACTTTCGCCGGTACCTTACACCCACCATATAGCTTCCTCAAAACAGCGACCATAACTACCTATTATGGCATTTCCATAGCCATTCCGAGATATATTTCCATGCAACTTCCACCATTCCGTTTATTATGACACACTTCATCATTGTCATATTTCTTTGCATGATTATGTAGTTGACATAGTATTTGTGGCAAAGCCACCTTTCATAATTTTTTATACATGTCGCTCTTGAGTCATTGCACTTCCCGGTACACCGCCAGAGGCATTCATATAGAGTCATATTTTTGTTCTAAGTATTGAGTTGTAATTCTTGAGTTGTAAGTAAATAAAAGTGTGATGATCTTCATTATTAGAGCATTGCCCCATGTGAGGAAAAAATAAAAGAGGCCAAAGAAGCCAAAAAAAAAAGAGGCCAAAGAAGCCAAACAAAAAAATGAGATAAAAGAGAGAAGGGGCAATTTTACTATCCTTTTCCACACTGGTGCTTCAAAGTAACACCATGATCTTCATGATAGAGAGTCTCAAATGTTGTCACTTTCACATACTAGTGGGAAATTTTCATTATAGAACTTGGCTTGTATATTCCAATGATGGGCTTCCTCAAATTGCCCTAGGTCTTCGTGAGCAAGCAAGTTGGATGCACACCCACTTAGTTTCTTTCTGAGCTTTTATACAGTTATAGCTCTAGTGCATCAGTTGCATGTCAATCCCTACTAACTCACATTGATATCTATTGATGGGTATCTCCATAGCCTGTTGATATGCCTAGTTGATGTGAGACTATCTCCTTCTTTTTTTTCTTCTCCACAACCACCATATTCTATTCCACCTATAGTGCTATGTCCATGGCTCACGCTCATGTATTGCGTGAAAGTTGAAAAGGTTTGAGAACACCAAAAGTACGTAACAATTGCTTGTCTTGTCATCGGGGCTGTGCATGATTTGAGTATTTTGTGTGATGAAGATGGAGAATAGCCAGACTATATGATTTTGTAGGGATAACTTTCTTTGGCCATGTTATTTTGAGAAGACATAATTGCCTTGTTAGTATGCTTGAAGTATTATTGTTTTTATGTCAATATTAAACTTTTGTTTTGAATCTTATGGATCTGAACATTCATGCCACAATAAAGAAAAGTACATGGATGAATATGTTAGGTAGCATTCCACATCAAAAATTCTGTTTTTATCATTTACCTACTCGAGGACGAGCAGGAATTAAGCTTGGGGATGCTTGATACGTCTCCAACGCGTCTACAATTTTTTTATTGTTCCATGCTATTATATTATCTGTTTTGGATGTTTTATATGCATTAATATGTTATTTATATTTTTTTGGGACTAACCTGTTAACCTAGAGCCTAGTGCCAGTTTCTGTTTTTTTCCTTGTTTTTGAGCTTCGTGGAAAAGGAATACCAAACGGAGTCCAAACGGAATAAAAGTTTCGTGATGATTTTTCTTGGAACAAAAGACACCCAGGAGACTTGGAATGCAAGTCAGAAGAGCCACGAGGCGGCGGCAAGGGTGGAGGGCACGCCCTAGTGGGGCGGGGGGCGCGCCCTGGGGGCGCCCCCTACCTTGCCACCCCCTCGGGACTCCTCTGACCTAACCCTTGGCCCTATATATTCACAGATATTCCAGAACCTCTAGAAGCATCCATGAAAACACTTCTCCATCGCCGCAACCTTCTATTCCCGTGAGATCCCATCTTGAGGCCTTTTCCGGCATCCTGACGGAGGGGGATTCGATCACGGAGGGCATCTACATCAACTCCATTGCCCTTCCGATGAAGCATGAGTAGTTTACCTCAGACCCGCGGGTCCATAGCTAGTAGCTAGATGGCTTCTTCTCTCTCTTTGATTCTCAATACCATGTTCCCCTCGATGTTTTTGGAGATCAGTCCGATGTAATCTTATTTTGCGGTGTGTTTGTCGAGATCCAATGAATTGTGGATTTATGATATGTAAGTGCATCTATTGCCCCTTAGTGATTTTGGTGTATTGAAGACTTATAGGTTAAGGGACTAATGCGTTTGTTAGTGTACACAGGTCTATAAATATATGAGGAGTTTGATATTTACAAAGAAAGTCGACCCCTCAAAATGAAGTTCTTCGACTGAAGACTTTGGATTTCTGAGGACTTTCTGAAGACTTTAAAAGTGAAGAAATTGGTGTGACCTTGAAGACTTGGTATTCATTTGAGGAACATGAAGCATGAAGACTTTTGTTTTTGTAGTTTCATTTTCTCTTTCTTGAGTAATAGGAAACACCGTACTGTTAAAGGGGGTCGCGGAAATACTAATGAAAAATTTCCAAGTGATGCTCAACTCAAAATCCTACACCTACCAATCCCTTCGAGTGAAGCCATTGGAAATCTCATACAGTTCAGTCATATTCTTAAGTGGCAGAGACAAAGTTCTTCTGGTCTCTGAGGAATTTGTTCTGACTGAGGAGTTAGGAATTCGCCAGTGTGGATTGCCTACACAGTGAGGAACATGATAGCCCTGAGGAATTTGATACTCAAATTTCCGATCGTTGCTCTGCTATGCGCCAGCTGTCCCAAAATATTACCCACCTAATGGTCATATCATTGAAGGGCATTTATGTCTTATCATGTTGGGCTGCTCCCTAGGCTATAAATAGCCGCCCCCTACAACCACTAGCTGGTTGGCTGCTCCGAGAGAAACTGACACTTGTCATTTGAGAGCATCCCATCCTCCGAGGACTTTGAGTGAAAATCATCAAGTGAGGAAAACCCAAACCCAAACACCTACAAACCCCAAGTGATTGAGCATCACTGAAGAGATTGATCCTGCGTGGATCCGACGCTTGTTACCTTTGAAGACTGTGCATCTTCCAGACGGTTAGGCATCATGGTCTAGAGCATCCAAGAGGAATTGTGGATCTCCGAGTGACCGGGTCTGTGATGGTTCGGAAGTCACCTGAAGACTTACCACGAGTGATTGGGTGAGGTCTGTGTGACCTTGGCTCAAGGGGAATACGGTGAGGACTGAGTGTTCTGAACTACGTGTTCATGACTGGGTGTCCGGGACTGTGTGTCCTCAGGTTTAAATACCTAGCTGCCACAGCAGTTGGAACTGGTCTACCAAATCATTGTCTTCACCAAGCTACCTGGTTCCATTTCCTCAACCCTTCCAATTCCTCATTCATGTGTTGAGTGCTTGTTCATATCTGTTTGAAGACTTTGACTGAAGACTTTCTCAATTTCCTCAGTTCAATTTCTTTAGTTTGTTTGTCTTCATCTTGTGTCATCCTGTGTTTATGCTTTCCGTACTCCGTGCTTGTCTTCATTTCATCATGATGACCATGCTTCTGTTCTGTTATGTTTACTTCTGAGTACTTATTCCGCTGCAAGTAGTTCTTCGCTAAGGAATTTCCTCACCCTGAAATTCCTCAATGAAGAATTCCTCAAAATCGCCTATTCACCCCCCTCTGGTCGATATAACGCACTTTCATTTGGTATCAGAGCAAGGTACTCCCTTGTTCTGTGTGATTTTGGTTTAACGCCTGGAGTTTTAGTTATGTCGACCGTAGGAATGAAGATTGTGACATGCCCCATCTTTGACGGTCATGATTATCCCAAGTGGAAGGCCATGATGAAGAAGCGCCTCATGGCGATGAACAGCAAACTCTGGACCGTCACCGAAATTGGTCTTACTGACCTATGCAAGATGGTGGAGGCTGATGATATTCGCAAGTACACGCTACTCAACCTCACGGCGAAGGACATCATCTGCTTCAGCTTGTCACAAAACCAGTTCAGGAATGTTATGCATCTCAGCCATGCGAAACTCATCTGGGACCGACTCTCTGAGGTCTATGAAAGTTATCGATCTCACCATGAACCCTGGTTCGAGGACCTCATGGAATCGCGCAAGGCTATGACTTTCAATCCAGAATCATCATCCTCTACACCATGCCTTATGGCAAAAGGTGCCAAGGTAACTGAATGCTACTTATCTGAGTCCAGTGATGATGAATCTGGTGATGAATTTGGACCCAGTTATGTCAAACTTGCTTCCCTTGCCACTAAACAAAAAGGAGCTTTGGAAAAAGTTCAGAACATGCTAAATGGGAGCGACGATATGTTGGGTGAAGAAATGGATCGCTCCAAGGCTTTGGCTGAAAGTCTTCAGGGATTCCAGTCCAAGTTTGACAATCTACAAGGTCATCATAACACTCTCCTATCTGATCATGAGAAGCTTTCTTATGAATTTCTTCAAAGAAAGCAAGATCTTGAGCAGTTAAGAGTGAGTTATGAAGATCTTCAGAAGGAGCGTGATTCATTACTCGCTCAACAGATCAGCGCTACTCAGGATGAATTTGTTCCTCCATGTTTGAAGTGCGTTGAACGTGAAACTGCTAATTCTTCACCTGAATGCTCAAATACTTCCATTGCTGTAATTTCTTCAACTGCCTCTGCTATCACTAATTCCTCATCTGAGGACATTGCTAGTATTACTGATGATGCAGGGCTGAAGGAATTGTATATGACAGGCATGTACAAAAGCCTCAAAGGGCATCAAGCTCTCTGTGACGTGCTTAAAAAGCAGATTCTCAACAGGAACCCTAGGAAAGAGGGTATTGCCTTTGAAAGGAAAATCAATGCTGATGGGACCTACTAGAAAATTGAGAAGTATCCCAAAACCTCATGGGTTGCTGCAAAGGGACCTTCAGTGGATCCATCTACCTTATCTGGCTTTACATGTGAATCTTCATATTCTTCTAATGAGTCAATTGACTCCAACTATAAACTGTTCAAAAATCAGAATGGTGAAGTATTTGCTAGATATGTTGGCACTAACTGCAGGAACGGTCCTCCTATGAAGAAAATCTGGGTTCCCAAAAGGTGCCTTGAAAATCTTCAGGTGAATGTCATCATGACACCACCTGTGAACAATAGGAACCCCAGACCAAATTCTTCATATGGATCCAAGTCCTCATACGGACCAAACTCCTCACATGGATCAAATTCCTCAAAAGGATCAAAGTCCTCATATGAACATCATCGTTCTAACCCGTCTGTTTCGCAGGGAAGATCTAAGGATTATGGATATGTGCATTATTCTTCAAATCATTATGTTCATAAGTCATCAAAGAATTTCTCTGCCTACTCTTATGCTTACCCTAACTTCTCTTATGTGAAACGAAGTGGATTGGCATCTATGCCACCTTTCTCTTATGGAGCTCGCAGAATGATGAACTCTTTGCCACCCCTTCAGATGTGGGTGGTGAAGAAAAAGAACTAACCTCTTATGCAGGGTCAGGTCTCCAGACGAACTTAAACGTCTAATGAATTTGCTGGAGACCTGAATATGCTTGAAAGGACGCAAGCTAATCATGAAGAAATGAATTTTCATTTCTCACGTCCTCATAATGTTTTATCCGTTCTATTGTCTGATGAAATTGATGTCATATTCTTCACTGATGAAGTATATGAGTTCGTAAGTTTCACTAATTCATCTGCAAGATGATCAACCCAAAGCCACTGAGTGGGTCCTCGATAGTGGACGTACAAATCACATGAATGGTGACAGGAGCTTATTGATGGACACTGCTGTATATCCATCACATCTGAAGCACATCACCTACGCTGACAAAGGAAAAAGCAAGGTATTGGGTCTAGGTATGGTTGCAATCTCAAAGGATCGACACATGGACAAAGTCATGCTTGATGAGTCCTTAGGGTTCAACCTCATGTCTGTCTCAATGCTTTGTGATCTTGATATGGTGGTTGCCTTTGGCAAGTATCGTTGTGTTGTGATCATGGAAGCTGAAAATTCCAAAGTCTTCGAAGGCTTTAGGAGAGGAGATTTGTATATTGTTGATTTCTCTACAGGACCACAACCTGCTACATGTCTACTTGCAAAAGCTTCAGAAGGCTGGCTATGGCATCGACGACTTGGTCATGCTGGCATGAGGAGTCTGCGCATGCTCGCGAAGAAGAAGCATGTCATTGGCATTGAAAATGTCAAATTCCTCAAGGATCACTTATGCAGAGCCTGTGAAGCTGGAAAGATGACCAAGGCCAAGCATCCAGCAAAGACTATCATGACTACTACTCGACCATTTGAATTGCTTCACATGGATCTCTTTGGCCCTACCCACTATGCCACATTTACTAATGCTGCATCCTTATATGGCTTTTTCATTGTTGATGATTATTCTCGATATACATGGGTCCATATTATCACTTACAAAACTGAAGTGCAGGAAGTCTTCAAACGATTTTCCTCGAGGGCTTCAACCAACTTTGGTGTGAAGATCAAGCACATCAGAAGTGATAATGGAACTCAGTTCAAGAACACTGGCCTTGATGACTATCTTGATGAACTTCCTATCACTCATGAGCTATCTGCTCCCTATACTCCTCAGCAAAATGGCGTCGTGGAGCGCAAGAACAGGACTCTTGTTGAGATGGCCCGCACTATGCTTGATGAGTACAAGACGCCTCCTCGCTTCTGGCCTGAGGCAATTGATACTGCATGCCACATCATCAATAGAGTATATCTTAAAAAATTCTTCAAGAAGACTGCCTATGAACTCCTCACTGACAAGAAACCCAATGTGAGTTATTTCAAAGTCTTCGGTGCTAAATGTTGGATTAGAGACCCTCATCACAATTCTAAATTTGCACTGAAAGCACACGAAGGTTTTATGCTCGGTTATGGTAAGGACTCGCACACCTACAGAGTCTTCAACACCTGTCATCACAAGGTTGTTCAAACTGTAGATGTGCGGTTCGATGAGACTAATGGCTCGCAAAGAGAGCACCTACCTCCTGTGATAGATGAAATACCTCCTGAGGAATCTATTAAGCTCAAGGCTACAGAGGATGTCATTCCTACTGAAGAATCTGCCGAAGAAGTTATTCCAGAACATGAAGAACGTCACGCTGGTGCACCTGAGGAAAATGGTGTTGAAGAAAATGCTAATCAAATTCCTCAACGCCAACCCGCTCATCCTCGCGTCGCAAATGAAGTGCAAATCGAGAAAATCATCAGCGACATCAATATTCCAGGTCCTCTCACACGCTCAAGAGCTTCACATTTATCTAACTTTTGTGGGCACTTTGCTTTCGTCTCTATCATTGAGCCCACTAAGGTAGATGAAGCATTTCTGGAGCCTGAGTGGATTCATGCCATGCAAGAAGAAGTACATCAGTTCGAGCTCAACAACGTCTGGGAACTGGTCAAACGTCCAGATCCTCGCAAGCACAATATCACCGGCACAAAGTGGATCTACCGCAACAAGCAAGATGAAAATGGCCTTGTGGGGAGGAATAAAGCATGGCTTGTAGCTCAAGGCTACACACAGGTTGAAGGAATTGACTCTGATGAAACTTTTGCACCTGTTGCTAGACTTGAGGCTATTCGTATATTACTTGCTTATGCTAACCATCATGATATCACTTTATATCAAATGGATGTGAAAAGTGCATTCCTCAATGGTAAGCTTGAGGAAGAAGTATATGTTGCTCAACACCCAGGTTTTGAAGATCCAAAGCATGCTGACAAAGTCTTCAGACTCAATAAGGCCCTCTATGGCCTCAAGCAGGCCCCATGGGCGTGGTATGATACTTTGAAGGAATTCCCCATGAAGAAAGGCTTCAAACCCGGTTCACTCGACCCTACTCTTTTCACTAAATCTTATGATGGTGAACTATTTGTGTGCCAAATATACGTTGATGATATTATCGTTGGCTGTACTGACCAACATTATAGTGATGAATTTGCTTATATGATGAGTAAAAAATATCAAATGTCTATGATGGGAGAATTGAAATTCTTCTTAGGTCTTCAAAATTCGTCAAGAACGCAATGGCATATTCATATCTCAGGAGAAATACCTCAAGGATGTACTGAGGAAATTCGGCATGCAGGATTGCAAAGGCGTCAAAATTCCTATGCCCACTAATGGCCATCTGTGCACTAATGAAAATGGTATTGACTTCGATCATAAGGTATACCGCTCCATGATTGGTTCTTTATTGTACTTATGTGCATCTAGGCCAGATATAATGCTTAGTGTTTGCATGTGTGCCCGATTTCAAGCTACACCGAAGGAATCTCACCATAAGGTTGTGAAGCATATTCTTCGATATCTAGCTCACACACCAACACTTGGATTATGGTACCCCAAGGGCTCGACTTTTGATCTCATTGGATATTCTGACTCTGACTATGCTGGTGATCGTGTGGACCGCAAGTCAACATCTGGTACATGTCATTTCCTCGGACAATCCTTGGTCTGTTGGTCCTCGAAGAAACAGAACTGCGTATCACTGTCTACTGCTGAAGCTGAGTACATTGCTACTGGTTCTTGCAGTGCTCAATTGTTGTGGATGAAGCAAACTCTCAAGGACTATGACATCAACGTGAAGAATGTGCCTCTCTTCTATGACAATGAGAGCGCCATCAAGATTGCTCACAACCCAGTTCAGCACTCGAAGACAAAGCACATTCAGATTCGTCATCATTTTCTTCATGGTCATGTGTTGAAGGGCAACATTTCTATTGAGCATGTGAAGACTAAAGAACAGCTAGCCGATATCTTCACAAAGCCCTTGGATGAGAAGAGATTTAGCAAGTTGCAGTGTGAGCTAAATATCTTAGAATCTTCGAATGTTCTTTGAAAAGGACACTCATCCTAACACTTGTGCAAAATTGATGACTTATATGTGCAACACATGAAGAAACGCTTTTCTTCAAATCAAGGAAGACTAACACTCTAAGTGTGAAGAAATTAACGAAAAATTTGATTCTCAGAACCCTACGACAATTGTACGCGGTGTCTGAAATCATCATTCTTATACGGTGAGTCACGCCACCACAAAATGTTGAAAATCTTCATTTGAGCTTTTCCTCAGTTCTTTAAATTCCTCAGTTGTTTTTCAACTTTGCATTGTCTTCACTGTTTCCGACATTTTTCTTCATTGCTATATATATATATATATATATATATATATATATATATATATGAGTTTATGTTCTCTACAACATTCACTTATGGCTAATTCTTCAAGTTGTTTTTTCCTGCTAAGTGAATGTGATCGGACCCTACCCCCTCTATGCTAAACTCAACCCATTCTATTCACAAATTCTTCATGTGCATTCTATTTGAAACTCGTTCAGAATCTTCACTGTGTCCTTGTCAGCTGAAGAAATTGCGAATGGAACTTTAAAACCTATCTTATCTAAATTTTCGGCTTTGCTGCTCAAACCGTTCCACATCCTACGACAACACTTATCCATTCACCCACGATCTCACACGATCTCCACTTCTCAGTACGTGGGTGATACATGTCAAGCGAATGAGAAGGGTTAGGGGCAGGTTCATCCAAATTCTTTGGGCGAATAGTTTTTCACCATGGCTATAAATACACCCTCCCCTTCCTCCACTCTAGCTCGAGCTTATCAAACCCTAGCGCCGCTGCTACTTCGTCATCGCCGGTGAGGAAGAGCTTCACTGCCTCGACCTCGTCGCCGTCGTACTCGTGCCGGCCGCGGATTTCTTCACTCCTCCGCCGCCGTAGCTATGTTCCTCTACCGAGTTAGGGCGTGGAAGATCTGCACTGACGAACTTCACATCTCCACTTCCCAGTTCGTCGTGTTCTTCGTACAGGGTAATTAAAAGTTACTTTTACTTCCCTCTTTGATTCAAATGATTTCTACAAAATCCTCAAAGGTGTTTTTCTTCATATCTTCTCACACTAAAACACCTCACATGTCATCTGTTCTTGATTCATTTCTCTAAGCTATGTTTTTCTTCAAGATTCCTCAAATGTGTGGACTTTTGATCTATACATCTCTGGAACCTAAGACAAAGAATGCTTAGTGAAATTCTTCAAGACTCATCTGGTCAAATTCCTCAAACTTGTTCTTTTTGAAAAACCTCTAAGAACGCATATGACCTATCCAAATTCCTCGCAACTATAGTCTGTTCACAGGTACTCATGTCAGCTGCTGAATCACTAGGTTCTCATCAACTTAACTCATTTGCAGCGTTCCTCGAAGAAAAGTTGCATACATCTTCAGAGAATTCCTTTGTTCAAATTCCTGAACTGAAGTAAATGGCTGACGGTAAGAAGCCACACAAAGGAGGAAAGAGGCCCGAGGACAATACTGCTTTTGAGATCCCTAATGACATATACAAGGACTATTGCACTCCTAATGAGGCCACTCATGACAAGGAAACCAAGAATGAGTGCAAAGTGCGCATCCAAAGAATAGAGAGGAGATGGGCAAGAGAGTGGAGGGAGTACAAATATGTTACTCCAAAATACATGAAGAAATTTGCTCTAAATCCTCCATGCCCAAGACCTCCGTTGGCACCTGGCCAATAAGAAGATCCCACCAGCCTCAAGCGCGGTGAGGATTATCCTGATGAATGGGCCAAGTGCCAGGCCAAGTTGGCCAGACAAGCAAGAGAAGCAGTGAGGAAATTCAACGAAGACTCTGCTGCTGCTGCCACTGCTGAGGCCTCTGCAAGCAAGCCAAAGAAGGCCATGCCAAAGAAGCCTGCTCACAAGCCAAGTGCTTCTCCCTCAATGCCCTCACGGCCAAGTTCCTCAGCTATGCCCTCACGACTAGATTCCTCAAAGCCCTCACGGCAAATTCCTCACGCTGCTCCTGCTCCTTCAAAATCCTCAGCTCCTCCACTCAAGTCCTCAACTGCTCCAACAAAATCCTCAGCACCCACGCATCTCGCCACGTGCCAAAGGACGAAGGGCATTTCTATTGCCTCGGGAGCATCTGCTAGTTCCTTAGCACCATTGCATTCTTCAACTGGTCCCACTCTGTTGAAGACCAAGGCAACTGCTGGACGAGGCTCTCGACCAAGTCCTCATAAGAAGCAAGTCGCCTTCCAAGTGTCGTATGATGAAGACAAAGCTGATGATGAGGAACTTGCCGAAATCATTAGAGACAGGCAAGTCAGGGCCGCTAGAGCCAAGGTCACAAGTGTTCTTCCGCTTTTGGATCCAAAGTTGATCCTTGAGTACATTGACCTATGGCACAAGGACCCAAATACTCCTATGCCTAATTTCAAGCTAACTCCTGGCCAAAGTCATATGTTGACTCACTTCATACAAGAAGAGAAATGGAAGTTTGAGAAGGCCAGGCAGATTAAGAAGGCGCAATACAAAAAGGAGCACTTCCTGAAAAAGAACATTGTCTCTATGACAACTGAAGAACTTGTCACAATTCAATCTGAGATCAAGAAACTCAATGAGGAATTTGACGCATAACATGCTGACTATCTTGGAGCCAAAGTCAGGTTTGTGAAATTGACTGAAAAGTTCACTTCCACTATTGCAGCCCCAACGCAACCGGAAATTCCTCAGGCTGAAGCATCTGCTCAGCTGACTGAAGAAAATGCCAGCACCGCTGATGACAATTAGGCTGCTGAAGAAAATGTGAGTTCCAGGGCTGATGACTGCATTCTAGCCGCTGAAGAAATTGCAAGGGCATCCACTAGTGGTGCGCCTGAAGAAAATGAAGAAGTCAGGACAACTGCATAAGCTGTGCCTGAAGAAACTCAACCAAATTCCTCTGCTCCTCCTGCGCCTACCCCAACTCTGATTCTTCCATCGGCATCAGATGTGAAGAAGACTAAGTTTGCAGAGCATGCAGCAGTGAAGAAAAGGAAGGCATCAACTGCATCAGATTCTTCAGCTCAGAAGAAAATGAAGCCACTGACAAGCTCGTTTGCAAACCCAATTGATGCTGTTCCTATCTCACCCATGCCATCAAAGGACCTTGTTCCTTTTGATGAAGAATATGTGATTCCAAGTGAATCCGATGAAGAGAATCCCTCTGCTGCTTCGTCAAAGCAGATGGATGAAGAAATTGAAGTGGATACAATCCCTTCAACACTAGTTGTCTACTCGCCTATGCCTCAGTTTACTACTGAAGAGGCCGACGTTGAAGAAATGGAAGATGAAGATGTGGACATTGGTTGTACCACACCCATGCTAAGTGATGACTTTTGGGAAAGTCAGCACCCCAACTCTCCACTCTTCACACCATTGCAACAAATTCCTCAGTCCCTAGTAACTACTGTACAATTGGGCTCTGATGAACCACATGCCGCATCGTCTGTCCATGCAGAAATTTCAGCCACTAGTGCTGAAGATCATGTAAATGAAGAATTGAAGTCCCAGGCTGCCACTGAAGAAGCACCTGAAATTCCTCAGCCTGTGGAACCTGAGATCGATATCCCAGAGGTTGTGATGCAATTGACTGACACTCCTCACCCTAAGCCAAAGGATCCATTCTCAAAGAAGCAGAAATTCAAGGCTGATGATTTCTTCGGCGAGCACGTGTTCTTCACTGACTACAACCCTTATGATTCTGCTCATCTTAGAAGGAAGTGCTTCTGGACTGCCAGCCAGGCCAACTTCTATTCTTCACTGCTTTTCAACAAGGACAAAATCTTCTACCATGAGCATATTCCTCGTGTGGACATGGAATCACTGCCTTGTTTTACTCCTATGCTTAGTGTGCTTCATGACGCAGGCCTCCTCAACTTTTGCACTGACATTGTTGATTGGAATGAAGAGCTCATTCTTCAGTTCTACGCTACACTGCATATCATAGGTGATCCTGAAGATATCAACACTTGGGTCTTGGACTGGATGACCGATAATACTCACTATAAGGCACCGGCCTCTGAATTGCTTCACGCCCTGCCCATCAGTCCACTCAGTGAAGGAGCTAGCTGCCTGTACCAAGAACATGAACTCATTACTCATTACATGCAAGTGTTAATGAAGCCTCTGAAGCCCGGTCAAGCCCCAAGGACCAAATTCCTCGTAAAGGATTTACTCTATGTGCCTAGAACCGTCTATCGCGTTATGACGAGGACAATGAGTCCCATAAAAGGCCATGACTCATCTGATGAGGAAATAGTTGGCATCATGAAGAATCTGCTATTCAACATCATTCATAGCATTCCTATCAACTATCACGATTTCTTCACGAGGACTCTGGCAAATGCTGCACTTTCTCCGTTTGAGCTGAAGCCTTATGCACCTTGGATTATGAGATTCCTCAGGACAAGGTCTTCACACAACTTCAAGGCTGATTTTCAAAATCACCTCAGCTACTTGCCGCCGATTGAAGTCCTCAAGCAGACTTTTACTTCAACTGATGAAAAAGGCAAGGCTCCTGCTGCCATTGATGAAGGTATTCGTCCAATTGGATGGTCAGTTTCGCAAAGCTGCATCTTATTCCACCAATGATGACTCCGCCACTCATGATTCTGTTGCCCATGCCTCCAAGCCAAATCCTCAAGCCACTGCCCCTCGTGTGATGACTGACCGTGAGCTTCTGCTTAGTCTTCACCAGAAGGTGGATCAAACCATAAATGGGTTAAGCATCAGTTTGGTTCATTTCTTCACAACATGACCGCTACACATAATGCAGTGAAGAAAAACCACTACTACCTCCATGAGGTTTTCGGTCGCACCTGGGCTATTCTGTCCCATGTCTATAGTGAAGAAGATCTGAAGAAAATGGGTCTCAAGGAAGATTTTGACTGGTCTACACCTCCACCGAAGAAATTCAAGAAGGTCAAGGTACCTTCCTTGGTGGCCAACTCTTATTCTTCATCGCGCGACACCGATGAGCGTGAAGACTTGGACGACACTGCGGCAGGCCCTACATCCACATACGACCTCAACAACGCTGGCCCTCCTTCATCAACTTGATATTCTTTAGGGGCGTCAGTCCTCATTTTCGATCCTTTCGGTCATTTGATGACAAAGGGGGAGAAATTTGAGTTAGTCTTCAAGCGGGTCTATCTTATATGGGCGTTTTTTTTTGCTAAGTTACAACTCTCGTTCTTCTGAAACTTTATTGGATCGAGTTGTAAACTTAAACCCGATGGTGCTCCGATACTTTTGATGTGTTTTTCTGCATGCTTATTCCTCATATATGTTAATGCACGCATGCTGAATTACTCAGTCACCATATTTCATCATGCATTTCAAATTCTTCATATTATGTCAAATGCGTGTATGAATTACAAGATATAGGGGGAGATCTCCATGATTTTATTCTTCAAAGTGTGCAATGCTTCAAAAGCAAATTCCTCACTATGCACTTCTTCAGGGGGAGTTCTTCTATATCTTGCAATCAAATTCCTCAATATCAATATTTACACTTCATATGTTTATCCCCATTGAAAACTTAACCTGTATTGTCATCAATCACCAAAAAGGGGGAGATTGTAAGTGCATCTAGTGCCCCTTAGTGATTTTGGTGTATTGAAGACTTATAGGTTAAGGGGCTAATGCGTTTGAGAGTGTACACAGGTCTATAAGTCTATGAGGAGTTTGATATTATAGAGAAAGTCGACCCCTAAAAATGAAGTTCTTCGACTGAAGACTTTGGATTTCTGAAGACTTTGAAAGTGAAGAAACTGGTGTGACCTTGAAGACTTGGTATTCATTTGAGGAACATGAAGCGTGAAGACTTTTGTTTTTGTATTTTCATTTTCTCTTTCTTGAGTCATAGGAAACACCGTACTGTTAAAGGGGGTCGAGGAAATACTAAGGAAAAATTTCCAAGTGATGCTCAACTCAAAATCCTACACCTACCAATCCCTTCGAGTGAAGCCATTGGAAATCTCATACAGTTCAGTCATACTCTTTTGTGACAGAGACGAAGTTCTTCTGGTCTCTGAGGAATTTGTTGTGACTGAGGAGTTAGGAATTCGCCAGTGCGGATTGCCTACACAGTGAAGAACATGATAGCCCTGAGGAATTTGATACTCAAATTTCCGACCGTTGCTGTGCTATGCGCCAGCTGTCCCAAAATATCTACCCACCTAACGGTCATATCATTGAAGGGAATTTATGTCTTATCATGTTGGGCTGCTCCCTAGGCTATAAATAGCCGCCCCCTACAACCACTAGCTGGTTGGGTGCTCCAAGAGAAACTGACACTTGTCATTTGAGAGCATCCCATCCTCTGAGGACTTTGAGTGAAAATCATCAAGTGAGGAAAACCCAAACCCAAACACCGACAAACCCCAAGTGATTGAGCATCACTAAAGATATTGATCCTGCATGGATCGGACGCTTGTTACCTTTGAAGACTATGCATCTTCGAGACGGTTAGGCGTCATGGTCTAGGGCATCCAAGAGGAATTGTGGATTGCCGAGTGACCGAGTCTGTGAAGGTTCGGAAGTCACCTGAAGACTTACCACGAGTGATTGGCTGAGGTCTGTGTGACCTTAGCTCAAGGGGAATACGGTGAGGACTGAGTGTTCTGAACTGCGTGTTCAGGAGTGGGTGTCCGGGACTGTGTGTCCTCATGTTTAAATACCTAGCCGCCCTAACCAGAAGTACAACTGTCACAACAGTTGGAACTAGTCTACCAAATCATTGTCTTCACCAAGCTACCTGGTTCCATTTCCTCATTTATGTGTTGAGTGCTTGTTCATATCTGTTTGAAGACTTTGACTGAAGACTTTCTCAATTTCCTCAATTCAATTTCTTCAGTCTGTTTGTCTTCATCCTGTGTCATCCCGTGTTTACGCTTTCCGTACTCTGTGATTGTCTTCATTTCATCATGATTACCATGCTTGTGTTCTGTTATGTTTACTTCTGAGTACTTATTCCGCTGCAAGTAGTTCTTCGCTAAGGAATTTCCTCACCCTGAAATTCCTCAATGAAGAATTCCTAAAAATCACCTATTCACCCCTCTAGTCGATATAACGCACTTTCATGATCAGATTATCTATGAATATTATTTGAATCTTCTCTGAATTATTATATGCATGATTTGATATCTTTGTAATTCTCTTCAAACTATCGGTTTGGTTTGGCCAACTAGATTGGTTTTTCTTGCAATGGGAGAAGTTCTTAGCTTTGGGTTCAATCTTGCGGTGTCCTCACCCATTGACAAAGTAGGGGTAGCGAGGCATGTATTGTATTGCTGCCATCGAGGATAAAAAGATGGGGTTTACATCATATTGCTTGAGTTTATTCCTCTACATCATGTCATCTTACTTAAAGTGTTACTCTGTTATTTATGAACTTAATACTCTAGATGGAGGCAAGAGTCGGTCTACTTGACACGGACGTGATGCCTATATCACATTACCATTGCTTAGGATACCGTCATAACTTTGCGCTTTTCTACCAATTGCTCGACAGTAATTTGTTCACCCACCGTATTATTTGTCTTCAAGAGAGAAGCCTCTAGTAAAACTTATGGCCCCCGGGTCTATTTTCCATCATATTAGTTTCTGATCTACTATTTTGCAATCATTTATTTTCAGATCTATAGACCCAAAAAACCAAAAATATTTTATCTTCCATTTAGTTTATTTATTTATCTCTATCAGATCTCACTTTTGCAAGTGACCGTGAAGGGATTGACAACCCCTTTATCGCATTGGATCAAGTGTTTGATTGTTTGTGCAGGTATTGGTGATTTGTGCGTTCTTCTCCTACTGGATTGATACATTGGTTCTTAACTGAGGGAAATACTTATCTCTACTATGTTGCATCACCCTTTCCTCTTCAAGGGAAAAACCAATGCAAGCTCGATGTAGCATAAGGTAAAAGGAATAGCACTCACACTAGCACCTAGATCACATAAACCATGATAACAATGATGTCCTATTTTAACTGAGACAACAGGCATGCCAACAACAGGTCTATGTTTATCTTTTTCATTGGGTTTGGCAATTCTAGCAGCTTCATCACAAAAATAAATAACATGTCCATCAATATTTTGTACCAAGAGATCTTTAACCATAGTAACACTAGGTTCTACTTTGATTTGTTCTAATGGTCTAGGTGCTTTGATATTACATTTGTGAACCACAGTTGAAACCTTAGCATGTTCCTTTATCCTAACAGGGAAAGGTGGTTTTTCAATATAAGAAGTAGGCACAACTGGATCAACCTTGTAAATGATAGTTTCATCTTTAACTATTACCGGTTCTTCAATTTATTATTTAATAGGGGGATGATATTTAAACCACTTCTCCTTAAGGATATCAACATGCGTAGCAAATGATTCACAAAAAGAGGCTACTATCTCAGAGTCAAGTCCATATTTTGTGCCGAACTATTGAAAAGCATCGGTATTCATAAAAAATTTAACACAATCAAACTCAATCTTAATTCTTGACTCTTTAGCTTCATTAGGTTCCCAATCTTCAGAGTTGCGTTTAATTCTTTCTAAAAGATCCCACCTGAATTTTGTAGTCTTCTTCGTAAAAGAACCGGTACAAGAAGTATCGATCATGTATTGATCATCATGAGAAAGCCGAGCATAAAAGTCCTGAATAATAATTTCTCTGGAGAGCTCATGATTGCGGCATGAATATAACGTTGACTTAAGCCTCCCCCAAGCTAGAGCGATACTTTATCCTTCCAATACAAGAAAATACACTTCCGTGATGATACGTGTTTGTCACAGTAGGTCACATTTTCTGTCATGCATGCACATCCGTGACGATTTTATGACAGAATTGAGATAGTCACGCCTTTGTTGTCGTAGAAATGTTCCATGATATTACCAAAATTATCATCACAGAAGTGTCCACTTCCATGACGATAAATCACGCGTCATAGAAATGCTTTCGTCAAGGGTGACCGACACGTGGCATCCACCGTAACGGGTCACCGTTGAGCTATCGGGTTCCGATTTGGACCCGATAACCTGTTAACAGCCTGGACCAATGGGGATTTTTCACGTGTAAAATTATCATTGGCTGGAGGAAACATGTGTCGGCTCACTGTTGGGACAGATGTCATCCACTCATTGGACAGAATGTGACAATGATACGTCGACACATGGCATGGCCCAACAGAGGCCCATTCCTATGAAAATGCCGGCCCGTTTGACTCGGTCAAAAGATAGCGGGCCTGCCCACGGAAAGCCTATTAACGGCATGTTCGCATATAGCCCATTTACAGCCCGCTAACCCAGGGCCCGTTACGGCCTACTAGAATTAGGCCCAGTAGTGTCATCTGGGCCATCCAATATGATTCTAGCCTGTTGTAACTTCCGGCCCATGTCTGGCCCATGACGTCTTTCGGCCCATATCAAGCACTTTGTAACTCTTGGCCCATTAACGGCCCGTGGTGAAACTGGCCCGTAATGAAAAGTACATCACTTTATACCCATTAATGGCCCATTATTCCAATGGGCCCTTTCAAGCCCATGTTATATTTCGGCCTTCTTAGGGCCCATTTATTCTTGGGCTCATTTCCAGCATTCAGTTACTTACGACCCATTACTGGCCTTTTCTGATTGTGGGCCAAATTCATCCCGTGGTTACAATCGGCCTGTTTGTCATTAATTCGTTAGGCCATTTTCATAGAGTCATCAAATACGGCCGATTAATGACGGCCCGTTATGGTCGGCCCATGAACGGACGATTCCAACTCTAGCTCGTTTAAGGCCCATAATGCGGTCCGTTGTTGGCCCATGTTTGGTCGATCGATCATACGACCCGTAGAAGGCCCATTGATGCTATGGACCATAGAAGGCCCACTGTTTCTACAACCCTTAGAAGGCCCATTGTTTCTACGGCCCGTAGGAGGCCCATGGTAACTACTGTAAATATGTAGCCCATGGTTATTGTGGCCTAGTTTTAAAAATAGGTTATTGCGACCACTAGCAAACCGCGGAAAAAGAACTGCTCTGACTACAAGCAAACAAATAAACAAGACAACAAGGAAATAAATAAGTAAGCAACTTACGCTAGGCTATCACAGCTACTACACATATTACATCCACTAGGCATCAAAGTTTGCCACCAGTGCAAATATAGGGAACAAAGCAGCACATCATATACATTGGTTGTCAAAGTTGGCGACCAGTGCAAATAAACACCGCAGCAAAACAAGTCCAGAACTGAAACCACTTCAGAAGAGCTCAAGAAACAATATCCTAGGTACCCATAATGTTGGCAAGATGCTTAGCAAGCTTATTAACTTTCTCTTGTTGGTGCTTAAATCCTCCAGCACTTGCTGTTGCACAAGAAAGTATGCATCTGAATTCTGTAGGGACTTCCTCAGTCCTTCAACTTCTTGCCGCAGCACAGCTGACTGATGCCTTTCAGCTTGTAGCTGAGATTGAAGAAGCCTAAGTGATTCAGACAGTGAGTTCGAAGAGCTTGTGCCAGCGGTACTGGCTAGTAACTCGAACACTACATCAACACAGGATTGTGAGGTTTTCTCACTGTCTACAATTTCGTTTTTATCACCTTTCTTGGAGACCAATAGGGCTATCTCACTATCTTGAACCTTATCTGCATAAATTTCTCTACCATTGCATAGTTGGGTGCTCTTCTCCAATATTCTGTTCGCATACTACAAGAGAAACAAGCAGACACATCATAGGTTTAGCATGTAGTATAAGAAACTCATTTTGGTAAACCGGTTCAGTAGTAAGGTGGATAGGATAACAACATGAAACAAACATATGTCTATGTATTATGGTCACTATATTGTCCATATCATTCTAGTTTATGTTGCCAAATCAAGATAGAGACACAGTTCGGCTCATATATTTTTAAGACACATCAGCATAGACAGAATATAAGTGCGAGAAACTCTACAACATTGGCAACACTTGTAATGTGCATCACATGAGAACATAATTGTTTATACAACTGAAACTGAAATCAACATAGAGCAAGAAGTTAGAACAACAATCCAGTTAAAGAAATATATTTAAAACATACATGTTGCACCATTGGAGTTCCAATTGGATCCTTCAAATTCGAAAGTAGTTGGTATGAGTAAATACAGTGATGCAAAAACAAAGGAGTATGGACCATAACTACGGAATCTGACCTGAGAACAGTTGCTCTTCTGCTTTAAACGTGGAGTTTGGGTTTGCTCTGGTGGTCTTCGTGCTTTTGGCACTGTAGTTGCTTTACAAACTGCTCATGTGGGGGTACTCTGTGGTGGACATGGTGCTTTGTCAACTAGAAGTGGGTTACTATCTGCTGGGGTTGGGGTTAGATGGGTTGTAGCTGGTTCTCTGCCCAACGGTGTAAGTGTGCAATCTGGAAGAGTCTTGATTATGTGTGGTGGGGCTAGTTTGTGGGCCAGTACAACCATGGTTCTATCTACATCAACGGGTAGCAGTGTCTTTTGTGAAGAACATGTTTTTGCTCCCTTAGATATTGCCATCACCCCTCCAATTCAAATGGCTGATAAAAAAGAAAAGAAGTTGAACATACAGACATTGTATGATAGACAGATGTGGTAATTCACATATATGTTGTCTAACCAAACTGGACAGCATGACACAATTTCACATATATGATACCTAACTAAACAGGATAGCATGACACAGTTTTAGACATATGATGGATAACTTAACAGGATATAATGGCATAATTCAACATATGATGAGTATCTAAACAGGATGACATGACAAAACTATATGATGTCTTTCTAAAATAGGTTGGGATGATATAATGCACGTACATGTTGTCTAAGTATACATGATGGCATGATATAATTGACATAATTGATTCATATATGAAGCAACTGGCACTCGCATGTATGATCTCTAAACTAAGCAGATGGAATTCAATATTATGCATATGATGTCTAAACTAAGCAATGCAAGACACCATATGCATGATATGAGAAATATAAACATTACAACTTAGAACATACACCTCAGGTGGGATATAGGACTGGTCATCTGTCTCTGAATCCTCCTCTGAGGAGCTCCCTGTAACCATCGAGATATATGCTTCAACAGGTACCATTGCCTGCTCTAAAGACCTTGTTTTCACTCCTGATTTGTCCATAACCGGCTCAAACGGCTGAGACACACGAAGAGTAGTTCAATATACATAGATTGTCGACAAATGGAATACGTAATGAAAAAAAGATGGCATGAGATAATTCACATATATGATGCCTGGCTACATGGTGGTGCATAATTCACATATATGATAACTGGTGGAAAAACATGGCATTGCATAATTCACATATCTGATATAGAAAGCAAACATGAGGCATTCACACAAAGGATGTCTAATGTAAGCAGATGGCATGGCAATGCAAGACACCATATGCATGATATGAGCAATATAACCCTACCATGTTAGA